>NC_056040.1:32032081-32339774 GCF_004379255.2 Salvia splendens
GTTCATTACATACACAAATTACTTCAACACGGGGGGTATGTAAGTCATTTTATAAGTAGGGTAAAAGTTAGAATTCGTAGATCACAAAAATTTCACTCATTCTCATACCCCGCCCGCCTCTTCTTCTCTCAAAACCTCACCGAAAACCTCTCTGAAAAATCAAGGATTCTTCATCTTCATCGATCATCTCTGACCGATTCAACTGAAATCGGTGACAACCATCCCCGATTCAGCATCTCCATCGGTCGATTCAGCATATCCATCGATCATCTCCGGCCGACTTCAACTGAAATCGACGACAATCATCCCCGATTCAACATCTCCATCAGTTGATTCAGAAATCTCCATCTGCCGAGATCGACATCTCTTCAGCCTAACCTGAAATCAGTGTCAATTCGAAATGGTTGACACACGCAAATCGTCGACTGAAGGTGAAGGACGCCTATTACGTTCTGGCCGTACGTCTGGTTCAGGTAATACACATTTGATTTTTTCTTTGATTTTTCTTTAGGAGAGATTACTTCAACATTTGATTGTTGCATAAATCGATTACTTTAGGATAGATTACTTCACAGTACTTCTCTGATATTTAAGAGAAATATATCAAAAAGTGTGACTACAAAAATTATCGATTTAGTTCATTTCATGAGGATATTACTTCATTTCAAGAGGTTATTACTTCATTTCATGAGGCTATTAATTTAGTGTTTGATTTTTCATTTTTTCGAATTTATTTGGTTAATGTGTGCTTCTGGTTCATTTCTGGACTCATTTGAATTATGTGGCATAAAATGATATGCATCTTCTAAATGTGATTTATTACTTTATAATTTGGAAACATTGCTTCATAATTCAGATTTCAAAGCACAATACTTCAGCCGCCGATTTTAATGGTTGACACAAGAAAATCGTCGATGGAGGTGAACGACGGTGATTGCGTTCTGGCAGAATGTCTGCCTCAAATAATACACTATTTTGAAGCTTTATTGTTTTTGAAATTCTAATTTACTACATCTGTTTGTAATTTGGTTTCTGATTTTCGTCCAATTATTTCATGAAGCAAAGCGGAGGAAGGTCAACGTAGGTGTCAAATATACTCGTAGGTCAGTAGCTAAATCACAGCCGGTGGATAAATCAAAACACAAGAAAAGTTCGTTTGATGTTCAGTACTGCAAGCCAAATCCCTATGCCAGAAGGTAAAAATATATTTATGACCTAGTCCTAATTCATGAGATGAAGTTAACTGTGTTGTATGAATTTTATTAACTGTGTTATATGCATATTTTGTGAAGAAATAACAGTTGAATGAATTAACTAACCTATTTGATGAAGTAATAACCTCATGAAATGAAGTAATATAAACTAACGTGTTTTGTATGCATATTTTGCTAGGAAATAAGATTGAATGAACTAACTAACCAATTTGATGAAGTAATAACCTAATGAAATGAAGTAATATAAACTGACATGTTTTGTATGCATATTTTGCTTTATAATTACATTGAATGAGCTAAATAACTTATTCGATGAAGAAATAACCACATGAAATGAAGTAATATAAACTGACATATTTTGTATGTATATTTAGCTGGGAAGTATACTTGTAATGAACTAAAGAACCTAATGATAATGTTACAAACTATTTTAATGATGATATAAACTATGTTTCAAATGTTGAATTGTTGTTATGTGTTTCTTATATATAGGTGAAGATAACACAGGGGAAAATCCTCTAACTCACAACGGGGTGAAAAATCAAATCGGAGGAGAGGGATGATGAGTTTCGGAAGATGTAGTTGAGACATGGTGACATGCTGATGAGGACATTTGTGCAATCACTAGATGGCCCGTCCCCACGCCCTAACAAATGGGCGGTGCCCAGAATCACGGCTCAACCCATTGAGATGGGTTGGTGTGTCAAATTTGGATGATTTCTTATATTGGACAAGTTTGTTTTTTTTTTCCTTTTTTCAAAATGGAGAGTTTGTATTTGGTTATGGGGTTTATATAGTGAGGATGGTGTGGTTTACCAACTTTCTCCTACAGTGGAAATAGTTGACTATTTTGGAGAAAATTCAAACGATTTTATTCACGCACAGTAGTAAACTACTGTAATGAATAATAAACTACTACAATGATATAATAAACTACTACAATAAGCCATGAGACATCGTAAAAATCTGCATATCCACCACTACAACAAGAATCATCATTCAACTAGAATTTAAGTTCATTTGTCCATGCTATTACTTCATTTATAAAGGTAATTTAGTTCATTATAAGTACAATTAATCAAGTACTTATGCATACAATACACTTCAGATTATCATTTCATATTAACTGGAATTAAGTTCATTCAAACATGTTATTACTTCATTCAACTAGATATTTAGTTCATATTAACTAAAGCTTTACGCAAACTTATGCATACAACACAATTGAGTTCAAGATACTTCATTCAGCCAAACTGTTACTTCATTATCGATTTGTTTATACTACCGGCATGAAATCGAAAAAATATTCATCAACAAGGTTCAACAAGAGATTGTTCATCACATTGGTTAAAATACCTTTTCAATGTTAAACACATATCAGGTATCCAAAAAAAAATCGGAAAAATTCATGAACCATCAAATGAGTTGCCCTCAATAAGCCATGCGACATCGTAAAAATCTGCATATCCACCACCACCACAACAACAAGAATCATCATTCAACCAGAATTTAAGTTCATTTGTCCATGCTATTACTTCATTTATAAAGGTAATTTAGTTCATTATAAGTACAATTAATCAAGTACTTATGCATACAAAACACTTCAGATTATCATTTCATATTAACCGGAATTAAGTTCATTCAAACATGTTATTACTTCATTCAACTAGATATTTGGTTCATATTAACTAAAGCTTTACGCAAACTTATGCATACAACACAATTGAGTTCAAGATACTTCATTCAACTTGCGGATTACTTCATTTAGCCAAACTGTTACTTCATTATTGATTTGTTTATACTACCAGCATGAAATTGAAAAAATATTCATCAATAAGGTTCAACAAGAGATTGTTCATCACAAAGTACTTCTTTTTCATTCAGCAATGTTATATTTAAATGTGCGTATTTGATCAATATTGCCATCAATAAGATGAGTGACTTCGTAAAAATCTGCTTGCAAATCATTTCTGCCTAGCCTCATTCACCACAACAATAACAACAAAAATTATCATTAAACCAGAAATTTATCCATGTTATTTCTACATCTATAAAGGTAATTTAATTCATCATAAGTACAATTGATCACGTACTTATGCATACAATATACTTTATATTATCATTTCATATTAACCGGCATTTGTTCATTGAACATGTTATTACTTCATTCAACTAGATATTTGGTTCATATTAACTAAAGCTATACACAAACTTATGTATACAAGACAGTTAAGTTCACGTTACTTCATTCAACCTGCGGATTACTTCATTCAGCCAAACTGTTACTTCATTATAGATTTGTTAATACAACAGACATGAAAAAAATTGAAAAAATATCCACCAACAAGGTTCAACAAGAGATTGTTCATCAATGTTAAAACACTTCATCAATGTTAAAAACATATATCAAATTAAGAACTGACTATAATTGGCTAGGATTCAAAAATCAGAATTGGCTAAAATTGGCTAGGATTCCATAATTCAAGCTCAAAACTTACAGGTATCAAAATAACATTCAATTTGGCTAGAATTCAGAATTGAAAAAACTAAATTAGTATTTTAAATAAAAGCTCCAGCATTTCATCAAATCCCACCGTTGATGCTGCCGCCGTCGTACTACTCCACCGCCTGAGGCAAATCCTCCGACGGCAAATCGAGATCGAAGCTTCTCATCCACCGCAGAATTTGTCGGTGTCGTTCCTACTCCATCGATATGTTGATGAATTTCAAGTGTGGAATTCTCCATGGATGAGATTACGAAGATTATGAAAACTGAGGCAGATCGCGATTGAGGCAGATCACGATTGAGGTAGATCGCGATTGAGGCAATTGTCCGACTATCATGAATTGAGGCAACACAATTTTCCGGCGATGGAGATTAATGAAGATTGAAGGAGATTGCGAGATGGAGATCGATGAAGATGAAGGAGATTGCGAGAAGGAGATCGATGAAGATTGAATGAAAGAGCGGCGATCGAAGAATTGAGATATAAATTGAGGAAACATGTATTTTATGTTTGTAAATGAATTGATTTCCCAAAATACCCTTCAACAAGTTTTTTGGGATAAAATAATGAAATAATGGTAAATTAATCCTAACCACAAGATTAAGAAAATGGATGACCCTAATTTGATCTCTAGTTCGGTCTTTAAGATTGGTTCGACATTGATCACAACTCTATATATATATATATATATATATATATATATATATATATATATATATATATAAATATAGGGATGTAATCATATTCTTTTTGTAAATATGGTTCATTCTTCCTTTTTAATCCTAGCCCCACGATTAGAAAATCCGATGGCCAAAAATCAAGTTGATTTTGATTATTAAAATTATTAAATTAATAGGAAAATGTCATTTTTGTTATAGGATTAAGATTCAATTATGGCAGTTTCCATGATTTCCTCTCTCAATCATCAGCCAAAATACGTTGGAAGATTACATCCCTATTACACGCCAATGTTAATCATTCTCTACCAGAATTATCAGTCTTTTACATTGAATACGTCTGCAATTTTATTTTCTCGTCCCATAACAATTTGTTGAGAGATTATATCTCTGAATTATCATTGCAAAACCGGAAAAATTCTATTTTTGTTCTTGCATGCTAATAGAATTCCATTTTAATGAAGGGCTTTAGTTTTATGACGCATAACCATCATGCGTCTTTATTAATAAAACGCATAACAATCATGCGTCTTTAAGTAATGACGCACAACCATTATGCGTTTTTAAAGACGCATAACCCTTATGCGTCATTACGTAATGACGCATAAGGTTATGCGTCTTTACGTAATGACTTCATACACTATCTTCTTTTGTAAGTTTACACTATAATTTGTGAACAGTGATTGTGAATGATTTTGAGGTGTCATGTTGCACTAACATAAAAGGTCGTTTTCTTATGAATATACACTATAATTTGTGAACAGTGATTATGAATGATTTTGAGGTGTCATGTTGCACTAACATAAAAGGTCGTTTTCTTATGAATATGTAAATAACAAGTGGCTAAAATTTTATTCTTATGAATATGTAAATAACAAGTGGCTAAAATTTTATTCTTTTCAGCCGTAGATGGTTTTGTAGGCAAATATAGGCATTGTCAATTGAGATATGTTTTCAGTTGAGTCAGCACATCGGATGATTCTTAACAGTACTTGAATCTGCTAATTCTAGTCCATTCATGTATAAATATTTCATTCTTGGATGTTCATGACATGTTAGTTCAGGTTTAGAGTTTTTAGGTAAGAAACCTTTGATGTGTGACTGAAATAAACATATATACTGCTCTTGGCGCTTTGCATCGGATGGAGTTTTTGTGTCTTGATGTTCAGATTGAGTGTAACATGACACCTCAAAATCATTCATAATCAGCTGTTCACAAATTATAGTGTAAACTAACAAAAGAAGATAGTGTATATAGTCATTACGTAAAGACGCATAACCCTTATGCGTCATTACGTAATGACGCATAAGGGTTATGCGTCTTTAAAAACGCATAATGGTCATGCGTCATTACGTAAAGACGCATGATGGTCATGCGTTTTATTAATAAAGACGCATGATGGTTATGCGTCACTCCCTGAGTCGGAATAAAACTAAAGCCCTTCATTAAAATGGAATTCTATTAGCGGCTTAGAACAAAAATAGAAAGAGCTCTTGCAAAACCTCTTTTTCATTGAAGACATCTGCAGTGTTTGATTGTCGTCGCGAATCCTCTTTTCCATTCAACACGTCTGCTGTTTTTTCATTATTATCTCCATTTTTCGAGATTTCACTCATTCTCGTTTCATTCATGTTAACAATGGAAGAAGGTTATACATTCAGTTACTTAATTGATTATTCACCAATTTTGGTAGAAAGTTATTGTATTAGTCGTGTAATTGACATCTATGGTTTTCTGTATTTGTTTGTGATGGGTTCATCTTTGTATTCAGATTTATTTTTCATCGATTGTCGTTTTATTTTCATGAAATCATCTAACATTTACAGTTTTTCGTGTTTTCTTTTCCTGAGTTACATCTTGTAAATTTTTGACATTCACTGTTTTGTTACAGTAAATAATGTACCAATAGTATCTAATAATGTGCATTGATCAGTGAATAATGTACAGATTGAAGAAAATAATGTTGAAAGTAACTTGAATTCATGCCCTTTGGGTTCAACAATCCATGGGGATAGGTTGTAGTACCCACTCACAAACGGAACCATTACAAATGGCAGAGAGTTTGAATCATTCCCCTTGGGTTTAGCAACCCATGGGGCTAGGTTATAACACCACCACATGAATTAAATTTCATTTTTAATGCGTTTAAGATTTGTTATAGTAAATAATGTACCAATAGTATCTAATAATGTGCATTGATCGGTGAATAATGTACAGATTGAAAAGAATAATGTTGAAAGGAACTTGAATTCATGCCCTTTGGGTTCAGCAATCCATGGATAGGTTGTAGTACCCACTCACAAATGGAACCATTACAAAGGGCAGAGAGTTTGAATCATCCCCAACCCATGGAGCTAGGTTATAGCACCACCACATGGATTAAATTTCATTTTTTAATGCATTTAAGATTTGGTACAGTAAATAATGTACCAATAGTATCTAATAATGTGCACGGATCAGTAAATAATGTACAGATTGAAGAGAATAATGTTGAAAGGAAATTGAATTCTTTCCCTTTGGGTTTAACAATCCATGGGGCTAGGTTGTAGTACCTACTCACAATCGGAACCATTACAAAGGGCAGAGAGTTTGAATCATTCCCCTTGGGTTTAGCAACCCATGGGGCTAGGTTATAGCACCACCACATGAATTAAATTTTATTTTTTAATGCGTTTAAGATTTGGTACAGTAAATAATGTACCAATAGTATTTAATAATGTGCACGGATTAGTAAATAATGTACAGATTGAAGAGAATAATGTTAAAAGGAAATTAAATTTTTTCCCTTTGGGTTTAGCAATCCATGGGCTAGGTTGAAGTACCCACTCACAAGCGGAACCATCAATATTGTATCACATTAATCTAATGTAGTATATACATTCTTTGACATGCATAATGCACAAAATCAAGCAATTAATGTATACTAATCTGTTAATAATGTAACTAAATGAAGAATTAATGACACATAAAAAAACAACAACCATACAATTACAACAAATGGTGAGCGACCAAATAATCAATTGAACCCTCCTAAAATAGAGGTTCCCTTTCTTTGATCTACTGGGCCCTCTTTTTGTTCTGCCATTCTCTGCCGGAAACGCTGCGCAATTGCTATCGAAACAACATCATCCAACATCTCTTCGTAGTTTACCCTTGGTAGCTTTGATGTTGTGTAAAAGACGGTTTCAATATTTTAGAGTGCTATATAACATAATATTGTACACGCAACATCAATTAATGAATATGTTATCACATATAATATAATACATTAGTAGCAAATAAGGTAGCAATTAACCTAAATAATGTAACCTAATATGTGTAAGAATACAATAGTGACTACTATACCCTAGCCAATGGATTTCTAAACGACTTGTCCAAAATAGGACACAGTAATGTATCACTCTAATCTACTGTGATGAAGACTTCTTGCTAAATAATGTACAAAAATAAGCAAATAATGCACAGATCAATAAAACATCCACTTAATTCCAATATTTCTTTGAAATCAATTGATACAGCATATCACAAACACATAATGGACAACACTGCTTACAGTAGTGTACAACTATTCCATTTATACAAACGATAAATTCAATAGATTGCTTAATAATGTACAACAACAAACAAATAATGCACAAATTCAGGGGAACTAATAGATGAAGCTTAAACCAAAAACTTATACACCACTGCGTATACACCAATGCCTACTATAATGTACAAGTTCTCGATGAATACAAATGGCAAATGTAAGAGATTGATCAATAATGTACAACATCAAGCAAATAATGCACAAATTCAAGGGAACCAATCGATTTAGATTAAAACAACATCATCATATCCTCCACGGTTACAATAATGAACAATTTCTCGATGAATACAAAATGGCAAATGCAAGAAATTGGTCAATAATGTACCACAACAAACAAATAATGCACAAATTCAGGGGAAGCAATCGTTCCAGATTATAACAAAATCATCATATACACCACATACTACAATAATGACCAACTTCTCGATGAATACAAAGGGCAAATGTGATAGATTGCTCACCTGCAGTCTGGGTAGGTTGGCTTTTGAAGGGTCTGCCTCTTTTCGTCATTGATGTTCTGTCAGATAAACCAACAATCAAACATAATAAGATTTAATTTACAAAATCGACAATTACACAATTGTATTCCGGTAATTAACTACAAAATTCAACAATGGACAAAACCCTAACAAAAATGAGCCCGGTTTCAGGATTTATAGATATATGAACTGAACGTTTGTGAATAATCGTGAAAAATCAACCGAACGATGGTGAAATTCATCAATTCAAAGTGTCTATTCATGAAAAATTGGAACTTTTAAAACCTACCTTCTTGTCGAATGGAAAAAGACCGTCGCGCGCTAAGGGATTGAGGCTTCAACTCCGAAATGGCGGTGGAACGTGGATTTGACGGCGGAAATCGAAGCTAGGGTTTAGGAATGGTTGGGAATGAGGGGAGACGATTGAGGATTTTGGGTTGAAGAGGGATGCGGTTGGAGTGAGTGAGTGAGAGAGAGAGAGAGAGAGAGAGAGAGAGAGAGAGAGAGAGAGTATTTGGAAGGTCACTCAAAATCCCGCTTAATTACGTGTGTGATTCATTGTATTTTTAAATTTATAACCCTATAATGTACAGACTACAACTAATAATGTAAAACGGTTCCCTATATTAAAGCCTCATCATTACCGTCCAACATCTTAATCCAATTGTTGATATTAAGTTGGAACTTAACACTAAGGGGGCAATAGGACCTTAATACTCCCACACACACACACACATATTAGAGAGAGATAGAGATAAGTGATCAAGGTATAACTAATTTTAAGTGTATAACTAGAGAATAAATCTCAGCTACACTAATAAATGCAATAAATTTTATTTATTTTAATAACGTAAAATAGGCCAGGGGTTTTTTGGAAATCACAATATGAAATTCATAAGCTCATACGCGATTCATTTCCTTCCAGATTGAGATTGTGGATGTTCTGCTCCTCGACTAGGGATTTGGACG
This sequence comes from Salvia splendens, assembly GCF_004379255.2. Lineage (NCBI taxonomy): Eukaryota > Viridiplantae > Streptophyta > Magnoliopsida > Lamiales > Lamiaceae > Salvia > Salvia splendens. Next base: position 32,041,518 of record NC_056040.1, read on the forward strand.
AAGAGGGCTTGGATTTGTAGGTGTTGGTGTTCGAAATTGGGTCTGATGAGGAAGATTTCGTATCCTTACTCTGGTGATCTTGTTGCAGTTGCTTCTTGAGGAGGGCTTTGGCTTCGGATTCCCGCTTCTCCTCCTCGCGCAGCCGCTAGAGTCGTTTCTGCTCGATTTCGGAACGCTTGAAAAACTTCTTTCCGCCGACGTCTTGCTCCAGACTCTGCCGTTTCTTCAGCAATTCCTGCTTAAGAATGTCCATAGTCTCGATTCAATTATCGGGAAGATTGGTTTGATTCAAGAGTGCGTAAGTGAACTTAGGATTGGTCGGCAGGCTGACGGCGTCGATGAGGGCGGGCACTGCCTGGGCGCAACGACGGGGGATGGCGATGAACAGCACAAAAAAATACAGAGAAATACTCACATCGAACATAAAATGGCTTCAGATTATTTTCTACTCACCTCAACCAGATCTACGAATGAAGTATATGCATTTCAGTATTTTACAATACTGCGAAATCGAGAAAAATCGGCATAAAAACCATATATTTGAGGTCAGCACGAAAAAAAATGGCGAATTGGCGTTAGCCGTTGTTAAGCACTTTTGAATTGCAGATTCGCAAGATTATGACGATGAAACAAAAAAAAATGGGACAAATTCAGAGGAATCGGGCAAAAACTAGCTTAATTATTCAGCAAAGACAAATGGATTTCGATACCTTCCAATTCATTACCCTGAAACACATCACTATAACCATGTTTTTACTTCACTGATGTTTACAAAATACATCACTATAGCAAAAACTCAAAGAAACATCATTCTAACCCTGTAACACATCACTATAACCATGTTTTTACTTCACTAATGTTAACAAAATACATCACTATAGCAAAAACTCAAAGAAACATCATTCTAACCCTGGAACACATCACTATAACCATGTTTTTACTTTACTGATGTTAACAAAATACATCACTATAGCAAAAACTCAAAGAAACATCACTCTAACCCTGTAACACATCACTATAACCATGTTTTTACTTCACTGATGTTAACAAAATACATCACTATAGCCAAAACTCAAAGAAACATCACTCTAACAGTGGAACACATCACTCTGACCATGTTTTTACTTCACTGATGTTAACAAAATACATCACTATAGCAAAAACTCAAAGAAACATTACTCTAACCGTGGAACACATCACTCTAACCATGTTTTTACTTCACTGATGTTAACAAAATACATCACTGTAGCAAAAAATCAAAGAAACATCACTCTAACCGTGGAACACATCACTCTAACCAGGTTATAACCATGTTTTTACTTCACTGATGTTAACAAAATACATCACTATAGCAAAAAATTAAAGAAGCATCACTCTAACCCTGGAACACATCACTCTAACCATGTTTTTACTTCACTAATGTTAACTAAATATATCACTATAGCAAAAACTCAATGAAACATCACTCTAACCATGTTTTTACTTCACTGATGTTAACAAAATACATAACTATAACAAAAAATCAAAGAAACATTACTATAACCACGAAATACTTGGTGTATACAGCCGGAACATTCGGTTGTATAAGTCACATTACAAGAAAATATTGTAGATTAAAATAAAAAATAGTAGGAATCCCTCACCCTAAATCACTCTCAAATCTCGACACCCCCACCAATCTCTCAGCCAACAAACCAACCAAAACATCCACCCTCCGTGCCCCGCCTCCCCCGGCGCCGCCCTACCCTCTCCCACGAGCGCGCAGTCGTAGTACACCTCTGTGGCCGCCTCGTGGAACTTGAACGACGCCGCATTGGGGTTCTTGATCGAGACGTCGGCCACCAGCGTCGGGTTGTTGCTGGATAGCAAATTGAGGCCGTCGATTTTGACCAAGATGATCTCGAGCAATGGATGCTTCACGTGGAAGATCGTGAGCATGAGGATGAGTGTTGTGACGGCTAGGATTAGGAGAAGCGCGGCGGAGCAGCCGCAACACTTGAGGCACCGGTGGTGGCGGTGTAATATGAATTTCGGTGGAAAAGGGTTGAGCTTGGAGTTGGCGGGGATGGCCGGGGCGAGCTGCTTCTCTTGCTCTCTTCTTTCCGCCATGGATGAAGAAAATTTACGTAACCTAATTTTTTCTGTGCAATGACCATTATACCCCCTCCTTGTTATTGTGAAGTAAATTAGTGATGGATAGAACTAATTTTTCTCATATATATATATATATATATATATATATATATATATACTTGTTATTGTGAAGTAAATTAGTGATGGATGGAACTAATTTTTCTCATATATATATATATATATATATATATATATATATATATATATATGGGTGCATTATAATGATAACCCCAATTTCCGTAATAACCCTATAACTAAATCTGGACCACACATTTTTAAAATCACGTGGTCTAGATTCAAACTTAGATTTACTTCATAAAAAAAAGCGCGGGGGTAAATATGTCATTTCGCTCATGATAAAATTTACGTATCCAAATTTCGCTCATTTAATTTCTGAATTTCGCTCATTTTATCATTTTATCAGTCAGTCAAAAGTATCATTCTATCAACTCAGAGTATCATTCTATGCAATAAACCTAACATATATCATTTTATCATTTTATCAGTCAGTCAAAAGTATCATTTTATCAACTCATAGTATCATTCAATCCGGCAAAACTATCATTCTATGAAATAAACCTATCATTTTATCACAAAGCAGTAAACATATCATTTTATCAACTCAGAGTATCATTTTTATAAGGTTACTGTCATTTTATCCGCTTAGATTATCATTTTATCAGGTAAAAGTACCATTTTATTAAACAAAAATGTCATTTTATACACCAAAAATACCTATCATTCTATCGGCTGAAAGTATCATTCTACCCGGCAAAACTATCATTCTATCCGGCAAAACTATTATTTTATGCAGTAAACCTAACATTTATAAGCTAAAAGTATCATATTATCAACTCAGAGTATCATTCTATCCGGAAAAACTATCATTATATGCAATAAACCTAACATATATTATTTTATCATTCTATCATTTTATCAGTCAGTCAAATCAGAGTATCATTCTATCCGGCAAAACTATCATTCTATGCAATAAACCTATCATTTTATCATAAAGCAGTAAACGTATCATTTTATAAACTCAGAGTATCATTTTTATAAGGTTACTGTCATTATATCCGCTTAGATTATCATTTTATCAGGTAAAAGTATCATTTTATTAAACAAAAATGTTATTTTATACACCAAAAATACCTATCATTCTATCGGCTGAAAGTATCATTCTACCCGGCAAAACTATCATTCTATCAGCTGAAAGTAACATTCTATCCGGCAAAACTATCATTTTATGCACTAAACCTAACATTTATAAGCTAAAAGTATCATTTTATCAACTCAGAGTATCATTCTATCCGGAAAAACTATCATTCTATGCAATAAACCTAACATATACTCCCTCTGTCCCATTAGAAATGAAACGTTTTTCTTTTTGGTCTGTCCCATTAAAAATGAAATGTTTCTAAAAATGGAAACAATACTCTCTCTACTTTTTCTTCTCTCTTACTTTACTCTCTCTTCATTAACTCACAAAACAACACTACATAAAATCTTGTGCCGAAAAGCAAATGTTGCATATTTAATGGGACGGAGGGAGTATCATTTTATCATTTTATCAGTCAGTCAAAAGTATCATTTTATCAACTCAAAGTATCATTCTATCCGGCAAAACTATCATTCTATGCAATAAACCTAACATATATCATTTTATCATTTTACGTGATATTTGGCGAAATTCAGAAATTAAATGAGGGAAATGACATATTATCATTTTATCAACTCAGAGTATCATTCTATCCGACAAAACTATCATTCTATGCAATAAAACTAACATATATCATTTTATCATTTTACGTGATATTTGGCGAAATTCAGAAATTAAATGAGGGAAATGACATATTTACCCCCGCGCTTTTTTTTATGAAGTAAATCTAAGTTTGAATCTGAACCACAAGATTAGAAAATATGTGTGGTCCAGATTTGGTTATAGGGTTATTACGTGATTTGAGGGTTATTATATGATCACAACTCTATATATATATATATATATATATATATATAGCCGTGATCATATGATAACCCCTAAAACGCAAATAAATGTCTCCCACTGCAACGGCTGCCACTTTTGGTAGCGTCGCCAAGCTGGACTTCGATCTCGCGATCATGTAGCCGTCTTGTCACCTGCATTAAGTCAGGATCAAAACAAATATGATCAGTGGCTCCTGTGTCAATAACCCAAGTGCAGATTGATGTCGAAGTCAAACAAGACTCGACTACTAGAGCTTGGTGCATACCTGTAGCCTTGCCCTGTTTAGGACAGTCTGGCTTCCAATGCCCTTTCTCTCCACACTTGAAACACTTCCCCGTGGGCTTCTTGTTAGCCCTCTTCTTCTTCTTCTTCTTCTTCTTCTTCTTTCCCTTAGCTATCTTGGCCGGTCTTGAGTTCGGTGCCTGCCTTTTTCCTTTGCTAGGCTTTAAGCCAGAGGAACGAGGCGCCGAAATCATCATGGCCGCCTTAGCCTGGACCATAAGGTCCTCTGCCGACTGAAGTTCAGTCAACAGCTCTGCCAAGGTGTAATTCCTTTTGTTCATCTTGAAGTTGAGCTTGAACTGTTGGAAGCTAGGGGGAAGACTTTGAAGGATGATAGTCACCTGGGGCTCGGGATCGATGGTCCCTCCCAAGACCTCAATTTGGTTGAGGTGGCCCATCATCTCGTGGACGTGATCCCTCACAGATGAGCCTTCCTTCATTGTCTTCGACATGATACTCCGAAAGGCTTGAGATTTAGCCGTTCGATTCTGAGTACCAAAAAGATTTTTGAGATTCTGCATAATCTCGGCGGCTGTTTCCATGGCTGAATGCTGATGCTTGAGTACCAAAGATTTTTGAGATTTTTGAGATTCTGCATAATCTTAGCCATCTCATTCGCCTTATGCCACCGTCTGTGTGCATCTCTGACTCCTGCCGTAGCGTTAGCCAGCGGCACTGGAGGTCGCGGGGTGGTGAGCACAAAGATGTACTCAACTGCTATGAGAACGATGTCCAAATTTTGTTTCCATTCTATGTAATTTTGGCCCTCGAGTTTATTTTCTTTGAGAATTGCGGAAAGAGGATTAAACGACATATTGACGATTTGATTTGCACTGCAAAACAGAGTATTTTACTATTGTCATAAACTTATGTAAGAAGTTTGATTAGATTAACCATAAAACTTTTCAAAATCTTACAACTGTAAAATTAAAATTTTGTACCCTCCAGAGGAAGTCAATACGCATTAAAATCTTACAATTTTACTGGTCACAACCTCGACGAATAGTCCAGAGACCAAAGAGTGGCATGGCCGCCTAATGTTTCCTAAGCAAGACCATCTCTTTAGCATTACAGAGTCTCATTTCTACAACACACTCCCATAACAATGCTCATGTGCTGCTAACAAGATCAAGCTATCTCATAAATCCTGTGTGAACTTCTGAATCTCGCAGTTTCTTAAGATTATTGTCCCCACAGAGCAGGTGACGATAATATTGGAAACTACATTCTAGTTCATACTATTTATATTTGAGAAGTCCGCCCTCATGAACTTGCTATTTTCTTAGGATTATTGTCCCCACAGAGCAGGTGGCGATAATATTAGAAAAACGCTTCATAAATTGCAGACCAATTGATGGAGACCATATACAAACGTTGAGTTCATAATTATAGCTTAGATATTTTGGGTTATGGTTTTACTTTAATTATCCTTAGCCTTGAGGCAGTTTAAGGCTTAATTAAATTCTGTTGGTATTTAATCTACTGGATAATTAAATCTTTAGATTAATGTTGTTATCTTCGTGTAGGAAATTGTTGATCTAGAATTTTATTCTTATTCATGTCTACAATAAGGTATATCTAAAATAAACAAATTATTTAATCCTTAATAAGACATGAAAAATAAATTCAAATTATTTCATTGTTTAAGATTAGGAAGATATTTTATTATTTAATGTATTCATACATATATATCCTTATTAGGATCTTAGATACATAAATTTTAGGAAACTATTAAATTATTCTCATCCATATCATCTAGGAATAAAATAATCATTATTTATTTCCATAGATATAGATAATAATAAAAATATTCCTAAAATCTAAACAAATCTTCCAAAAAGATTTTATTTCCATTAAATAATAATAATTTAATGATATCTTTTAATAAAATAATCAAATAATCATTAAAATAATCCTCCATCGTTATCTCATCGCACGAGGTTCGCACGAATTAGCCAATTTACCTCGTTGATTCAATCAAGAATCGATGATGGCTCGCTCCGTCTCCACGTGAATATCTTCAATACAAGACCTCAGATCTTCTGACTGGTGTCCCGGACTATACGCCGATATTTGTGTGGGCAAATCTCACCAACGTATTAGGATTTGAATAACGAAGTCAGAACTCAGCTCACGGAGGAAGGCAATTTTCAATTTCTCTCTCTCAAAGGAGTGGACGAAAATTTGTGAGTGGAAAAAGGTGTGTATTCTGTCTCCTTTATTCTCCTATTTATATAAGTCACATATTGGGCCCAGTCAGGGATCTAAGGAAGAATTTGGATCAGGCCTCACCCAATTAGCTTTTTACTAATTAAATTGAACCCACAATTTAATATAAGCTTATATTGGAATATTACAAGCAGCCACTACAGAAGTTATATTGCATTGCCTTTCCAAATTCGAAATTACAAGCATTCCGGGTTTCCTTTATTCGCGTTCAATTTATTTCTCGTGCTTAAGATAGAAACATCCATTAATTAATTATTGTCTGCTATGGACTTAATTAATTAACATATTTTATTCTCCAAGAGTGGACTTAGCAAGAAACTCTTATTTATTATCAGTCCTTCTTCTATGGTTTAGTTATCAGCGTCGCTAGGGTAGTAGTTTAAGCCGATACATATAATGCACCAAATTGTACTAGGTAATGCATGTTATTGACTATATAATGGACGATTTGTGAACTGCAATGTATATGTTTTCTGAACCGTTTTGTTTGTTTATGTTATACAATTTCATGAATAGTTTAAGATTGGCACTGGTTGCTTGTTTGGGGCACGTTTCAATTATTCCCCAAGGGTTTATCAATCCTTGGGGCTAGGGTGTAGTATGGTTTAAGCAACGCAGTCGTAACTAAAGTCCACGAGTATCAGTCCTTCCTCTGGGGTTTATTTATCATCTCGACTAGGGTAGTATTAATCGATAAATGTAATGTACAAATAATACTGTAAAATGTAATCTATCTAATCAGTGATGTACAATGTATGTACTGTAATGTATAATTTGTCCTGATATGTTTTTGTTAAGATTGAATACAGCAGTTTAGTTTGCTCAGCACTTCCCCACCAGTGGCCATATCTGAGGTTGTATAGATGGTCGACCTTCCCCCCCCTTGGTTTCGTATACTCAGGCTCTTCCTGAGCTGTACTTGTCCCGACCTCTGCTAATCTCTCCCGGAATTTCTGGGCAATTCCAACTGGAAATACATCATCGACCGCTTCGTCGATGTCCAATCTAAGCTGCTTCTCTGCTGTCCAACGTACAACATCAGAACATGATTGAATGTATAATACTTGATGGTCGATGTATAATACTTGCTAAATAATGTACAAAATCAATCAGATATTGCACAACGGAATATTACATTGCACCAACTAGATTCATATACACAAGCAGTCAAATAATGCATAATACTTGAGAAATAATGTATAAAAATAGATAAGTAATGTATAGAGGCATTCAAATAATGCACAAAGGAATATGACATTCACCTATTCACCCAAGTACACAAGCAGTCACATAATACCCAATACATGATAAATAATGTAAACTATTAGCTAAATAATGTACAGTCACATAATACCCAATACATGATAAATAATGTAAACTATTAGCTAAATAATGTACAGATTCAATAAAATAATGCACACAAGAATATTGCATTCAGCTATTCACCCAAGTACACAAGCAGTCAAATAATGTCTAATACTTGATAAATAATGTAAACTTCTAGCTACATAATGTACAGATTCAATCAAAAAATGCACACATGACTAATGCATTCACCTATTCACTCATGTAGACAAGCAATCACATAATGCTCAATACTTGACAAATAATGTAAATGACTAGCTACATAATATACAGATTCAATAAAATAATGCACACAGAAATATTGAATGTATAATACTTGATAAATAATGTATAATACTTACTATATAATGTACAGAAACAATCAGATAATGCACAACAGAATATTACATTGCACGAACTAGATTCATATACACAAGCAGTCAAATAATGCATAATACTTGAGAAATAATGTATAAAAATAGATAAATAATGTATAAAGGCAATCAAATAATGCACAAAGGAATATGACATTCACCTATTCACCCATGTACACAAGCAGTCACATAATACCCAATAGGAGGAGCGTGACCATCACCGGCCGACGACGGCGGTGATGATGATGGCCCCGAGCACGAGGTTAGGGGTGTATTGGAAGAGCGGCATGAGGAAGAGGAGCGTGACCATCACCGTCACGGCCATGACGACGTTGGAGAGGGCGGTTTTGCAGCCGGCATTGTGGTTGACGGCGGATCTGGAGAAGGCGCCGGTGGTGACGTAGCAGGAGGTGGAGGATCCGAAGATGTTCATGATCCTATTTTATATTTTCATATTGTAATTTCCAAAAATACCCTTGGCCTATTTTATATTATTAAAATAAATAATATTTGTTCCATTAAGATGTGTTGCTGATATTTGTTCTCTAATTATACACTTTATAACTTAATATTAGTTATATGTTGATCACAAACCTATATATATATAAATTACCATACCAATCGTTTCCAATACAATATTGATCCATTATGGAAAATATATGATTTTGTTTCCTACTTTAGTAAATTGAATCATTGTATACATATTAATTGCTGATGTTGCTTCTAGGTATAATGACAAGAATTTGGAATGACCGAAAATTATTGATTATGGAATTGGTATAATGACCACAAATATTACCAATCTTTCTTATTCTTCAAACAAACTCCATTTATAACGAACCAAAGATACTAGCTTAATATATTGAATTAATCTTCCATGAATAGGTGACCACCACATTTGACTTTAATACGAACCGAAAGTGTGTAAGTCAAATTGACAAGATTTCTCGTAATCTTATTTTTACTTGGATCTAATTGAAATAAAACTGGGTATATTATTATTTTAAAGAACATGAGTTTTTTTTTAACCACATGTGTATCGAACCCGACGGAATCCGACTAATCCTGCTCGACCGAGCATACGGATTAAGGCCGAAAGTCTCACAGTGAGTGGCGGGGTTTGAACCCGTGACCAAAGAAAAATGAGTTTTTGATATTATGGAAATGCCATAATGGAGTTCAAACAGTAACTATGCATTATTTTGTATTTTTATTTCAATTCATGTTTTGTTTAAATACTTTATTACCTTTACCGTACATTTAAATACGCCTATTTAAGGACATTGCTCTAATTATGTACTTTATTTTACCTTGAAATCCATATATTTATGATGACAATCTTTTTTTATATTTTATCCTTTTATTGCATTTATTTAAGAATATCATTTAAATTTTAAATGCTGGAGTATAATTTTATTAGCTTTATATAATGTACATTTATTTATCTAATAAAATAATGATATATTTTTATTAACAAACTAGTCTTTATAAATTTTAATTTAAATAAATTAATAAAAAATATATAGTTAAATTATTATTTTTTTATCTACTTTTAGTAAAATATAAATAATTATATTATAACATATGGCCAAAAAAAATTACTTTATAATTAAATTTTAATTTTAAATATTGATAAGCTTATATTTTTGTCACTTTTTATTCATAAGATTCTTTATAAAATATTAGTGTTTTTACCTCAATTACTATAAAATGCTATAAATTTAAATCTAATATATAATAATTATTACTAAATAAGTTTAAGATTCTGATTTTAAGACTGTTATATTTTTAATTTTTTTTTTATTTTCTTTAAGTTCTTAACATTTGGATGTTAAAGTCAAAGCTCAGTAAAAAAAATAGCACACGTTCTTAAGTCTCAACTACTGTTTAATATTTTAAAGATAAGTGTATTATATTTTATGTTTTTCTTTATAAAATACAGTTCTCAGCTCAATTCACTATAACATGCAACAAATTAAAATTTTATATGTGGTGTATTAATACTAATGCAGTGTACGGTTTGATTTTTACAATTTCATATTTCAATTTTAATTCTTACTTTCCAAAATTTTAATGTTTTAAATTTATAATATTTGGAACGCTATGTTGAATCTCGATCATAAAAATATTCACATGTTCTTACTCATTTATAAAATATTAGAGTTCTTAATTCAATTTCATTGTAATATGCAACAAATTAAAATTTGAGTATATGATAGGTATAAGAATACAAATTAAGTTTACAGTTTTGATTTGAAAATTTTTTAATTCTTTACTTTTCAAATTTTAAATTTATTTAAATTCTTAATTTTTGGAATGTTAGATTGAACCTCAATAAAAAAAACACATGTGTTCTTCACCGATCTATTTAACGTTTTAAGACAAATAATTAATAATTTTTATATATAATATTTAGTTTTTAGCTTTATTCATCGTAACATGCAACAAATTAAAATTTGAAATATTATATATTAATAGTAATTTAGTTTATAGTATTGTTTTTAAGAATTATAAATTTTTTATCTTAATTATTTACTACTTTCCAAAATTTTAATAACTCTTATTCTTAATTTCTGAAACGTTACAATTGAACATCGATAAGAAAAATAATAATGTGACGCCCCGAAAATTTCGATCCTTCCTTTAGAGATAAACCGGATTTATTAGAGTAATTTTAATTTTTTTTTGAATGAGATGATTGTGAAACCTAGTTGTGTTTTCAATTTTGGAATAATGTAAGTATGTTCGTTGGAAGAAAATTTAGTGCAAGGAATTTATATTTCAAAGAATAAAGTAAAGCATAGACTTCTATTAAAAAAATTCTTGGAGAAAGTAAATGCAAGTAGTACATGCTCCAATGCCTAGTATTACATGAAAATGGGAATACAATTTTGTCTATCTCCAACCTAGAATAAAGGATTAGCCAAGGAAAGAATTAAGACAAAATAATCATGTGAGCAAATCCTCTTCTCTTATCTTCTCCACTTCTCGAAAATCCCCTCCACAAGACTCCAGTATTGGGACAGCCACATACCTACAAAGAATACACCAAAAAGGGGTCAAGTTGGAACTTACAAATAAAGGGAAAGGAGGCACAAGCTCAATTAGGAAATGAGGAATAGTAGAACTGTATGAGTCAGCAATTAGGCTGCAAAATAGAGCTAAGATCAGCTCCTTTTGTCATCTTCTCAAGTTTCATCAAATAGAGAAAGTAAACAAATGGACACAGTGAGACAAGCTCCCTATGCAACCCCAATTAGACAACCATTCTACCATTTCCATCGCCCAAGGTTAAGAAAACAGCCAAGAGGGGCAGCCCCCAAAGCTTACACTAATCTAGTATGATCAAGATATTCATAAAGCTCAAAAGGAGATGGAAATTGTAGCCCAGAATAGGAAGAACAACTTCCAAAGAATCTGCCACAAAGAGCCAAGGGAATTGATCTATAAATACAGCCACCTTCCCTCCCACTCTACACCCACATTCTGCCAAATCTTCATAGAGAAAGGAGCGCGACGGAGTGAGGAGCGGCAGCGAATTAGGCAATCCAAGGTTTCATCAAGCTAAGGTAACCCCAACAACACCATTCTTGCATCATATAGAACAAGTAGTAGCCAAGAACTTAGAATTTTCCATAGGAATCTCATCTCATAGCAACAATAAGTAAGGACTCAAATAGACACAATAAGCTACACCGAGACTTCATCTTTGAAGCATTATTCCTCAACATAGCTACTGCCCAACTTCCCAACAAAGCATGAAAATCATAGGAGCAAGGATTTGATATAGCAAAGCAATAGCAAGCTGCTGCCTTAGTTCAAAATAGAACGAACAGAGGGAAAGGGAGGAGGAGACTTAGCTTAGGACGAGAGGGAGTCGGCGAGGCGAGCCGAGAACGTGTTGCATGCATTATCATTCATGCGTAAATAGACGCATGCAACGTAAAGAGTGAGCTTAGTTGCGGAGTTCGTTGGAGTCGGTTAAACCAGCTAACTAACTTGTACAGCTGTCATATTAAGCACGTGATACTCATGCTAGATATATGTGACATGGCAAAGAAGCGAGAGGAAGCGAGCTTAGTATAAAAAGAGGACGCGCGTTCATTTCCGGTTATCGTTGATATTGTTGTTGTTTGTGTTCATGCTTAGATCGTGGATCTAATGCATTTATCGTTTACTTCCTATTGTAATCGCAAATCTTACTCATTGATCAATATAATTCCTCTTAGTTGTCCTAGCTCGATCATTTAGCAGCGTCATTGAGTGCTGGTGCATTGTTTGTTAGTTTGTTGTAAAGTTACTATCAACATTGGGAAATCACGAGCTCGGATCGTAACAAGTGGTATCCAGAGCAATCGATCTTCGGATAGCGGAATTGTAACGCGAGGCGCTGAAATGGAGAAGAAATTGATGGAGATGATGGAGCAGAAATTGAATGAGATGCGAGAGCAAGTTATACAAGAACAAGGAGCCAAAATCATGGAGTTGACGCAATCGATTGCTGCGATCAACTTACAAAATCAAAGAACTAAGGCTGCGATGGAGAGCGGTGAAGGAAGTAGTGAAGGAAGAACAGATTGGGGAAGATCTACTCGATATGAATTCCCTAAGTTCGATGGTGATGGATTCGAAGGATGGACGATGAAGGATGAAGAGAGAGTGAGAGTAGCAGCAATTCACTTAGAAGGAAAGGCTCTCCAATGGCACAGAGGATTTTTGAGTTTACATGGTGAGGAAGCGTATGTGGATTGGGGATATTACATCTCGTGCTTAGCAGCTCGCTTTGGAGCTCAAGCCTACGAGGATCCACTAGCAGATCTGAGAAATCTCAAACAAAGAGGTACGTTGCAATCATATACGGATACTTTTGATGAATTGTATCCAAGAGCTGGCATTAGAGAAGATCAGGCGTTTAGTTTCTTTCTATCTGGACTTATTGATGAATTACAAATGCCGGTTAGAATGTTTAGACCTAAAGGATTAGCTGAAGCATATTCATTAGCTAAACTACAAGATCTAACGGTGAAAGCCTTAGGAATTAAGCCAAAAGGAGTGCTGAATAATGTTTCTACCAACAGCAGCTATTATTCCAGTAATAAACCTATGGCAGTAACATCCACTAACAAACCAGTGGCTAATGGAAACAACTAGAATGGGGTCAATAAGGAACCTAATCGTTTTGGAGGTGTTAGAGCTAGCACCAACCTATCACCAAAAGAATTAGATGAGAAGAGAGCAAAAAAGGAATGTTTTTGGTGCACTGAAAAATTTACTCCAAATCATCAATGTTCCAAGAGGAAATCTTATGTTATACAGCTGATAGAACTAAGTGGAGCATCAGAATGTGAAGAGCAAGAAGAGAAGGAAGAGGAAGCAGAAGAAGAGGGAAAAACATATCTTCAGTTGTCTCTCCATGCGGTTTGGGGAAAGGATGGACCACAAGTGATGAGAATTAGAGGGAATTGTCAGAAAAAGGCCTTGAAAATTCTGATTGACACAGGCAGCACTCACAATTTCTTGAGTATCAAAGTAGCTAAGAAGATTAAATGTCATCTTATTGCAGTGAATTCTAAAGCTGTGGAAGTTGCCAATGGGCAGCTATTGCAATGCAATCAAAAATGTAGTAGCTTAGAATGGGAGATGCAAGGAGCTCAATTTCAGGCTGAAGTTTACTTGATTGATCTGGAAACTTATGATTTAATATTGGGAGGTGCATGGCTATCTACATTGGGGGAAATTACATGGAATTTCAACAATTTGAGTATGCACTTTGAACTTGCTGGTGTTAAAATAAAGCTGCAAGGTGAATTGTGATCTCCAAAGGCTGATCAACTTCATTGCTTACACGTTTATAATCAGCAAGAAGTGGATGAGGAAGAGAGAAAGGTTAGTCAATGGATGCCTTCAGTGGAGGGTGACATTAGTTGCTGTTATGGAGTTAGTGCAGAAGAAATTTGGCCAAATATTAGCTCCATATTGCTGGATAATGAGGAAGTCTTTGAGGAACCTGTGGCCTTACCTCCACAAAGAGAGCAAGATCACAAGATAATCTTAAAGGAATGATCTAATGCAGTAAACATGAGGCCCTATAAATATGCAGCAAAACAAAAGGATGTGATTGAAGCAATGATTGCTGACATGCTGAAATCTGGAGTTATAAGGCATAGTGAAAGCTCTTTTGCTAGTCCTATTATTTTGGTTAAGAAGAAGGATTCTTCATGGAGGATGTGTGTGGATTATAGAGCCTTGAATACAATTACAGTGAAAGACAAGTATCCAATACCAATTATAGAAGAACTTTTGGATGAGTTAGGTGGAGCTATTTAGTTCTCAAAAATCGATCTGAGATCAGGTTATTGGCAAGTGAGAATGCGGCCAGAAGATATCCACAAAACAGCTTTTAAAACTCATTCAGGCCACTATGAATTTTTAGTGATGCCATTTGGATTAACCAATGCTCCAGCCACGTTTCAAAATCTGATGAATACGGTTTTCAGAGATAATTTGAGGAAGTTTATTCTGGTTTTCTTTGATGATATACTTATCTACAGCCGAAGCAAAGAGGAGCATGAGTTGCATCTCAAAATTGTGATGACTCTGATGAAGGAAAATAAGCTTTTGGCTAAAAGATCTAAATGCACATTTGGTTGTAAAAAGGTGGAGTACTTGGGACATGTAATCTCAGAGGAAGGAGTGTCAACATATGAAGGGAAGGTTGAAGCTGTTAAAAATTGGCCGAAGCCTAAAACCATTAAACAGGTTAGAAGCTTTTTGGGCCTCACTGGGTACTATAGGCATTTTGTGTATAATTATGGAGTTATAGCCAGACCCTTAATTGAGATAACCAAGGATATTACCTTCAAATGGACTGAGCAGGCTCAAGAAGCATTTGAAAAACTAAAGATTGCTATGATAACTGCTCCTGTACTTGCTTTACCTGATTTTTCTAAAGATTTTGTTGTAGAAACAGATGCTTCGGGAGTAGGGATAGGGGCTGTACTTATGCAAGAGAAGCACCCTATAGCCTTCATTAGTAAAGCTTTATCTCCACGACATCAGAGTTTATCAGTTTATGAGAAGGAGCTATTGGCTATTTTGATGGCAGTCAAGAAATGGTATCATTACTTGCAGTGTAGGAAGTTTGTTATCTTAACTGATCATCAAAGCTTGAAGTACTTGATAGAGCAGAAGTTAACAACTCCAACTCAACAAGCTTGGATGACTAAGCTTATGCATTTCGATTATGAGATAAGATACAAAAAAGGAAGTGAAAATACAGTGGCAGATGCATTATCAAGAGTTCCTGAAGCTATGGTGTTTGCTCTAACTTCCTTTATGATTCCTCTGGAACTCATTACAAAAATCAAAGATTCTTGGAAGAATGACCCTCAGATTCAGATTATAATCAGTGCTAAACAACAAAATCTTGCCTCTCATCCTAAAATTAGCTGGAACAATAGAGAGTTGCGGAGGAAATGTAAACTAGTAGTTGGCAATGACTTATCTTTAAAGGCCCAAATCCTATCTCTATTTCATGAATCTGCTATGGCCGGATATTCTGGTGTGTTGGCTACATATAAGAGGATCTCTGCTTTATGTTATTGGCCTAAAATGAGGAAGGATGTCAAGAAGTTTGTGAGGGTTTGTGTTACTTGTCAATGCTATAAACCAGGTAACACTTCACCCGCTGGTTTACTTCAACCTTTACGTATGCCGGCTGCCATATTCTCTGATATTACTATGGACTTCATTGAAGTTTTGCCTATTTCACAAGGGAAAGATACTATATTGTGGTGGTGGATAGACTCAGTAAGTATGCTCACTTTATGGCATTATCTCACCCTTTTACAGCCAAGAAAGTTGCTGAGGTGTTCTTGGATTCAGTTTTTAAACTGCATGGCATGCCTGCAAAAATTGTGAGTGATAGAGGTGCTATTTTTGTGAGCTCATTCTGGAAGGAATTTAT
Source organism: Salvia splendens (assembly GCF_004379255.2). Lineage (NCBI taxonomy): Eukaryota > Viridiplantae > Streptophyta > Magnoliopsida > Lamiales > Lamiaceae > Salvia > Salvia splendens. The sequence goes on from NC_056040.1 coordinate 32,057,830, forward strand.
GTCATTGTTGGGAGTTGATTTGCTTTATTCCACGGCCTACCACCCTGAGACAGATGGACAATCTGAAGTGGTAAACCGTTGCTTACAATGCTATCTAAGGTGTGCTATGGGAGAGAAGCCACACTCTTGGATTCTATGGCTTGGACTTGCTGAATATTGGTACAACACTACATATCATTCCAGCATACAAATGACCCCATTAGAGGCCATATATGGTTTTCCACCTCCTCTTCATGTCCCATACTTGCCTGGGGATTCAGATGTTGAAGTTGTGGACCTAGCTTTAAGAGATAGAGAAGATATGATATCTGTGCTTAAAAGAAATATCCATAAAGCTGCCGCACGCATGAGGAGACAAGCTGATCGACATAGGCATGATAAGGAGTTTCTAATTGGTGATTGGGTATGGCTTAAGCTCCAAGATTACAGACAGAGATCTATCAGAGGGAGGCACCACAAGTTTGAGGCCAAATTCTTTGGTCCTTATCATATTTTAGACAGAGTGGGGAAAGTTGCTTACAAGCTAAACCTTCCTTCATCGGCTACCATTCATGATGTATTCCATGTTTCTCTTCTAAAGCCAGCAGCCCCACCAAACGGACCAACCACTGATTTACCCAGTATTTCTCACATTGTTGATGCTGTACCACAAGCTATATTGGATTAAAAAATGGCCAAGCGCCATAATCATGCTGTGACTAAATGGTTGATCCATTGGAAAGACAAATCTCCTGCCGATGCTTCATGGGAATTTGCTGATGTGATTCAGGAACGTTTTCCTTGGTTCCTTGCGGACAAGGAACCTTAAAGAGGGAGGTATTGTTGCATGCATTATCATTCATGCGTAAATAGACGCATGCAACGTAAAGAGTGAGCTTAGTTGCGGAGTTCGTTGGAGTCGGTTAAACCAGCTAACTAACTTGTCCAGCTGTCATATTAAGCACGTGATACTCATGCTAGATGGATGTGTCGTGGCAAAGAAGCGAGAGGAAGCGAGCTTAGTATAAAAAGAGGATGCGCGTTCATTTCCGATTATCGTTGATATTGTTGTTGTTTGTGTTCATGCTTAGATCGTGGATCTAATGCATTTATCTTTTACTTCCTATTGTAATCGCAAATCTTACTCATTGATCAATATAATTCCTCTTAGTTGTCCTAGCTCGATCATTTAGCTGCGTCATTGAGTGCTGGTGCATTGTTTGTTAGTTTGTTGTAAAGTTACGATTAACATTGCGAAATCACGAGCTCGGATCGTAACAGAACGGTAGATGGCGACGGCGGCAAAGCGACGCTGCCGGAGCACGAGGCGACGCAAGGCGGCGGAGACGCTGCCAACCGCGGCGCAAAGAAGACGATGGCGGAATTTCCGTGAATCCCGTCGAGGCCGCGGCGTTCTCGCCGTAGGTCAGAGGGATCGACGGAGGGGCGGAACCGGCGACGCAGAGGAGAGGCGATTTCGCCGGAGATGGCGTGAATTCGCCAGAGACGCCGCTGCCCTCCACCATCAAATTCAGGATATTCCTTTTGGTTGTTAAAACAGAAAAGAGAAGGGAGAAAGACGCCGGAGGAGTCGGCGATTTCCGCCGGGAGACGGGCGACTGTTTCGCCGGAGCCGGCGACGAGATGGGGCGAGGAGAGGGACGAGCACTGCTGCTCCTTCAAACTCTAGGGATTTGATTTGATTTTTTTTGCAAGTGGAAAGGGGAAAGAGAGAGAGTTGACCGACAAGGAGTATATTGAGACAATCTAATTGGACCACTTTAAATAACTAGATTGTGCCTAGAAGGTTTAATTGTTGGATTGGGCCGAGAACTTTTAATAATTGTTGGTGGAGAATTAAATTAAAAAATTAAGCTTGAATGTTGATCATAAATAAATAAATTCCCAAATAATTTACTAAGTCCGGAAACAGAAGATATTGAGGACGGGAGACGCGAAAGCTGACCGGCGTCGCCTCGCGACACCATGGGCGGCCTTAAGAAAAATCCGAAGAAGAAGGAATTTAAGAAGGGATTTTATAAATCCATATTTTATTAATTATTTAAGAGAAAATATAATTTCTTCAGTGAGTAAAGAAAATAATTAAATGCTGCAGTACAGTAAAGCCGAGTTAGGATTTAGGAAAAATCCTATAAAAGCCGAGACTAAGAGATAGACGCTATCCTATAGGATGCATGCATTCTTTTCAGAAAGATAGTTCAAGTACTAATTAGCATGTTACGCTATTTGTTTCTAAATGAGAAAATATTCAAGGGGCAAGTGAAGCCAAACGAGGATTTGTTAATTGGAGATAAGCATATCAGGTGGGCTTTCTTTTAATATCCAGCACTATAGTATGGATATAAAGCAAATACTTTTGAAGTTATGAAATATCATTTTTCTCAAAATGGAGATGTGATTTATTTTAAAGTTGTTGTCATGCCAAAAAAAATGTTTGTTTTCGAGACCTGCCTGCTAGGGCTATATGCCGAGAGTTTGGCGATGCCAAAATTTAGTGACGAATTCGGTTCCCAATAGGACCGCAAATCCTGTCCGGAATAATGTGCACGAGAGCCGTGAGCCATCCTAGGGAGGTTGGCCGGCGAGGGTGTTCGTTGAAGGTGGCCACCTTCACGGCACACGAGATTCTCAGACATGGTAGGATACATCAAGAACTTAGACTGCAGTCAACTTTTAAACTCGCAAAAGAATTTAGTATGCTCGGGCCTTTTTAAGAAAAACCTCGTGTGATACTATTGATGGGTGACAACTTATATATATGTATGTTTTGTTTTCGGCATGTGTCCACTGAGTACCCCTGTACTCAGCCCTGCATGTATTTATAAATGTGCAGATTGAACGTCAAGAGGGTGGAGAATTGATCGGAGTTGATGCTATTAAATAAGCATGTGGATTTCTCGACGATTCGTGTCTTCATACACGAAGTCATTTAGTAGGGACCTATTTCCGCTGTAATTTCGTTAAGTGAGAATTTCAAAGTCTCACCTTCGAACTCTGATTTAGTTATTATGGTGACTGATTCTATTTTTGAGAACATATAACCAAATATTCGGTTCCTCAATTGCAGTATTTATTTGACAATTATTCCTTCCAGTTCTTCCTTGATTTTCACCCCCTTCTACCCCGCTTCTTTAATCCCCCTATTAGTCGCGAATTACCCATTCTTATTATCCTTAACAAGGATCAGGTCGTGACAAATAATATGTTTCTAATTCATCTATTTACATTTTAAACATATGTAGTTAATATTATCTATTTTTTTCGTTATACATATTATTTCTTGGCTCCACTACTATTTATGCAATAATTTAAAATTGATATATGATATATTATTACTAATTATGTTTACAGCTTTTCTTTTAAGAATTTCATAATTTTGATTATTTACTTTCAAAACTTTTAATTTTTGAAATATTACATCGAATCTCAATAAAAAATAATTACATTTTCTTAACTCATGTATTTAATATTCTAAAGATATACTCCCTTCGTTCCATAGTAGTAGAATCATTGCATTTTCTGCACTAGTTTTGAGAAAATGATAATAAATCGTTAAAGTGAAGAAAAAGTAAGAAAAAAAATGAATTATTTTTTATTCACGTTAACTATTTATTATCGTTTTTTTAAAATGAGTGCAGAAAATGAAATGACTCTACTACTGTAGAAAGTAGGGAGTATAATTAATATTTTCACTTTTTCTTTATAAAATATTAGAGTTTGTGTTCATTCACTATAGTTTTATTTAACAAATTAAAATGTTGTACTATATGGTAAGCATACTAATTGGGTTTGCGGATTCGATTTTAATTCTTTACATTTCAAAATTTTAATTTATTTAAAATTCTTAATTTTTGGAACGTTACAGTATCAAAAAAAATAATTACATGTTCTTAACTCATCTATTTTATATTTTAAAAATATATAGTAATCATTTTATATTTTTTGTTATAAAATATTAAAATTCTTAGCTCAATCCAAATGAGTTTATAGTTTTGATTTTTATTATTTACTTTTAAATATTTAAATTTCTTTAAATATCTAATTTTTTTGGACCTTAACTCGTTTATTTAATATTGTAAAGATATATAGGTATTTTTATATATTTTTTTAAAGAGTTATTGGTTCAATTCGATATAATATGCAACATATTTAAATATGATATATGATATATTAATACTAATTGAAATTATTTTCAATTTTAGGAATTTCAAATATATATTTAATTCTTTTCTTTTCAAAATACTAAATTCACTAAATGCTTAAAATTTCTAAACATTACGGTGATTATCTATCAAAAAATATCATATATATTCTTAATTCATTTATTTAATATTTTACATGTTCATAGTCAATATTTACTCTGTTTTATAAAATATAGAGATTTTATATTATACAGAGTCAAACAAATTAGAAATTCAAATTAAAACCTATCCAAGACAGATAAACATTATTCAAGTGAAAGCCCGCGGCAAAGAACAAAAGAATAAATTTACTGACAAATTAGAAACTGACACTTCAAAATTGTTTTTCCCCTCAAACTACTATTCAACTACTATTCAAATTAGAAACCGACACTTCAAAATTGTTTCTTTTATCGATGCATATTTATATTTTCATACATGCTTTAAATAGGGGTGAACATTCGGATTTCGGTTCGGTTTTTTGCCAAAATCGAACCGAACCGAAAAACCAAATTTTATTAAAAATTAAAACCGAACCGAAAACCGAAAAATCGAACTACAAATACCGAATAAAACCGAAAAACCGAAATTCTATAAGATTTTAAAAAACCTAAAAAAGCTAAAATTAGATAATACTGATTATCATCCACCAAGAACAACCAAAATTTGAAATACAAAAAATTTAAATTTCATTATTAACTAATCTAATCAAAATGGGTAAATAGTAAACTCATCAACAATAATTTACCACAATTTCAACAAAATGAGTACACATTTCGATAACAAAATTCTTAAATTTCCATAATATATTTCATTTACATAGCATTCTGCTAAGCTAGAGCCGGAGAGATTTAGCATCTAGGGATAGATGCCAGATCTGGAGTCGCGTTGCTTGCGTGGATGGCCGGATGGCGGATGTTACCAGTGAGGGCGTGAAGTTGAAGACGTGGGTGGAGGGGCACCGACATGGAGACCGGAGGCGACGGGCTAGACTCTGGAGCACGGCTGGAGGATGGAGGAGACGGGGTGGAGAAGAGATGGAGGCGACGGGGTAGAGAATAGATGGAGGCGAGGTGACGAGGTGGAGAAGAGATGGGAGAAGAGGTGGAGAAGAGATGGAGAATCTAGATTTCAATTTTTGGAGAGGTTTTGGAAAGGAGGCGGAAAGCTAAAGGTGAGAAATTAGGGTTATAGTCTTTTTTAAGTATATATAGTATAATATATATATATATATATATATATATATATATTAAAATAAAATTCGGTTTTTCGGTTTTTTTTTTCCTCCGAACCAAACCGAATCGAAAAACTGAAAAAACCGAACAGAATTTCAAATTTTCGGTTTGGTTCGGTTCGGATAATCGGTTTTCGTTTTTTTTGCTCACCCCTAGCTTGAAATATGAACTATATTGATGGCTAGTTGCGTGATTTCTTCAGTTAGTTCTGTTTTATTAGGGATGTCAATCGGGCCGGCCCGTCAGGTTTCGGGTCAACCCTACTCGAGTTGCGGGTCAATCGGATGCATGCTAATCTGGTTTTGATTTCTTTCGGGTTATAAAAGCTCAGCCCTAACCCTAAAAGCTCGGGTTTCGGGCTAGCCCATCGGGTTAATCGGGTTGCTACCGATAATATTAACATGCGATCAATCCAATAAATAATTATTAAAATTACTAATATTCATACAATGTAAAACATTTAATTATGATATATTTGAGATATATGCTTAAACTCAATCATAAACATGATCAAATACTAATATTTGAGATATTTCAGAGAATTTTAATGCATGTTTTAGAAATTTAAATATTTTTATGGTGAATTTGAAGTTTTTAATTTATTTATCAATTATTATATTAATAAAAATTCAATATATAATTTGTATATTTAATATAAAATTGAAAGTTATTTTTTTAGTTAAAATTAATCAATAAAATGTCGAATTAGGAGTAAAAAAATAGAATAATAGAGACTTTATCGGGTTTTCGGGCCAGCCCTTCGGGTTTTCGGGTATGGCCCTAATGGGTTGCGGGTTAATCGGGGGCGGGCTAATCGGGTTTTGATTTTATCGGGTTAGAAATTTCCAACCCTAACCCTATAAATTTGGCGGGCTATTCGGGTCAGCCCACGGGTTACGGGCTACATTGACATCCTTATGGGTCTATTTTTGCCTGTTGTTGTTCTATATTCTACCTCAGTCCTCACCACTACTTGGTGGCTTGAGATTTTTGGATTATAAAAAAAATACTCCCTTCGTCCCATTTTAAGTGGAGCATTTCCTTTTCCGCATGGAATTTTATATAGTGTTGTTTTGTGAGTTAAATGTAGACAATAAAATAAGAAAGAGGGAAAAAGTAGACATAGTGATATTGCCGTTTTTAGAAATAGTCATTTAAAGTGTGACGTCTCAAGAAGAAAAATGTGTCACTTAGAATGGGACGGATGGAGCATGAACTATTTATAGGTGAGCATACAATCAAATTAAATGAAAATTGAACCCATAATAAAGCCTATGCTGCCTATATATTAATTATGCAAATTAATACTCCGTATCCTAACGGTGTTTCATTTTAATTTGGCACGAGTTTTAAGTTAGTGGAACGTGGAGTTCACTATTAAACATTGTAAAAATGAAGTGGGATAATTAATAGAATGAACTAAAATGGAAAATTAAGATACATAATACGGAGTAATATTAACGGAAGAAGTAATTTGAATATTTTCACCCCAACCCAAATTGAAAGTAAAATTTTTTCGAATTGGGTCTCACTAAGAGTATCAGAAGTGGCGCGGAATTTCCTAAAACACCTCCTGTCACATCATACGGACTTCCCACTGCAATGCCACGTCATAAGGATTTCCCACTGCACAGTGGCGGACATCCCCAAGGACTTCCCACAATTAAAAAAAATTAATGCAATAAACGGGAATTCCGCACTGACGTCCGTGGGAGTCAACGCAATGGCTGACGTCCGTGGGAGTCAACGCAATGGCGGACGTCCGCACGCCCGTCGTCGCAACGGAATTCCGCGTAACGCCGCGGAACTGCTGTGTCCTCGGCGGAATTCCGTATCCGTGCATACCATGCACAATGGCAGACTTCCGCTGCAGAATTTCAGCACGCCGGTCGAAATTCTGCCGGGACGGGCGCCATTGCTGATGCTCTAAGAGACAAAAGTCATTTTGCATTTAATAACATGAATGGGGAAACAAATTACTGCAACAAAAGTTATGCAATATAAGCGTCTAATGATCATGTAATACTGTCTAATATTAACAAACAATGGGAAATTGCCATAAATCAATAATAATGAAAGGAAAAAAGTATAGCAACAATAGCTATAAAAAACTTATCTTTTAGGGATACAAAAATTGAAACGCAATTACTAGCGTTTGGAAAATTTTAAAAATAACCATAATATAGGATGCAAAAGAACAAATTATGTCAATCTTTTACTTTTTTAGGACGCTTCTATTTGTGGCCCTAATTTTAATTGGGACACTAAAGATAATGACATAATAGTATTAAGAAATGTCCTTATCCAATTTTTTTGTTGAAGTGACTATAGTCATAGGTTTGCACGCCTATGAGCAAGCAGCTTAACCTCGTACACAAGCCATGAATTGGGTGGTACTCCAGCCTCACAACCTTTCTCGCCATAACTGCATCAAATTAAATATAAAAAAATGATCTTGATAAGTAGGAGTATATGAAATTATACAACCTTCATCTAAGTACACGAAAATTTATACCCTAGAGATGGAGGAATAGTAAACCTTCTCTTGTCACCAACACGCATCCCTAAATTAAAAAATATATGTATATGTATATATATAAAGATTAGTAACATTAAATTAAATTTATCCATTCTCGGTATTGATAGTACATACCTATTATACCAATAAGTAGCCCCGGGATGAATCTCCTATTATCTAATTAAACATGATAGATACATCCATGAGCATCACATCTTTGTTTATAATTTAATCCAAAGAAGAAGAAAAACAAATGATTATCTACCTAACTTCCATTGAAACGCCCGTGGCTTAAATAGCAGCTCATCACTATCCTTGACCTTCATAGCTATATGAACTATAACCTACACATAGATACATAAATCCAACTTAATTATATACTTATATTACATAAAATTAAAACTACATAAATCTGCACTTACCATTGCCCCTTTGCAAACTTTCTTTCCGTTAGGGTCTCCCTTTTCCAATACTTCTGTGACAAGATGTTGATTTTTTACTTGGGCTGATATTCTTTTCTTTTTCTTCTTTGTGCTTCATTGATCCAATAAGGTTGATCAACACCAAAATATGCTTGACTTTACTTAATAAAATAAGGATAGCATGTTATACTTACCTATCATTCTCAATTTTTTCACCATTTGGTACTTGTGGTGGTAGAACAACCTCCATGGCACAAGAATTAGGAGGATTTCTTGAAAAATGACATAAACATTAATTGGAACATTGTGCCATAACAAGCTTAAGAAAGACTAGCTTATACAATTGTAATACTCACCTATCATCCTCAACTTTCTCACCAATTGGTACTTCCTGTGTAAGAACATCCTCTATGCCACCATTATTAGGAAGATTCCTTCAAAATGACATAAAATAGTTATATGCACCCATCCTCCTTTTACTTTATCACCAGTGAAAAGTGAGGTCTATCCATAGTAAAAGTGAACTTGGATTCCTAATGGCCGACACACTAAAATAGTAAATGTCCCTAATAATAGCTGACGGATGGAGTACTATTATTTTACTTACCCGTTCTCCTTAAGTTTATCACCAATTGATGGAAGAACATCCTTCATGCCACTAGAATTAGGAAGATCAATACTTTTATTATGCCATAAAAGAAACATGGAATTTATAATTGCTTACCCCAATTGATTTTCAGTCTTCTCTTCAACACAATCACAATCAATTGATATGTCCATAGCTTCCGGCTCTTGAACATCTTGAAAAATATTTATGTCTTCTTTGCTGAAAATCCCAGCATCTAATGTTTGGAGACTAGGTTCCTTGTCATGCTCCGTTTCATCACTATATAAATTAATTGGACAAAATAAATATAATAGGAGTAATAAAATTGACAATTAATAATCAGAAACAATGTAAGTAGGAGTAATTTGTTCTTTTGATAAAAAACATAGCAAGATTAATTTTGATAGTGGTGGCGTTACCATTGTTGTTTACAATAAATTGGAATTGGATCTTCTTCGGTGAGAATTTCCTTTTCTTTGTTAGGCTTCTTCTCTGCCAATGTAAAAAATGAAAAGTTGAAATAGTTTGGATTTTATCGATTGAGAATAAAAAATTATTGAAACTACAACCATGGTTAAAAATAAAGAAGAAGTGAGAGAAGGACAAACCTGATGGGGACAACTCTTTGCTGGTCATTTGTTGCAAAATCATTCCATATTGTTTGAGTTCAAGAATTAAGGTATTGTGATACAACTGAAGTCCCTCCAATTCCAAATCCAAATATTTCTTTTTGGGTGGTTGGTTAGTAGGATTGAGTGTGAAACATCTTTTCTTGGGATTGTGTTCGTCTTTGTCTTCATGTGTATTCATCTTTGTATTTGTGTTTGTGTTCGTCTTTCCCTCAAACATATACTATTAAATATTTATACTTTCCTTATATGTTAAACACCTATGTTTATTTCACATTTTCAATAAGCTTCTATTTTATAATTACTCATCTATAATCAAATATCGTATAAATTTATAATTATTTGTCTTTCTCATGCATGAATAATTACATTTTTCAAATATTAAACAACATATGTATGCTGTAATATTCTGCATTTCCCTTCTTTTATTTCGAGCTATTTATTGTTAATAATTTCATATTTTAGTATGATGTGATCCCAAAAACATTCTTTCCTTTTAGTACGTATATATTTATATAGAATATACCAACCGTCTCATTCTCCTTTGCATATGTACAACTGTTACCAATATATCGTTTCCAATACAACATTGATCCATTTTAGCAAAGATATGATTTCTTTTCCAAGATTAGAAAATTGAATTTAGAATCAATTTATCCTTGATTTTGATTAAACTACATTAATTACGTCTTAAATTAATTGAGAACAACTTAATTGCTTAGTAAAACTTATCTAATGTTTATTGTAGGGGTGAGAAAAAAACCGAAAACCGAATATCCGAACCGAACCAAACCGAAATTTTGAAATTCGGTTCGGTTATTTCGGTTTTTCGGTTCGGTTCGGTTTTGAAAATGCAAAAATTTCGGTTTTTCGGTTCGGTTCGGTTCGGTTCGGGCGAAGAAAAAAACCGAATAACCGAATTATATATATATTCTATTAATTTAATATATTATATTATATATAATATATAGTATATTATTTTAATAAATTCTACTATATTATATGTATTATTAATTTTATATTATATATAAATATTCTATTAGTATATATAAAATAAAATAAATTACACACATATATATATTAATATTATATTTATTTTTTCGGGTTTTTCGGTTTTTTAAGTTCGGTTTTTGGTTTTTCGGTTTCGGTTTCGGTTTTTCGGTTTTTCGGGTTCGGTTCGGTTTGGATTTTGAACTAAATTTATTTTTTCGGTTTTGGTTCGGTTTTGACAAAAAACCGAACCGAAACCCGAATGCACACCCCTAGTTTATTGTTACGTTTTAAGTGTTAACAAATTAATGAGCATAATAGTTACTTAGTTGATTTGTTTAGATTAAAAAATGATAAGGAACTATTCATATGCACTATTCGAAATATATATTTGATGTTATTAGTATTGGGTAGGGAGAAATGAAACAATTGAGTAGATAAATTATGTTAATTTTTAGAGTAAATGCAAAAATTGGTCCTGAACATATGCACATTTTATCATTTTGGTCATAAACATTATCTTTTGAATTTTTTGGTCATGGACATTTCAAATCGGATCACAATTGGTCCTCCGTTAACAATTCCGTTAATATTTAACGGTCAACGATTTTAATCACAATTTTGACCAACTTAAACAATTTTTAATTATTTAATCATCAAAAATATTTTTTTAAATAAAATCATAAATAATTTGATTATTTAAAAATTGTTTAAGTTGTAATAAATAATTTACGATTTTTTGATGATAAACACAATTTTGACCAACTTAAACAAATTTTAAGTATTTAATCATCAAAATTATTATTTTTAAATAAAATCATAAATAATTTAATTATTTAAAAATTGTTTAAGTTGTAATAAATAATTTATGATTTTTTTATGATAAACACAATTTTGACCAACTTAAATAATTTTTAATTATTTAATCATCAAAATTATTTTTTTAAATAAAATCATAAATAATTTTGTTATTTAAAAATTGTTTAAGTTGGAATAAACAATTTAATTATTTAATAATTATTTAATTATTTCTAATAAATAATTTATGATTTTATTAAAAAAATAATTTTGATGATTAAATAATTAAAAATTGTTTAAGTTGGTCAAAATTGTGATTAAAATCGTTGACCGTTAAATATTAACGGAATTGTTGACGGAGGACCAATTGTGATCCGATTTGAAATGTCCAGGACCAAAAAATTCAAAAGATAAAGTTTATGACCAAAATGATAAAATTGGCATATGTTCAGGACCAATTTTGGCCTTTACTCTAATTTTTATGTAAATTAAGGTGTCTTTTCTGGGAATGGATGTTTTGGACAAAACGCAGCCAAATTCTCACTAACCCGCGAGGCTTTGGGCATTCACAATCCTGTCTACAATATATCTATATGGGTGGGTCCATACCGATACCATACCAAATTTTCGGTATACCAAAAATTCAATATCATAAATTTTTATAGTCACCAAGAATAAGAATGAAATCAACAATAAATAACAATATTCGGTGTAATGAAAATTCGGTATGATTAATTTTTGTAGTCACCAAGATCAACCAATAAATAACAATTTCATTCCTTTTATATTCCTTTTCACTACTAAGTAAGAAAATGGAAAGGAATCATCAATCAATTCTCATCTTCATTCCATTCATTCCTTATTCTATTTCATCATAGTAGTATGATCTAAGAGTGTAAAGATTTCAAATTTTCTATATCTTTAATAAAGATTTTCAAAGTTCTAAGTCAACGCTATGCTCATTATGTTAAGATTCGAAAGCTCAATCTTAAAACTTGTTAATTAAATTTTATTTAGTTAAATCTTGTTAAAATATACTCATTTCGTCACAAGGTAGACACATAATTTTAGGAGATATTTTTTTGTGTTGAGTGAAAAGAGAGAATTAATTTTTATATTTAGTGTGAGAGAAAAAAAATTTGAAAAGAAGAAACGTCACATTTTGTCATATGTAACAAACTAAAATAAAAAAGTGTTATATCAGTGGTATTATTTTTCAATAAGGATTTATAAAATTTAAATTAATTTTAATTTGTCAATGTTGAAAATTAGTTATGGCCGTGATCGTACACCTGGTTACGTAAGGAAAATTTCCAATTTCAGGTGCATGGAAATCTTAATTAGAGAAAAATTACTATAACTGTATAGCAGTATAGGCATATTCTTACTTCATTTTTTATTATAAAGTGTCTCCAGCCAGACAGTTATTCACTTATTGTAGAAGCATAAACATGGTGGAGGCCAAAGTCCAAACTAAAGAACTAAGAGAGTTGTTGGAATTGTTGAGATACTTGAAAATGGAAGCTAAAATATCAGATGGCTGACTTGGTTGAATTACATGCTGGAGACCCTCCAAACCAAAATGAGATATAGAAGAAGTAGTGGTGGGGTTGGAGGACTCACAAGGATACATGTATGATTTGGATGGGGAAGACAGCTTCGTGCATGGGTATGCTTCACAGTGCCGATCCAAGTAAGTATCCAAACTGTCGCAAGGTCTGGCATGCTTCAGGAAAATGTGGCACCTTCTCCAGCTTCACGTCCGAGAATCCACATTGCTGGTTTGTTCATTGTACTCCGAGGCAGGGACTTGAAGGTCGCCGGCCGTTCTTGATCACCTCAACTTGTACATAGCCACCAAATCATGTGGAGTAGTAATTATTGGAAAAGATTTACCTAAGCTAATAGGAAAACCAAAGGAGATTGGCTGTTTCTCCTTCATATATCATAGCTACTCTAATTTAATTGCGAAAAGAGGGTACATAAATCATCTTGAATTTTTGGTATATTTAATTACTTAGCATTTCCCCCTTGCTATCATTTGATGCTCGTTAAGTAAGAGCTCTCTTACTACTTGCATATCTTAAAAGGAGAAGTACATTTTTCCAAATGTTTTAATCTTTACTAAGTGGAGTACAAAATATTGCTCTACATTTCAACATAAAGCAAAAACAGAGGATCTACGGCCACTCAAGGAATTTGCAACCTTGGAGCAATGATGGGAGGTACGTCTGAGACGCCGCCCCGTCGGGATCGTCGGGTGGATAAGCATACCCCTCGCCGTACCCGAGCTCCTTCATCAGCTTCGTCGGCGCGTTCCTCAGATGAATCGGCACCCTCTCGTTCTGCCCCGCGGACTCCCTCACCGCCTTCTGCGCTGCTCCGAACGCGCGGTAGACGGCCACCGACTTCGGCGCGAGCGCAAGGTACGCAGCGCAGTGCGCCAGCACGACGCCGCACTCGGGCATCCCGATAAAATGGCACGCCTGGTGGCATGCCACGGCATGCCCCAGAGCGTGCGAGTCCGCAAGGCCGACGTCCTCCGACGCAAACCGGATGAGGCGCCGCGCGACGTAGAGCGGCTCCTCACCGCCCTCAAGCATCCGCGCGAGCCAGTAGATGGCCGCGTCGGCGTCGCCCCCACGCATCGACTTGTGGAGCGCGGAGATGAGGTTGTAGTGCTCCTCGCCCGCGCGGTCGTAGGCGAGGTGCTTGCACTGGAGGGCTTCCTTTACGTCACCGCAGGCGACGTAAAGGCGGCGGTCCAGTGCAGGTGCTCGGGCGGCCGCCGTGGTGGCGGCGGCCTCGAGTGCGTTGAGGGCAACGCGGGCGTCGCCATCGCAGTTTAGAGAGAGGAATTCGACTGCGGAATCTTCGATTTCGACGGTGGTGGCATTGATAGTAGCTAGGATTCCTCTTTGTGAATCAATTGATGCTTGTTTGATGAGGGTGGAGAGATGGGGGGGCTGGAGGGGGCTGAGGGTGAGGACTCGGCAGCGAGAGAGCAGCGGCGTGATGAGGTGGAAAGAGGGGTTTTCAGTGGTGGCGCCGACGAAGACGATGCTGCCGTCTTCGATGACGGGGAGGAAGGAGTCTTGCTGAGCTTTGTTGAAGCGGTGGACTTCGTCGAGGAAAAGGAGGGTTCTTTTGGCGCTGCGGCGGCGGGCTGAGTCGACGGCGTCGCGGACCTCTTTGACGCCGGCGGTGACGGCGGAGAGGGAGACGAAGCGGTAGGAGGCGGAAGGGGGGCAGGAGGAGACAAGGGCGCGGGCGATGGAGGTCTTGCCGGTGCCAGGAGGGCCCCAGAGGATGACGGAGGGGAGGCGGCCGCGGGCGGCGGCGGAGCGGAGGAGGGAATCGGCGGAGAGGAGGTGGTCCTGGCCCAGCACCTCGTCGAGCGAGCGCGGCCGCATCCGCTCGGACAGTGGCGCGCGCGGCGGTTCTGGTTGAATTTCCGGGGATCTGGGTCGCTTTTGGCGGTGGATCAAATCTGGGGAGTGTTGGATTTTGTCAATTAGGGTTTTTTGGGGGTTTTTGAGATCTGTTTTGGGATTGGGATTAGGATTGAGATTGAAGAATCGGTTGATTTTGGGCTGGATATTGGGAAGGGTGGAATCGAGAGGTGGTGGTGGGGCTTGAGGAAGGTGGGGGTGGTTGTTGTTGAGGAGGAAATCGGTGGCTTTGTGGATATCGCCGCCGCAGGAGGAGAGGGCATGGGCGGCGGAGTCAGCGGCGAAGCCCATGCCTAGGAGCTGCTCAAGTGCTGCATCCGCCTCCATTTTTTTTAGTTGAAGAAAGTGGTGATAATTATTTTCCATCTTAATGGAATGATATGTACCCTAATTTTCCCGCTCTTTTCGGTGACTTTTGATGTTTTTGGAAAATTGTTCGTCTTCATTATGATAATTGACAGCATTGGATTATATTCTTGAACGTGGTGGAAGCCTCATTTGGTAAAATTGTCGAGTGTAATTGAAGTAATTAAAAAATTAAATTACTTATAAGAGCATCCACAATATGAATAGCCCAGCAATAGCCCAGTTATAGCCTAGCCACAAACTCCTTCTGGCACATCATCAACACTAAAAATCCACCTGCCTCATCATAAATAGCCCAACAATAGTCTAGCCACATCATAAAATAGCCCAGCCACATCAATAGTCACATCACTAATAACAATTATATAAAAATAAAATAATTAACAATCACACAATATACGGAATTTAATTTACGAGACATATACGAGAAACATTAATAATACTATTAAAATTTTAAAAAGTACAATAATTTAAAAAAATTACAATAATTAACAAAAAAGTACAATAATTCACTCCTCTGCTCCGTCGTCGTCTCCTCCGTCGTTGTCGGCACCATCGCCTCCGCCTCCGTCGCCACCATCGCCTCCGTCGCCGCCGCCGCCTCTACTCCCGGCGGCTTCCCTCCATGCCGCCTCCAAATCCTCCTGCATGCTCAGGAGCAATGTTTGAAGCAAACTCTTCTCCACGGGGTCCACCGCCGCCCGCCATTCGGCCATCGTCTTGACCATCTGAGCGGCGTTTGTTGACGCGCGAAGAATTTGAGATCCGCTGTGGATTGGCCAAGGGGGGATGCCGACTGGACCTCCTGGGAACCCCCGGCGACCCCCTCTCGCCTCCCGTTGAGCCCGCTTGTGCCCAACTGGGCGAGTTCGATGAGCGAACGAACGAGGGGTCGGGACCTCCTGGGCCGTCTCGGGGAGGTCGTGGGAACCACCGCTGCTGCCGCTGAAATCACCGGTATAGTTCAGTCGTTGCTTCTTCGGCCAGCCAGCGTCGACACCTACTCGGAACTTCTCA
This sequence comes from Salvia splendens, assembly GCF_004379255.2. Lineage (NCBI taxonomy): Eukaryota > Viridiplantae > Streptophyta > Magnoliopsida > Lamiales > Lamiaceae > Salvia > Salvia splendens. The sequence continues at coordinate 32,074,045 of NC_056040.1, forward strand.
GAGTCGTTCAGCACAAGATAGCAGTTCCAGTAGGTGAAGTCCTTATACACCCCCTTCAGGGGGAAGGCTTTCTCCGCTATCCTCCTGCAGTCTTCCTCCGTTTGGCCACTGTTAATCATGCGGAGGGCGTTGGTGTACAAGCCCGAAAATCAGGAGACCGCAGCCCTGATTCGGTCCCACCCCTTCCGGCATTCCTCCCCGGTGCATCGCAAAACCTCTGGTAGGCTGCTGCTATCTTGCCCCACAAGTTGACGATCCTCTGGTTGTTCGAAACGAGAGGATCGTTGCAAACACTCACCCACGCCTTGGCCAGCGCGACGTTCTCCGCGTCCGTCCACCTCCTCCGTACCGAGCTGTCGTCCTCACCCGGCTGCGAGGACTCGCCGACCCTCTTCCCCTTGTTTTTCTTCTTTGGGGCGCCACGACCCCGCCCTGCGCCCCCCGTTTGAACGGGAGCATCCGGAACACCGAGAAGATCTAACCCCAATTCATCGAAGGAGAAAGTGTCAAATTGGGGCAACGGTTGCGCCTCCGTTGGGTTCGATGTGTGCGACGAACCAGTCGAAAAATCGAAACTGGGGCGATAGACGTCCCCCGGCGTCCCCCCGGCGCCGGTACCCCCCCCCCCCCCCGGCGTCCCCTACGTTGCCTGTACCCCCCCGGGCATCATCTGCATCCCGGGTGCCCACCCCGGCATCGCCTGAAACCCCCCGGCGGACTCCCCCCGGTTGGCATCCCGGACATCATCTGCTGCCACTGGTACATGTTGTAGTATGGTGGCATCTGACTCCATCCACTTCCCACGGGGACCGGGGGAGTTTGAGCTTGAGACCCGCTACTCCCTGAAGTAGGCTCGTTGTTGAGATCCATTTACCGTTGTTGATCTTGTATAGAAATTTAGATAGAGAGAGTACTCGTTAAAACAAGTGGTGCGAATGAAAATGACGTGCAAGGCGTGTATATATAGTGTTTCGGAAAAAAAAAATTCGCGCTAGGCGATCCGGACACTGCAATAGGGCAGAGCGGATCGCCCAGCGCACCACCTAGCGCCACGGAACCACCGAGCGCTAGGCGGTTTTTTAATCCGGAAACCGTTAGGCAGTTGCAATAGATCGCCTAGCGCCGACGCTCGGCTAAGCGGTGCGCTAGACGCTATTGTGGATGCTCTAATACTCATTTGTTTCACAAGAATATACACTCATTCATTCTTAATCCGTTTAGAAATTTTTTTAATTACTCTTTTCTCTCTATATCTCTATTACTTTATTAATTTTGCATTAAAACTCGTGCTTAACCCAAAGCGCATATTCTTTTGAGACAGAGGAAGTACTACTAATAATTCATTTTTATTTATTGTTTATCATTTGCAGTCAACTATTTTATCTAATCAGGAATTGTAATGATAATTATACAATAATTACTTTAAGTACCATAATTATACAATCTCTATGTGCGTTTTTGCACGATTAATGACTAACATAGACCTGGAATTGAAAGGAACAAGCAAGGTTCGAAATAGAATGAATATGCGTTCGTTTATTCCTTAATTAAATAAAATACAACGTATTAGATTCCGAGCTATGTCTTAGCTTACAAAAATATATAATAATAAAAATAGAGGAAAATAATACACAAGAATGTCGAGGTGAAAACAACGTGAATTTTTCCCTAACTAAAACGTTCAGCTACACTTGTTCGAGAAAGAAAAGGAGAAGAGCAAAACAAAAAAAGGACCCTATCCTATTACAACGCTAGGAACGCCAACTTCGGGCCTCTCTGTTAGGCCCGGATTTCGGCATGATTTTTGATGGACTGTTGGGCCCGGATCAGCCGAGGGTGGTCAGTTCCCTTGCCCCTGCAGAACACAAACAAAACAAGCAAAAAACACTTAAGATGCTAAGGCAATCAGCCACCTATACTTAGAAGTTAAGAACAAGCACTACCTTCTCAATAATGAGGATGAGCCTTGCCTAAAGAGGGCAAGGTCAGCCCTGCAACTCCTGCACTCCCTAGCCTGGCAAAGGCTGCCACGAGACAAACAAGGCAGCCTCTCCAGCTGCAACAACCGACAAATCATACCTCTGCCCCTTCTTGTGCACCTGCCACAACAAACAAGCCTCATTATTAGCCAAGTACTAGGTATTTCAGGTGGGAACAAGATGGAATTAATTAGCAAGTACCTAAGTACTCCAATTTTCGGTAAGGTATCATACCTTACCGAAACCATCATACTGTATACCTTACCGAAAATTCGATATGAAAAAAAATCATACCTTTACCTTACCAAAATTTTCGGTATATCGAACATCGGTATACCTTATTTTCGGTATGACAAATTTCAATATCGATGCCATACCTTATTTTCAGTATGTCATATCTAAATTCGGTATACCGTACTTTTGCGGTATACCAGAGTTTTACGATATATCGGACTACAATACGACATACCAAAATATCATTATTTTGTAAATAATTCTAAATACAAACACAAATGAAAATAAAATTTCTAAAATACTTAGAAAACATGAAATTTAATCAAACTCAAACATATTCAATAAAAAAACTGCAACAATTAAACTCCACGCAATCACATAACGTTCAACGATATTTGTTTGGAACTAATTTAACTAAAATCTTATATTTGTTTTAAACTAATTGATTCAACGATATCAAGTTTTCCTAATTGAGTTTATTTGATTTTATATTTACATGATTACCCGACAACTATAATGAGGCAAGATTTGATTTCTACATGTAAATATTTATTTGTTTGGTAAAAGTATGAATTTACTTGATATAATTTGGCATATATTGATATCAGTATATACTTAAAATTACGGTATATACCATATTTTCGGTATATACTTAAAATTACGGTATATACCGTATTTTCGGTACACCCCAGTATACCTCGGTATATGAAAATTCATACCGTTACCGTACCGAAATAAATCGGTAAGGTATGATACCTTACCGAAAATTGCGGTATACCGAAAATCCGGTATTTTTGGTATTTTTTCGATACGGTAAGAGCGGTATTTCAGTATTAACACCAAAACGTTCTCAATAGAAAGCTGCACCGGGGGCCAAGGACAAGAGATGTACAGTGCAGGAGAACAATGAATCAGCCCCCATTTAAACCCCTCATAAGCACACACTTTGCCTATTTAAGGACCCTCTCCACACCAACGAGAACCCTCTCTCACACATCTAGGAGCTGTGTTCAAACCAACCGCAGATTTCAGCAGGTAACTCATCCAACAACCAAAATTCAGGCTCATATAGCTCATAGCATCATGTAAATCACAAGCATGCAAAGACCCCATCGTTTCAGAGCTTAAGCATGATAATAACACTAGATGAGCAAGTAAAACAGTAGCAACACCATACGACACTATCCTCACAAGCCACTGCCTAAATTTTGTTGAGGGCATCCTAAATCATAACTGGAATGTAGGCGTATAGTAGAATCACTTCAATCGAACTCAAATGGTCGAACTTTTCCTACTGAATCTACAACCTAGATTTCCTAAAAATTGCATAACTTAGAGATAAGGAAATTCTACACCAAACGATAAATGATTAGGAAACTTAGCTTGAGCGAGATCGATGGACGACGGAGTACGAAAGCTGCCGTGAGGCAGCTGGGGCATGCGCCGGCATGTGCTGAGGAAGACCTGCGAGGTCAGAGGCGTGCCGGGTGCGTGACGACGGCAGCACGGCCGACCGCGGTCAAGCTCGACGGCGGTCTCCCCGAGAGGCGACGCCCCTCTTTTCTGCTCCGATGGCACCGGGACGGCGAGGCAGACGGCTTCACAGCCGCGGCGCCGGCTGGGGACGGCGGTGAACGACGGCCAGCGATCGACTAGCAGAGGAAGAAGGGGAAAGGCGACGGCGCTCGTTCGATGTCTACCTAGGGTTCAATTTCCCTCAATGAAAGGATGTATCCGATCGGTTCAGAAGTGAAAGCGACGAGAGGGGGAGGAACGGAGGGAGGTAAAGAGGGAGCTGTTGGTGAACGACGGCGGTGAACGACGGTGGTGAATCGTTGTCATCACCGAGAAGGAGGGAGAGGGAGCTAGGGCTTTCGTTTGGGAATTTTTGGAAAAGGGGGATGAAATGAGGGCTAAATTCCACAAATGGACGTTATGGGGAAAGTTATCCGCCATTTGTACTCGGAAAAAAAACATTTCCCATCATGGGAAAGACGCAATAGCCTCTCGCGTGTTTCATTTAAACACGCGACTCCCTCTCGCGTGTTTCATTTAAACACGCTACTCCCTTTCGCGTGTTTGCCTTGAATGAGAATACGAGGCAGAAGCCCTCTTTCTTCACTCCAGCGATCCCCCGCGAAAATCGGCGAAATCAGCCTCCACCCGACGAAAATCGGAGTTAATCCAACACCTAGCTGCTCTCATTCCTCTTTTAAGTGTTGTTAGGTAAGTTTTTACCCTTAATTTCAGTTTTTGTTGGTTATAGATTAGGGTTCATGATTTCGATTTTTTGGTTGAATTGTGATGAATTTGTTGAATTATTGAAATTGGTGTCGAATTTTTGTTGAATTATTGAAATTGGTGTCGAATTTTTGGTGTTGGGATGAATTAATTGTGATGAATTTGTGAATTATTGAAATTGGTGGCAATTTTTTGTTGAATTATTGAAATTGGTTTCGAATGCTTGGTATTGGGATGAATTTGTGATGAATGTTGTGTTTAATTATGATGAATTTGTGAATTATTGAAATTGGTGGCAAATTTTTGTTGAATTATTGAAATTGGTTTCGAATGTTTGGTGTTGTGTTGAATTGTGAATATTAGGATGTCGCGATATGGACCAGAAGATCCTTCAGTATTGCATTATCAGCACAGTCATATATCTCGCAAGGCGTGGGCAGGCGAGGAAACAACTCCTTTCAATATTCGGCGCTTTGAGGGCCATTTTTGGGAAATAGATAATCATCACAGACGAGTGATTGATTATGTATGCAGATTTGGTTTCGGTAGTGTTTTTTACTGCGGGAAGGCTCTAGATGTAGATCATTCTTTGATCACAGCTTTGGTCGAACGTTGGAGGCCAGAGACACATACATTCCATCTTCCTGTAGGGGAAACTACTATTACATTGCAGGACGTGCAAATATTATGGGCTCTACGTGTAGATGGAGTACCCTTTACAGGAAGTGGTTATTGTGACTCTGGGTGGAGGAGTTTATGTGAAGAACTGTTGGGCTTTTATCCCGTTCAAAGCGAGATGAAGGAAAACGGTATCTTGGCCTCGGCTCTAATACATAGGATGATGATTGAACCGTTACAAGATGGCCTGGAAGACGAAGCCTACATTCAACGGGCACGTATGATTGTGCTTGTGCTATTGGGAGGGTTGATATTACCCGACGGCTCAGGGTGTAAGATACCTCTCATGTGGTTGACCCAACTTCGAGATGTAGAGGCTGCCTCTCTGATTAGTTGGGCGAGTGCTGCACTTGCTACATTATACCATAATCTTTGTGAGGCGTCCATGGGCAAAAGGACAGACATTGGAGGTCCGACAGTGCTCCTACAGCTGTGGGTGTGGGAAAGAATGCCCACTTTGAGACCGGATTTTGTGATGACACGTATACATACAAACAACACTCCATGTGCATTAATGTAAGTTTGTTGTTTCTTGTCTTTTGTGTATTTAATGACAACATATTAAATTGGCAACTTTTCTTATTGTAGGTGGACTGGCTCATATATGATAAACAGAGCCCCCAAACATTCTGTTCGACATTATAGTGAACAGTTATCAATACTCCAAAATAGCCAGGTAAAATGAATAATGTTTTGATATATATTTGTGTAATTTTAATGTAAACTTGTTATTGTAGTTTATTTGGATGCCCTATGTGGACCGTCAATTGCCAGACTCCTGCCTCGAGATGAACAACAGTTGGAGATCTGTGACGTACATGGTTTGTTGGGCTATTGTCGAAGCACATGAGCCTGAGCGTGTTGTTAGACAATTTTTTTTCTAACAATATTACTTAAGAATGTCATTTCAGTCTTAAACATGGTTCAAACACATAATAAAATTCAAGCCTCAATCACGATTTTCAAATATAATATGACTACACAACACGTCCTACAGTGCACTTTCTTCTTTTGTGTCCGGTCTCTCCACAAAGGCGGCATCGAGGAGGAGCTCTTGGAGCATCTTCTTCGCGCTCATCCATTTGGTTGTGTATCATGCTTCTGTTGTATCGCCCACGTGAACGAGGAAGTAGCCGTGCTGGTGAACATTCCAACGTCCATTCAGGTTCATACCAATAATCGTTGGCCAAGGTCCTTGCCTTTTCTTTTCGGACCAAATGGGTCCCTACAAACTGCATGCCATCTTCTTGATTTACTATCCATAACCTCATACATCCGACCTGTTCCCACATGCCATAATGTCACAACAGTTTTCAACTGCAATTTGCTATCAAATTTCGTTCCCACATCTATATGTCTCGGATTATCCTCATCCCAATACCACATATCTTCTTCACTCACTCCATGGTCTTCTGAAACGTAACCTCGGCTGTCTTCACATGGTAATGATCGAAAAAAGGGTAACCCTTCAGGCACATAGTCGGGAACAGGTTGCTCCCCACGAACAGCTGGTTGTACATAATTCTCAACCATCATTTCAAGTGTCTCGTCGTCTGTAGAATCTTCACATGATTCTGCACTATAATCAAGATCACTTGGTTGAGAACCATCGGAACCATCACAATCAGAACCATCTAAACCAGCACAATTATTAGAACCATCTAAACCATCACAATTATCAGAACCATCTGAATCATCACAATTATCAGAACCATCACAATTATCAGAACCATCTGAACCATCATAACCATCACATGTCACATTTGGTACATCTAGTTGTTCATCAACCTCCCTCCCAAATGTGTTGAATTCAGTGCTATGATATTCTTCATCCCTCCTAGATGTCCCAACATCAAAACTATGATAATCATCTCTCCTAGACGTTCCAACATCACGCTGAGTGATAGGTGGTTCAAATTGCAACGCAGTAGTCACATGAGTATATTCAATAAAAAGTTCAATTTGACGTGGATATTCAGCAAACATATACTCGAACACATTATCATTCACTGGTGTAGCTATATAATTCACCACTCCACTAAAAACCACAGGATGCCTCCATGTTAAATCAATCGTATGTGAATCCAAATCAATTCCAATTTTTTCACATATCATTGAAACTACCTGATAATAAGATATCTTTTCATTCAATATAATAAATGATTTTGCACGAGGGGAATCATAAGCAACACCCAAACCTGGGAGCTGAATAATTTTCTCATCCCAATATAAACTCACAAACACCATCAAACCTGCAAAATAAGTACGACAAAACATCATATACTCTAAATTCAACCAAATTCAACAAAAAAATTTCAAACCATGAACCCTAAATCTTATACCCAACTAAAAATATACCAATAATAATCGAAACTAAGGGTAGAAAGTTACCTAACAATACTTCAAATTGGAATGAGAGCAGCTAAATGTGGATTAAGGTTCGATTTTTGCTGGGTCGGAAGAATGGGGCGACGAAGGCAGAAGCAGCCTCCAATGGTTTTCGCGTTCTGGACTGATTTTGTATCCAAGGGAGACATGCCGACGTATAAGAATATTCAAGTGAAACACGCGTGAGCAATTCGCGTGTATCAAGTGAAACACGCGTGAGCAATTCGCGTGTATAAATTAAGACACGCATGAGCAAATTGCGTGTTTAATTGAAACACGCATGAACGAAACGCGTGTTTAATATTGATACACGCGCGAGCTTCTCGCGTCTTTCCCCTCCCTGGAATTTTTTTTTTCGGGTACAAACAACGGATACTAACTCCCCAGAGGTACTTTCGTGGAATTTGGCCATGAAATGAGGGGGGTAGGCCGACGCCTTTCTCTTTTAATTTTGAATTGGGCCTTTTCTTTAAAAAATGAAATGTGGCCACTACTATTTAAATTAATTTGGGCCATTATATTAAGTTAATTAGGGCCTGATTTATAATTCCCTTCGGGCCAGTTAATTTATTTCGATTGGGCCACTAATATTAACTCTTGAATCATTGACTTTCAATTCTTTGGGACATCACACAAGTTGACCATTATAGAATTTAGCCAACAATTAATTTAAATGAGACCTTACTAATGGAATCCCATTTTATATTTAACCAAGAGAATTAAATTTGAGAATGGACTAATAATAAAATAAATCATAGAATAAGCTACCAAATAAAACATCGAATTAAATTGTAGACTCTCCTAATGTTTTGCCAAATTAAATGATGGGTAGCTGTTATTTAAGTTCACGGCAATAAAGATAAAATTTCCGGAATTTAACTAATGCTCGAATAATTCGGCAAATTCTCAAGTAAATTAAATCACTTGATTTAAATAATAATTAAGGATTTTATGGATTTAGGAAAGGAAAATAAAAAAAATGATCACACGCTTAGGAATGCATACACGCTAAATAAATAGTTACTTAAGCCTAATTTAAGTATACTTACTGTTTATAAAGGGGCGTCGCCGCACGTCAAGTAAGACCAAGTCAAAGGACTTCCGTTTAAGAGATTAAGCAAACGAGGTGGGCTTTTATTTCAAAACGTGATTTTATGTGGAAAACGTGAATATATTTAACGAGTTGTCATGCCACGTTTTATTTTTATGATTACCTATCTACTTGGCTACGCCAAACATGTTAAATCGAATTCGGGTCCCAATAGGGCAGCAAACCCTACTCGGACTAGTGTAAACATATGGGGACTGTGTGCTAGCTTTCGAGTTGGCCGGTCTAGTGACCGTCCTGGAATGTGGCCACATTCCCGGTTCACATAAGTTCAGATATGGTATTATGGTTTTGTGATTGCGCAATCAAATTCATGAAATGAAAAAGAATTTAGTGACTCGGGCCTTATTTCAAATAAAAACCCTGTGTTCACTCAACTATGGCTGACAATTAAATAAGAATTGTTTTTGGCACTAGTCCACTGGGTATACCAAATACTCAGCCCTGCATGTTTATTTTTCTAACGTGCAGGTTGAAGGTGATCGAGGTGCTGAAGGTGTTGGAAAGGACTTATGAATAAGTAGTTAAGTAGTTAAAATAACATGTCTCCATACATGTTATTTTGTCTTGGAACCTTCTGCTCATATTTAAGTATTGCTCTAGTAAAACAATGTAGTCGGCCTAAATACTCTGTTTTTGACTTGGCTATACCCATTCGCCTTCAAAGACTATTTTTTAGTTAAGTATTCCTTTTATGATTAGTTTATGATTAATGAGTTTAATTGAGTTGCGAAATAACTACGCTCACTAGCACTAGGGAGTCGTAGTCGTGACATGAATGAAATGCTTTTGTGAGAGATTAGCAATGGAAGGGCCCTTCTAAGGATCTTTATTTATTTATTTTTTATCAGGTCAGCATTTTACCCCACTTATTATTAAGGGCTTATTTCCTGACAATGGAAGGACCTATTCCAAAGGCCTATCTCATTTTTCATTTCCACATCATCAATATTTGTATATTTAAATTTTAATTATTGGTATCAAATAAAATGTGATAAATAAGAATAAATTCAAAAAACATAAATTATAAAAAACATACTTCATTAAAAAAAAATTCTACATTTAAAAAAATATGGGGTGAATTTGGGTTCCGCCCGTGTATGGGCTTCCATCGCCGAAATTCTGCGTAGAGTTGCCGGAATCCATTTTGAAGAGGGGTAAATATAAAGAATGGTGTATGAATGCATTTACACATGGTTAAATTAATTTTTTTTAAGAAAAATTCGATGATAGGGCTGATGATCAACCATATCTTCACGATGGAAGGCCGATCAAAGGCCCGATAAGATCGACCTAGACCGATACAACGACCATTTGGGGTGTTTCGGGGAGGGCCGATGATCTGCCCCTCTTCCACTATGAGGGGCCGATGAGGGGCCGATCATGAGCTCGGTTGATCGGCTCCCCATTGCTAATGCAATAATGCTCTAAGGTGATGTACTACTAACTTTCTTAGAGCATCTCCAAGTTGAGAGGTAAATGGAGAGGGAAACTAATATAACTATCGTATTTACCTTTTTTTCATGAAAAATCATTTTCCAATGAGAAATGTATTTGAGAAGGTATTATACCTATTCTCATTTTGAAGAAGTATCTTTATCTCCCCATCAAAATCTTCTAACTACCATATTTGCTTTTTTTTATGAAAAATCATTCTCCAAGGGAGAAAGTATTTGAGAAGGTAACACTTTATATTTTTAATGCATTTTATACTATTATTTTATTCTTAAAAAATAATTTACCTTTCTATATACATTTTTCCTTTAGAAAATGTAACTTTTTTAGAAGGGTATATTTCATTTTTTAAAAGGTAAATACATGATATAGTATATACATTTTCTATATACCTTCTCTCTTTGAAGATGCTCTTACCTAGACCCAATTTTATAGTATTGGGAATAACTGTATTTTTGTATGGAAGTTGTATTAATTTTATTCTTCCAAGTCCCAACCCAACACTAGGTTAAAGTGGTAGATTCGATACGGTTTTAGAGACTCCAAGATTGGTGAATTTCAAAGGTTTTATTGGTCATTGTGAGATTTTGTGGAACTTAAAAGGTCTTTATTACTGAATATTAAAGCACAAGATTTTGTTCACGCACTATATTTCATTTTTACCAAACATTTATAGTTTTTCCTTATTAAGTGTTTTAGCTTTCATTGGGGCGTGTTAGGTATCTGAGGTTCGTGTAATAGGTATGGTATGATGACACGTTTATTATTCCTACGATAAATTTATGATGGTGTTTCTTGTTATTGACAATCACATGTTCCACATTAATTTTGCTCTTGAGATTATAATAGTAGCAACCTTCAATCAAAATAAAGTGGTCACGATATCTTTCTTTGGGATTTGGGAAATGGAAAGTTTACACATTGTCCTGCACAGAATACCTCCAAGACGTGCGAGACGATACCACGACCAAGAACGTACGAATTCAAGGACAACCGACTATTGGTGAGAAGCTCGAAGAAAGACCATGACAGTTGAGTTGGGAATATATGACGAGTATATTCAAAGAAATGAGTTCTACAACTGAAGCAAGGAAAAATGTGTATGACATTATGTTGTTTGTACAGATGCACTATATATATGTTTTTGATGGAGTCTGCATCCAACACAACACTAGTCACTCGTGATATTTGAATTGTCCCATTAAAAATGAAACAATTTCCTTTTGGGTTATCAACATCATCTTTACTTTTTCACTCTATTCTCTCTCCATTAACATCATCTTCTGGCTTCGGATCCGCCACTGCACAAATCTGGAGCAAACTCATTCATCCATTCAATGACCAAAACTCAATACTCTACTTATAAACATAACACTTTTCAAAAGTCTGGCGGAGGAAACCGGCCGGAAAAGTAAAACCCTACAATCTCTCTCTTCTACACTACTGTGAATGACTTTACAGATAAAAGTGTTAGCAATTGAAACTAAGAATATAACATATAACTGTCTCACATCGGTGTCAAGAGAAAACTGAAACTAGTATATAAATCTCATGGGCCCCTCCTCCTATCACCAATTGGTTTTAAGATGGAACCCATGAATTTCTATCATGGCATCAAGAGCAGGTTCTTGAATCCGATTAGGGCTCAGGAAAAAAAGCTCATCTCCGCCCAAATACCAATCCCGACCAAACGGCATAGATCAAGCCAGAAAACCAAACTCCTATCAAAACCAACCAGCAAAGATCAATAGAAATCATGACAGACGATACAAAAAATGATCCAGAACGGCCCGCAAAACTGAAAGATAGCAAGAACATTGTCGTGGCATTCAAACTCGACGGAAAGAATTACCCACTATGGTCAAGACTAATGAAAGTCAAGATCGGAGGCCGAGGAGCCTATTCGCACATCAAAAATGAACCCCCCGCACCGGGGAGCAAAGGATACGACGACTGGGAAGAAGACGATCTGGTGGTGTTTTCCTGGATCGTCGACAACATCGAGAACGAAATCATCGCTGATTTCGCTCATCACCAGACATCAAAGGCACTCTGGGACAGTCTCGCGGTAACATTCGAGAACAAGGCGGACAAGTACCTGATTTACGACCTGGAAGAAAAGGCAATCGAGTTAAAACAGGGGAACCTCGACTTGGAAACATACTACCGACGGATCCAAGGGCTGTGGATCAACATCGATCGATGTCAGAAGCAGCCCATTACGTGCTGCGACAAAGGAGTTAATCAATACAGAGCACATTCGAATGAAAAGAGACTGATAAAATTTCTGACCGGACTCAATCGAGAATATGACTCGATCAAACGGGATATCCTCAAGGAGGATCCCTACCCATCACTTGAATCGGCCTACGGGTGGGTGAAGACGGAGGCGGCTCGACGTCAAATCATGCCACCGGCATCGCCTCTGCCCACCGTAGACACCACCGGCGATAACACCGGGAACTCATCACTTGGGGAAATCGGGTTGGGTCTCGCCGCCCAGAACAGTCGTCCGCCGCACCGAAGCGGACCACCTCAGCGCTCCGCCGCTACCAACCGACCGAGAAATCGCCCCGCCACATCCAAACTGTGGTGTTCCCATTGCGGGAAGCAAAAGCACACTCGGGAAACATGCTTTCAGAGGATAGGATACCCTGAGTGGTGGGAAGAAAGGCAGAAGGCGATGGCAAAGCTCGCCGTCGCTGATGGAGCAGGACAGACGCAGCCGCATCAAATCGCGACCGGAAACAGAGGGTCAACTAGCGGGGAACGGAATCCCAGTGGGGGCAGCGTGCGGGGTGCCGGAAATTTGGCCGAGAGAACGGAGATGGTGACCGGAGGAGCCGAGACGGGAGAACACTCCCAAAGAGGAATAAACGGTGAAAGAGGTATAGGGCTTGGTTTTCAACCGAGCCCTAATTCATGTTTTTCAATTGAGTCCCCAGAATTGCTTAAATACCAAATGATACCCCATGTTATGAATATCCGACCCCCAGACTTCCACAAATTAGAATCTGAACCCCAGACTCCTGAAAACCGTAAATTGACCCCTAGACTAAGTATATTTGAGTCAAAAAACCCCTTTGCACCACTAGACCATTTTTCCGCTGCATTTCACGTTCAAAACGGGATTGAGAGTACTAATAGGGGATGGATTTTTTACTGTGGGGCTACTGATACTATGACTCCATTTAAAACTGATTTTAACAGCCTGGGTGGAATCACGAAATCATATATTAGAACTGCAAGTGGAGATTTGTTCCCAGTAGAAGGGTCGGGCACCGTCGAAATATCCCCCACTCTAAAACTTTCGAATTGCTTATATGTCCCGACCTTATCACAAAGACTGTTGTCTATTAGCCATGTTACGAGAGAATTGGATTGTACACTTCTGATGCAACCCAATTTCTGCATTTTACAGGATATTTAGACGAGGAGGATTATTGGGCGTGGCACTGAGAACCAAGGACTCTACTACGTGGACGAGATAGCTCAAACTGGTACTGCAATGCTGGCTCATGGATCCACGAGACAAAGAGACTTGGCTATGGCACCGAAGACTAGGACACCCCTCTCCTGGTTACTTTAAGTTACTTTTTCCAAAACTTTCTATTCCTTCTGATTTTTGTTGTGAAACTTGTGTTTTGGCTAAGAGCCACAGACAGTCCTTTAAACTTACAAACACCCGTATGAATTCAATGTTTTCTTTAGTGCATGCTGATGTGTGGGGACCTGCACCTATTATTGGGGGGAATGGCTTTCGTTATTTCGTGATTTTTATTGATGATTGCACAAGAATGACATAGATATATTTCTTGAAACATAAATCTGAAGTAGTTGATAGGTTTATCCATTTCTTTAAAATGATCCAGACACAATTCCTCACCACAATCAAAACACTCAGATCCGATAATGGGAGGGAATTTGTGAACAGTACTATGACTGATTTCTTTAGGGAAAAAGGCTTACTCCACCAAACCTCTTGTGCCTACACGCCCGAACAAAATGGAGTAGCTGAACGGAGCGGGTCGCCGACTGTGGGTCAAATTTAACTGATCCAGCAGTATATCTGGGCCGAAACCGAAAAAATGACTGACCCAGCAGTATATCTGGACTTAAAAATTTGGGCCAAGTGGTCCAACCGATCGAAAAAAAAAATTGGGCCGATTGTCCAATTGATTAGAGAAAAGTCCAACCCCTCCAAGGTTCACCTTGAAGTGTTTGAGGGAAGGTGTTGGCAATTGAAACTAAGAATATAACATATAACTGTCTCACATCGGTGTCAAGAGAAAACTGAAACTAGTATATAAATCTCATGGACCCCTCCTCCTATCACCAATTGGTTTTAAGATGGAACCCATGGATTTCTATCAAAAAGTAATTTTATTATCAATAAAATTTAATATTGTTACTATCAATATATAAGTGAGTATAAAATAATTTTTCTTGTATATAAAAGTAACTTTTCTCACTTAATAAATAAAAGTGGGAGAACTTTTTCATGTATCTAAAGGAACTCGCCTATAATAGGATTTGAATTCTAAATCCAAAAATGTAGAATGACTTTACATTTATCTGAGTAAATTGTAATGAAAATACAAGCAACCATAATAACATTATTGCTATCTCTACCCTTTGACAACAGCAAGCATAATAAAACACACCATATTTTACAACATGTGGCCATGTTATTCCATATTGAACCATACCTCATTCGCGCGGCCTAGCTAACCAAAGAGAGCTAAGAGCTCGGAGCCTCGAGAAGTAGTCATGTATCAAGAGCAGCCCTCGAGCTGATTGTCTGGTGGTCAGTACTCGGTGCATCTGTTGCAGAGTTTGTTCTCGTAGGTTGTCGGCCTAGACAACAAAAAGGTGTTATCAAATCAACCAACCTTCGAGATATGTCAAAAAAACAATTTCATCGGATTTTAACTTCGCACGCGTGTGAATACAACTCGGCTCAAAAGTTACTGCAAAAAAGATTAATCACCTGCCGAAGGAAGCCATCGAGAGTTCCCAACTTCCCCATCGCCATCGCCATCTGGCCCATATAATTGGCGACATTTCCAGACGAGCCTTCGGGCCCTGAAGTGCCATTGGCTAGCGTCTCAGCTAGTGATTGTTGCAATGCGTCCATACCCTGTGATAGGGCATCCTCCGCTTGCTGAGAGGATTCCCGCAGATTGTAGATCCCCGTCAACTGCTGCTCTGTGAGCGGCTCCAGCTGGTTCGCAAGAAGCTGCACACGTATCACCGTATGCCATAAGCAACGGAGAAGCCAAGAAAGGAGCGACCTATAACTAGGGGACGCACCTTGAGAAGCTCTGAGGGGCGGAAGCCACCTAGCCACATGAAACACCTCTCCGCAGGTGTTTTCCACATTCCTGATAAGATGTGGAATACATCAGCCTTGGATGCATTAGTCTTCAGCCTGAAAACGTCGTTGAAATGTGCCGTCACATTATCCACGAGAGTACGAAGTTCAGGGTCACTTGCATGCGAATTGACCGCTGTTCTCAACTCATTGATTAGTTTGTTCTGTTCTTCCGTCCACCGTGCGTACTCGGCGTCAAAAGCCAACTCCCCTACACCATGTAAATAATCGAAGTCAAGAATCAACGTGCAAAGTAAAGTAATGAAGGCTATGCAGTAGCAAAAATCGAACCGTTGGCACTCCTCACATGGGACTGATCTCCCGAGTTCGAAATGAAGACACCTTGCTGACGTGCACGTTGTAGTTCCTGCTCAAGTTGAGTTAACTTCAGCCTGCTGTTTTCTAGCTGCTGTACATAGGCCTGGATAGTAAACGAAACCAGTAAGGGCTATCTCCAGTAATTAAAGTGCTAACAATCAAAATCAAGATTTCTTAACAGAACCAACAGCAGGAGTCGAGCTTCAGCAGTTACGAGAAAACCTACTTTCTTTCTCAGTCTGCTTTTCCTGGCAGCTTCACGATTTTGGGCGAGCCTTCGCAATGTCTGCATACCGTCACATCAGAAAAAAGGAATCTTTAGAAAAAGACGAGGACTTGACGACTAGTACTAAAGGCACAACCGAGGTTTTTTCTTTTGATTTGTCACTGGAATCTGAAACCCCAACACCAGCGGATTGAGCATCAAACTGCAGAGGGGGGAGAAACTTGTAATTTACAGCCAGAGACAAACTATTTTGCTGGACTCATAGAATGCCAAAGATAGGAAGAAGGGATAGAAAGAACCTTGTGGTTTTTGTCATCTGGGTCCAAATCAGTTGAAGTGTCCATCCGGGAACTGGATTCTGCCATGTTGGATTCTCCCCAGTTTTCATGTTGGCCACTGGAAGTAGAGAATAGATTTGGCTGCAATTCAACTGGTTGAGAGCACATTAGAGCTGCTGAAAATTTTGTGTTGGCCGAGGCATACGTCTGTACAGCAAATAGATATCAGAAACTGGGAGATGTGATACGAATCCCAAATGAAGTGATGATTACCTTATTGAATGCACCGGACTGGAGATCGATACTTTGGTTAAATACAGGACCTGGAGTAGGTATACATCAGAGAGGTGCAATATCACCACATACCATTTTAAACAATGGTTAGAAGTGCTTGGTCGAGAGTTAAGTATCTGCTGATTTGATCGACTCCCTCATCTCTTCTCTTCAAAGGCTAAAACTAAGGTTATTTGGAACTAGCTTATCCATGGGCAAGCATCTAAAATGCTTGAAAATCATTATAAGAATCCACAAACTAGCTTATTTTCTTGAGAGCATATATGGTCCAACAGATTAGATGTGGTAGAAGCTTGATGAATGAGGATAAAGAAATGTAAGGTCTATACCACCGAAAAAAGTTAGGAGACTTACTTCGGCCAACATTATTAGCAGGATCTTCAATACCAAAATTTGGAACGTGTGGGGATTGAGTTGCACTGGATCCTGTACCACTGCGGTGCAGTAAAAAATATTTTAGTTTCACTTAAGCTACCGAAAAGTGGCATTACATATTTTTATAACCCTCGAAGAGAGAAGGATTCTTTATTGCACGATGGTCCTCTCCGAGGATAGTGAGTGTAGTAAAACAACACTAACTTTTTTGTCTTCCGGAATCCTAAGGTGCAGATTAATCTACCATTTGAATGGAGAGGCCAAGGAGGTGGAAATTGGCCTCATTTGCAGATCCAAACCAATAGCTAATCACCAATTTCCTGTCTAATCTTATCAACTTCACCCCCTTGAAATTTACTGCTCAATTACATGCACTGAATGAGATATAGTTTGAACTAATAGCAAGAAAGGGAACATCCAAGTCCAACCACACTAGTGAAGATAAGAGAGCACTTGTTGAAATGCAAAAACTTAACTTAGATTGAACCAACTCCAATGATGACTACATTAATACAACTACAACTTGGTGATTCCAAAAGAATTCCAATATAGTCAAGCCATATGATACAGATATATGCATATCGCAGGATATGCTTAAGTTTAGTTAGGATTTATTATTATTATTATTTAAATTAAGTTTGTTATGATTTATTATTATTTAAATTAGGATTAGGTTACTATTTAAATTAGGATAAAATGCTCTTTGCAGAGATTAATATTCTGGGCGGTTTTACCGTGACCTCCTTGTGAGGATTATTTTCTTGTGTTTCTTTTGTTCGATTAATTCTAATGGTGTCAGTTTCTGTTCTTTAAATCTTTGAGCTTCTTTCTAGTTTATATTCTTGTTTATCGGCCTTTACTCCTATCAATTTGGTGCGGTGAACAATGGTCAAATCTCGGACAGAAGCCACACTTTATGTGGTTGGATTGGAGAAGGCTATAGCAAAGATGGAGAAATTCTTGTTGGAGTTTCGAGCTTCTCAGGCTTCACTAGTGATGACCTTTCCAACGTTAGATGGATCCGAGGCTCTCGCGTGGCTTGCGCGGGCAAACCAATATTTCCTCATCAACAAAACCCCATTGGATAGACGTGTCGACGTAGCCATCAACGGCATATCTGGTCCAGCAATACCATGGCTAAAATTGCTCCTTATGCGTTGTTCTTCGTTGTCTTGGGACAAATTCACGCAAGAGTTGTTGCGACGCTTTGGAGATGCTGTTGTTTGTGTTGCCAAAATCCAACCAAAAATCACACCCACATCCAATGATAGTACCGCAGCTATCCTACCCTCCCTACCCACCGTGACAACACCATTGATGTCCTCTTCCTCTTCCCACCTACAACAGCCCTACAGGAGTTACCAGCTATTAACACTTCAACAAACCACCCTGATCTCGATACCACGACATACAATAGCACCCCACTGCCACTGCCCTTGCCCTTGCCAGAACAACATCCCATTCCACCTCCATTTTGTATAACTCTACCATCTCATATCAGACTGCCTACACCAGCAATGGTGACAGCACCACTGCTATCCTCTAGCCCGCCTACAACTACCAAGCAGGAGAATACTCTACACGCCAGCCCACCCAACAGTGCCAAACAGAACTCTGCTGACCTACACACAGCAACAAAGTCAGCTATTGTTTCCAGCTCATTTCCCTTGGCAGCTATGGCGTCAACAAATCCACTTGATGAGTTGCCATTCGCCGCACTGCCGCCTGCACCACCACCACCACAACCTCATCTTCAGGACGTTCTGTTACGTGTGGTTCTACCTTCTGTTGTTGAACCAACTTCTCTGTTGCACTCCAGCCCTCCACCACAACCACAACCACAGTTTGCGACAACTCCTAAGTTGTTGTCCGCCCCTATGCTACTGCCCCTGCTGCAACAGAAATTATTTCTGGCACAATCGAGCGTTGATATTCCACAGTTTCAGGCTCCCTTCTTTCCTTTGCGGTGACATACAGTTCATGCGGCTGCTGCAGAGCAGGGCACACTCATGTATCTGTTTCTTCTTGTTTATGGGTACATTCCTTGGTTTCAGCTTTGCACCTCCTGTCCAGCAGCATGAATGGGAGCCTCCACCGAACAAAGTAATTGGTTTCAATTTTGAGCTCAACCTTGAGGGCAAGGTTGTTTCGAGAGTGAGGCAATTGATACAGATATGCATATCGCAGGATATGCATACTTAGTTAAGTTTAGTTAGGATTTATTATTATTATTTAAATTAAGTTTGTTAGGATTTATTATTATTTAAATTAGGCTTAGATTTGTTGCTATATTTTCTCACTGGTAAGCCTATAAATATAAGTCTCCACAACGATAAAATCATCTTTGGAGAGATCAATATTCTGGGCGGTTTTACCGTGGCCTCACTGCGTGAGGATTGCCCTCCTTGTGAGGATTATTTTCTTGTGTTTCTTTTGTTCGATTAATTCTAATGGTGTCAGTTTCTGTTCTTTAAATCTTTGAGCTTCTTTCTAGTTTATATTATTGTTCGTCAGCCTTTACTGCTATCAATTTATCTGTATCACAATAACTAGCAATCAAGTACAAAACATTTTCATTTTGTTCCTTTTTCATCCTAACTAATGTAAACAATCAATCAGCTCTCCTTTTGTAAGTTCCTAACTATAAAGTGGTAGATGTTTTCTAACATAAAAACAGAAGATGTGAGACCACCACCAATAGCCATGATGAGTCCGCGAATTTCTGATGTTAGTAAATGCAGGAAAATACAGATCACGACACAGAGAATTTTACGTGGTTCGATTTACTGAGGTAAATCTACGTCCACGGGGAGAAATGGGGGCAGGTTTGTATTGCTTGATCTGGAATTACAGCTTACAACACAGACTTGCTATATGGTATTTTTCTCTAGAGAGCTTCTAACCCCTTTCTATCAGATCTAAGTTCTATTTATACATTGAACTAAGATCGTGGCTTACATCATCACTCTAGGTCGTGGAGGTCGTGTAGGTCATGGCCTAAGATCGTGGCCTGAGTTGACGCCACGTGGTAGTGGGTGTGTTGGAAGTTGTGGAAATCCTGCATGGGTCCACTAACTCCTTGTTCGGTCGAAAACTGAGACCGAACTGCTTTGGTTGCCGATCTGAGAGTAGAGCTTGGTTGGCTTTTACCGAGCTGTAGGCTGAGGCCGAACTCTTTGGTAATGCCGAACTCGCAGAGCTTGATTGGTCGGCTTTTACCGAGCTGTAGGCTGAGGCCGAACTCTTTGGTAATGCCGAACTCATACTCTTCCTTGGGCTTTGGGCTGATGGGCCGTCATTGCTGTCGGGCTTGTTTAGTACGCACCCCATCACTACCCCCCCCGAAAGACGAAGTGAATCACTTCGGCGAAGCGAGTCACTTCGGCATTCTGGATAAAGGTACGGGGGAGGCTGACGTCAGGGGACGTGCCTTGCATGTGGCTGCATTAAATGCGACAGTAAAATCCGGCCGTTGAATCCTGAAAAGGTGGGATTCGAAACGGTGCGACGATTTTGAAATCTTCGCCGAATCTGATAAATACCTCCCTTCTTCATCATTGAAGCACTTTTGCGACTGCTTCTTCTGCACTCTATCTCCTTTGCGAAAAAGATTTTCTTCCGCTTTCAAAAATTTCCTCAGATTTTGCAAAGAGTAAGGACCATGTCTGCTTCTTCTTCGTCTGAGTCTGGTAGCGGTGGTGAAGGGGGTAAGGGGTCTTCTAGCCGGAAAGAATCCGGGGAGAAGACCGTAGAGTATTTTCACAGTATCTTGAGTAAGGATACTGTGATATCCCTTCACGAAAAATACTCTTTTCCTGGGGGGAAGGTTGCGATTCCCGACGACCTTTATAGGGCGGACTCGCCGCCGGAAGGTTACGCCACCGTCTACGAAGCCAGCTTAGAATGCGGGCTTCGTTTCCCCCTTCCCCTTGCCTTTGTAGAGTTGCTAGATTTTTTTCAACTCCCTTTAGGTCAGGTGACTCCGAACTCTTGGAGGCACTTATCGGCTTTTGCTGCCGAACTGCGTAGGCTAGATAAGGATCTGTCTCTGAGGGCAATCCTTAATTTTTTCCAGTTTAAAAGGAAGGGATCTTGGTTTTACTTGGTCCCTTTACAGCCTTTTAGGGCCTTTTGTAAAACCAAATGGCCGAAATGGCAAAATCGCTTCTTTTTTTATAATAGGACTGCGGCTCCTAGTTTTCCCTGGAGAGGGCCGAAGTCCGTTATCCGTCATCCTCGGCCTGAACCGTTGGACGAGCTCGATGGCGAGCTCAACAAGATTCCCATAGTTAGGAAACAATACACGGAGTCTGAGCTCGTCAAGGGCGACGTCGTGTTCGACATCTCGTCTTCGGACGAAGAGGCCGAGGGTGAGGATTTCTCTTTATCTTTATGCTCTACTGCTTTAACGAAGAAAACTAACCTTGCTTTCTTGCTTTTTGGCAGTGTACATGCTGAACAAGGCTACCCGAAAATCTTCGGAGTCCAAGGAGCCGGAGAGAGAGAAGGCTACCAGCTCGGCGCCTGATGCCGAGAAGAATCCGAAGAGGCAAAAGACCTCTTCGGGTCCAAAGAAGCCGGAGTCGATTTCGGCAAGTAGGAAGGGGAAGACCCAGAACCCCCCGAGAGCGCCAGAGAAAGACGTGGTCTTGGCGCCTCCTTCGGAGCATATCTGTGAGCCATTTTTATGGCCCACGGACTTCGCCGAGGTGAATTGTCTTCTTGATTCTTTGGCTTGGCTTCTGTCCTGTATTTTTGGTGCCCTCTGTTGACTTTTTTCCTTATCCATTTTCAGAGGAACGATATGCTCTCCAAGCTCGTCGCAGTCGAACTCTCCAAAGCGTCCAACGACTATGCTGAGATGCAGAGGAAATTGGCGGCTACTTGTCACCGGGCCGAGCAGGCTGAGGCAAACTTTGAGAAAGCCAGAGCTGCTAGGATTTCGGCCCAGGATGAAGCTCAGTTTGCCAAAAACCAGCTCGTCATCCAGCGAGAGCAGACGAAACGGAGTGATGCTGCCGCCGTGGTTGCCCAAGGAGAGGGTCTCCGTGTTTACACGGAGAAACTCTTTTTGAGCAGCCAGTTCTCGGCCTTTGTCGGTAGTCTGGTAAGGCTAATTGCCGATAAGGGCGAGCAGGGGGCCGACGTCGTGCTGCCTCTGTACAGCCGAGAGATAGCAGCTCGGCTTCAGAATCTGCCGCTCCTTGAGGAGCTCGCTTCATCTTCGGTCCTGCTTTCTGCAGACCGAGTCCGGAGTTGTCGAGCTGATCGGGACGAGAACCTGGAGGCTATCTTTGCCTCCGTGGGACCCGTTTCACCCGCTTCGACTTACCACGGAGAGGGTGAGGCCGAGCCGCTGGAGCGGGAGGCCGAAGTCGATCAGGCCGGGCATCCGGAGAAGGAAGCCGATCAGGAGGCGGAGGCGAGGCCGGCAGGAGGCGAGGCTGAGGCTGAGGTAGCCCAGGAGAAAGAAGCTGTACCAGACCGAGGAGCCGGAGACGAAGCTGGCGGAGTATGATTTCGTCTCCCTTCTCTTAGTCTAGTTTCTTCCTTGTAAAATGGCCTTGAAGCCCTAGTGTAAAAAATTTTCCTTGTGAATGAAAAATTCTCTACACTTGTCTTCGTATAGCTTTTCGTACTCGCCTTTATTCCTGTTGTATTTTACTATCTGCTCGGTACAGCTGCCGAACTAATATAGCTGCTTTGTACCCAAGGAGATGGAGATACTTCACTGGAAACGGCTGTACTCTTCGGCTTTGGACGAAGCTGAGAGAAGAGCTATAGCCGATCAGACGAAGAATGACGAGCTTCTGGCTCGTTTAGTGAAGCTGGATGCCGATATCAAGGACTTAGAGTCCGATAAGAAAGATCTGGAGGCCGAGCTGAATACGGCCATTGCTGAGAGGACTGCGTACGAGGATTACATCCGTGTGCGCGGGGGAATGACCATATCAGATGTTCAGAGTCGAGTTGACGAACTGTGGGAGGAATATAATGTACTCCGGAGGAACAATGCGCTGGAGAGCTCGGCTTGCCAACAAGTCGTGACATCATTGCGGCGCTGGGCCTCTCGGTACGACATAGTTCTTGCCCGGCGTCCCTCAATTGAGAGATTCCTCCGGCATTTCCCGCCAACAGATGCTAGTACTCCAGCTCAAACCTCTGATTCACTTGCTCAAAACCCTACTCCAAGTCAGCAACGAACTCAGGGACAACCGGAGACGTCAAGTCGAGGACGGACTGAAGTTCGCAGAGGAGCTGTGGTTATGAGTGAGCAAGATCGGCAAATGCTTCGTGAAGAGACTCTTCGCCGCCGAGGTGCTAGGGCTTCCCGGGCTCAGAGAAGAGGTGGCAGGTCGATTAGAGCATCTCGTCGACCTGCTTATTCTGCGGCTGCCTGGAACGCCCGAACTCAGCTTCACGAGGATTTTGTGAA
This sequence comes from Salvia splendens, assembly GCF_004379255.2. Classification (NCBI taxonomy): domain Eukaryota; kingdom Viridiplantae; phylum Streptophyta; class Magnoliopsida; order Lamiales; family Lamiaceae; genus Salvia; species Salvia splendens. The sequence continues at coordinate 32,097,429 of NC_056040.1, forward strand.
TAGATGGCTCAACTTTAGCAACCCTGGACAGTAGAATAGTCCTTTGTAATAGCGTAACGCCATCTCGTAGGGTAGCGGAGTTGTGTGCCGAACAAGATTTGAAAAATGAAATTTTGTTTTCGCTTCTAACACTCTGTATTTACAGCTTAGCGAAAAATTTCATCGTACTTGTCCTCGGTCTTATGAAGTAAACTTCTTTGACCGGACTTGTCTTTGGTCTGATGAAATAAACATCTTTGACCGGACTCGTCTTTGGTCTGATGAAATAAACATCTTTGACCGGACTCGTCTTTGGTCTGATGAAATAAACATCTTTGACCGGACTCGTCTTCGGTCTGATGAAATAAACATCTTTGACCGGACTCGTCTTTGGTCTGATGAAATAAACATCTTTGACCGGACTCGTCTTTAGTCTGATGAAATAAACATCTTTGACCGGACTCGTCTTTGGTCTGATGAAATAAACATCTTTGACCGGACTCGTCTTTGGTCTGATGAAATAAACATCTTTGACCGGACTCGTCTTTGGTCTGATGAAATAAACATCTTTTGACCGGACTCGTCTTTGGTCTGTGTTCTAATTTGGCGATTTTTGTCGCCGGGATCGAACTTTCCCTTGTCCTAATTCGGCGAGTTTTATCGCGTGGATCGGACTTTCCCAGTTAACCGAAGTGGTCTTATGCAGTAAACCTCTTTGACTAGACATGGTCGTCCTCGGTCTTATGAGGTAAACTGCTTTGACCGAACTTGGTCGTCCTAATTCGGCGAGTTTTATCGCATGGATTGGACTTTCCCTTGTCCTAATTCAGGCAAGTTTTATCGCGAGAATCGGACTTTTGTTGCAGTTCGTTTCAGACGAAGTGCTTGATTTTTAAGCAGAATTGTGGTCTTGTATCCTCTTTAGAAGCTTTGACACACAATCTTTGGCTTGTTGCAGCTCGTTTCGGACGAACTGCTTGTTTAAGCTGAATTGTGGTCTTGTATCCTCTTTAGAAGCTTTGACGCACAATCGTTGGCTTGTTGCAGCTCGTTTCGGACGAACTGCTTGTTTAAGCTGAATTGTGGTCTTGTATCCTCTTTAGAAGCTTTGACGCACAATCGTTGGCTTGTTGCAGCTCGTTTCGGACGAACTGCTTGTTTAAGCTGAATTGTGGTCTTGTATCCTCTTTAGAAGCTTTGACACACAATCTTTGGCTTGTTTATGTTCTAAGAAGGGGATCAGCCTTCGAAGAACAAGATACCTCAGTAACATTTGTAAGAGACGACACGCACATAGACAGACAAAACGCATATAGACAAATAAAGACCAAGCAAACCAAAGAAAGCACATTGACCGGACTGTCTCTTACAAATGGAGCTTTTTGAGGTTGGAAACGTACCATGTTCGGGGTACTTGTGCTCTTGACACGTGAGTCAATTTGTAAGACCCTTTGCCGAGGACTTCTGACACCCGATATGGACCTTCCCATGTGGGTTCGAGTTCGCCCAGCTTTTCTGCTCGGCTTACTTCGTTGTTTCTCAAGACGAGATCTCCCACTTGAAATTGCAGCTTCTTCACCCTTTGGCTGTAATACCGGGCTACTTGCTCCTTGTACTTGGCTGCTTTTATGCAGGCCAATTCTCTTCTTTCTTCGGCAAGATCTAGTTCGGCTCTCAGTCCGTCACCATTCATTTCTGAGGAGAAATTGAGTTCGGGGACTGGGTATGCCAATCTAAACCGGAATCACGGCTTCAGTGCCGTACACCATCGAGTTCGGCTCCGGTGTGACTTCGGTCATTCCGCCTGCCTCTGACTCCGGCTGCTGTGATTGCTATGCTTGATGGTGCCGAACTGATTGCTCGGCACTTTTAAGCGCAATCTGCGAACACACTTGCTCTTTTTTCGATCACCTCGGATGACCGCTATCTCTCCTTTGGTGGGGAAGGTGTTCGGCGAGGAAGCCTCTGATCGCTATGATCGGGCTTCTTTTTGTCTTCTCTAGATGAGCTGTCTAAAGACCGTTTTCGACGGTCTGCCTCATCGGCACGAGAAAACTTGTCCGCAATGTCCCACATCTCTTGAGCTGTTTGCGGACTGCATTCCACGAGCTTTCTGTAGAGAGCTCCGGGCAGGATTCCATTTTGGAATGCCGAAATGACAAGTAGATCATTGAGATTATCTACTTGTAGGCATTCCTTATGGAATCTCGTCAGGAAGTCGCTGATCTTTTCGTCGCGACCTTGACGTATAGAAAGCAGCTGAGCCGAAGTAATCCGGGCTTCCGCTTTCTGAAAGAACCTCCTGTGGAAAGCATCCATTAGATCTCGGTAGGATCTAATGCTGCCTTGGGGGAGGCTATCGAACCACCTTCTTGCGTTCCCGATAAGCAGTTCGGGAAACAGCTTGCACATGTGGACCTCGTTGAGACCCTGGTTCGCCATGTTATATTGATAGCGTCCCAAGAAATCATGAGGATCCACGAGTCCGTCATAGGTTATCGACGGAGTTCGGTAGTTCTGTGGTAGGGAAGTTCGGGTAATATCGTCCGAGAACGGAGTCCTCAATGCTCCGTACATGGCGAACCCGACATTTCTTCGGTATGGAGGAGATGGAGTTCTCCTGTGATTCCGGTACCGAGGATTCTTTCTTCTGGAAGACATGACACTACTGCGGTAGTGACTGTCTCGTATGGAGGGAGAGGGAGAATCCGCCGTTTTCGCCTCCGGCTGTTTTTGGCTTCTCTGCAGGAAGGTTAAGAATTCCTCCTGCTTTTCAGCCAAAAACAGCTTGACAGCCTCGTTCAAATCGGGCTGCTGGGAAGACTCGGTGTGACGGCTTTTGGAGCGGCTTGTTCCTCCGCCATGAGAACTGGTGGTGGATTTATCCCTAGGCTGTTTTCCAGACCTATGGGGTGGATTGGCTTCCTCCTGGTTCTCACGGGCAGGAATACGGGTACTCTGCGATCTGGTATGCATTTTTTGGGTTGAAAAAATGGTCAAAAATTCGCTTTATCACAAATTTGGTTCTCTGTTTCCCACAGACGGCGCCAGTGATGAGTCCGCGAATTTCTGATGTTAGTAAATGCAGGAAAATACAGATCACGACACAGAGAATTTTACGTGGTTCGATTTACTGAGGTAAATCTACGTCCACGGGGAGAAATGGGGGCAGGTTTGTATTGCTTGATCTGGAATTACAGCTTACAACACAGACTTGCTATATGGTATTTTTCTCTAGAGAGCTTCTAACCCCTTTCTATCAGATCTAAGTTCTATTTATACATTGAACTAAGATCGTGGCTTACATCATCACTCTAGGTCGTGGAGGTCGTGTAGGTCATGGCCTAAGATCGTGGCCTGAGTTGACGCCACGTGGTAGTGGGTGTGTTGGAAGTTGTGGAAATCCTGCATGGGTCCACTAACTCCTTGTTCGGTCGAAAACTGAGACCGAACTGCTTTGGTTGCCGATCTGAGAGTAGAGCTTGGTTGGCTTTTACCGAGCTGTAGGCTGAGGCCGAACTCTTTGGTAATGCCGAACTCGCAGAGCTTGATTGGTCGGCTTTTACCGAGCTGTAGGCTGAGGCCGAACTCTTTGGTAATGCCGAACTCATACTCTTCCTTGGGCTTTGGGCTGATGGGCCGTCATTGCTGTCGGGCTTGTTTAGTACGCACCCCATCAAGCCACAATATAATAAAAAAACAGAGGGATAGAGAGAGGGGGAATACATGGGATTGGCAGCAGGAGTCTGAGAAATGAAGCTGGGCATCCCTGCTCTGTTATCCTCTGCACTAAATTTGATGGTTGTGCTACCCATAAATCACCATCACCACCTTAAAAACTCATACTAGTAACAAGAGAGGTAAGAAAAAAAACACACCCAAATCTAGTTTTAGACCACAAATGAAAGCGCCAGTTTAATTCCTATCAAAACTGACCTCAAACCCCAGCAGGAAAAACCAATTCTTTTTCAATAAATCACAATACCACATAAACCCTTTTCATGCGTATATTTAGTCAAAGCTCGCGAAAACCAGAATCTTGATGCTGAAACTTACAATTGTTCAGTTTTAAGTAAATGGATTAGTTTCTAGAAATTTCTGTAGGAGCACAAAAATCCAGGGCACAGTTGTGGTTGTTTAATGAGAGACGTGACATTCAGATCATTCCAAGCTAGGCGTCATTTTCATCGGAAGCATATTTTCCACTTTTCAAAGCCTTCCACTTATTTTTAATGCCTTTTCATACTTTCTAAATTCATACTCTTTATGGTCCTCAAGTTTTCTGTATTTATAATCGAGTACACATACGCTTATTATTATCAAGTTTATCGTCTTCAACTTAATTCAGTAACTTCATTAATAATATTGCAACGCTGCACTCTTATGAAAAGAGTGAATTATATAAATGATCAATAAACCTTTTCCATGCTGTTTAAATTTTGAGTTTTGTTCAATCAATTATTACTAGTACTAATTGATGTTACTAGTATTTTATTGGAGTGGGAGACATAATAACGTGTACATAATCTTGATTTTATTACTAATAAGATACACAATTTTGATTTTGTATTACAAACACTTATGATGATTTTTACTACATATATTTTTATATATTTAATTACTCCCTCCATCCCCCGTCCCATCGAAGATGAATCACTTTCCTTTTTAGTTTGTTCTAACTAAAATGACTTATTACTAAAAATAGAAACATTTTATCTCTACTTTATTCCATCTCTATTACTTTATTCCATTTCTATTACTTTATTCCTTCTACTTAACATACAAAAGAAAGCTGCATAAATTCTCATACCGTCCAAGAAAGGAGTATGTTGTTTATTTGGAATATGGAAAAGTATCAAAATGTGCTTTAGAATGTGAGAATTTTAATCCAAAAAATAGAAAAAAAAAATAAATTAGAAAAGCATCTGACATGTATAAAATGCGATGTTCATGGACTTCTTTTATTCAGTGTTGGATAATGTGGACCAAGTCATTCGGCCCGATTATTTTATCTGAGCCCAATGTCAGTGAGTAGACCAATGTCATTTATGCGAGCCCACTCACCCATTCACTTACTAGAGCTCACGGATGGGTGCCATGTGTCAGTCCACTCGGATCATGATTGAGAGCCGGATTTTATTTGTGCTAGTTGTGTGAGGGGATAAGAGCATCTCCAATGGCGGACGTCCGGTCGGACGTCCGCGACGGGCGACCAGGTCGAGCGTCGAAGGTCGGATACGGACGTCCCGTGAGGACGTCGGGTGTCCTCGGACGTGCGGGCGACGGGCGGGCGGACGTCCGCCATTGTGGAGTGGGTCGGACGTCCGGTAAATATTTTTTTTAAACTCTATATATACGGCTCGTTGAACTTCATTTCATTCGCACCACTTGTGTTAACAAGTTTCTCTCTCTACATCTCTAATTTCAAGTCTATCTAGAATGTCTAGTGACAGTGATAGTGAGAATGAATTGGAGGTCGCTGTGGAAGGTGCGATAGATAGGCTGCTACAGCAGAGGGCGCAGCGGCGGCAGCAGGCTGCGGTACCTCGGCCGATCCATCGTCGAACTACAGTACCCCGTGACCACATTGCTGCACATATTCGGTTGTATGCAGACTACTTCGCTCCTCAACCGCGTTTTGGGGAAGCCTTATTCCGGCGACGCTTTAGGATGCATCGTCCGCTGTTTCTGCACATCGTGGGTGCTTTAGATAGAAGATACATGTATTTTAGGATCAGGGAGGATGCAGCTGGCAAACCCGGACTCACGCCCTTGCAGAAGTGCACTGTCGCAATCAGACAACTGGCGTACGGAGGCGCGGCCGACATGTTCGACGAGTACCTCCACATTGGCGAGTCGACAGCCGTCGAGTGTCTGTAGAATTTTTGCGCGGGCGTGAGAGCGATATTCGGTGAGCGGTATCTTCAGAGTCCGAGCCCCGAAGACTGCCAGAGTCTGATAGATATGCATGGGTCGGTGCACAGGTTCCCTGGGATGTTGGGCAGCATAGATTGTATGCATTGGGAGTGGAAGAACTGCTCCGTCGCCTGGAAGGGGATATACACTACCGGCTTCAAAGCCAAGCATCCCACGATGATCCTTGAAGTTGTAGCTGACTACCTGCTGTGGATATGGCATGCTTATTTCGGAGTCGCCGGGTCGAACAACGACATCAACGTTCTCCAGTCATCGCCCCTGTTCAATGTTCAGTGCAATGGCATTGGTCCCGCCATCAGTTTCGTCGCCAACGGCAACCAGCACAATATGGGATACTATTTGGCGGATGGGATATACCCAAACTGGCCCGTCTTTGTGAAGACAATCAAGCATCCGCTCGGGCAAAAGAAGTCATACTTTGTGAGCCGTCAGGAAGCAGCGCGCAAGGATGTGGAGCGGACATTTGGTGTGCTCCAGAGTCGATGGGCGGTAGTCAAGGGTCCTGCACGGCAGTGGTATATTCCCAACATCGGCGATGTCATGTACGCATGTATCATAATGCACAACATGATTGTTGAAAATGAAGGTGCGGAACTGACTCAGTGGACCAATGAAGATGATACGGGTGCAGGTCCAAGTCACGGCGTGGCCACCGCGAATGTGAATATGGGGGTAACTCATGGAGATGTCGAGCGGATGCGTGCATTGCCGACATGCGGCAAGCAGATGCCCATGTTCGACTTCAGAACGATATTATCGAAGAGGTTTGGACGCGGAGGGGTTGACGTTGATGTTATTACTTTTTTTTTATTACTATGTAATTTTTTTTTTCAAATCATGTATGTTTTTTTAATGAAGTTGATAATTTTTCCCGTTCGTATTCGTGTTGAAATTTTATTTCCGTAAACGTAAATTGTTTTATTTGTGAATTTGTGATTTTTTTATTGCGGGAAGGGCGATGGGAAGGGCGGATTGTGCAGGGGATGTCCTAGTGACGTGGCAGTGGGATGGGAAGTCCTAGTGACGTGGCAGGAGGTGTTTTCGGGATGTCCTAGTGGATGTCCGAGTGGGACATCCGCCCACTGGAGATGCTCTAAGCTCATCCACCCACACAATGCCTCATTCTGTCTCACTCAATCAATCTCTCTCTTGTTCTAATCACCTTCTTCGGCCTTTCTTTGGTTCTCTATGAGTTTTGACCGGTGGGAACTTTAGCAGAAGCAACTCCTTCGGTTGCTTTGCAAAGTCCAGTGTTGGATCTGACTGAACGGTTGGATTTGCTAAGCCGGAGGAGATCTTGTCAGTGGTTTGAGAGATCCGTGAGTGTTTTGTGTTCTAGTGTTCTTCGTGAGAGATTTTGTGGCGGTTTCCGTGTGTTGAGAAGACGGAGTTGGCAGTAGTCGGTGGGATCTAGGGTTTCTGGGCTCTGATGTCCAACGGTGCTCTTCTTGTGACAACCGGTTGAGATTTGGGGAGGTCCTTGGCCCGATGCAGTCACTGATGTGACCTAAGCCATATTCCAAATCTCTGATTTCTCTTTTCCTTTACTTCTTTAGTTTAGATCCTTCGGGATTTATTCCAATGTTACTGATTAGTGTATTAAGTGTGCAGGTGGTGTCAACTTATGAGCGGCTTGGAGTCTGGGTCGGTGGTGATTCTAGACTAGTGCTTGCTCTTACTTGTAGCATGTTTCTAGTACCTTGTATCTTTTGCTTTCTCCTTTTGTATTCGGTCAATAATCTCAGATATTGACCATCTCTGTAATCGCGGTGTAATACAATACAAAGAGGTACTGGTAATTAGTGCACCAAGGTGGTCTGATCCCTAGCTACATTCAGGAATAGTTCACTCTTATAAAAAATTACTCATATACAACTCACATATTCAATACTCCTACTATACATTTATTCACTATTTACAATCTCAACTATTTTAATTTTGTCATTCGAACTAATTAGCAAAATCAACATGATGCCTCAAAGAAACATAAATGGTTGAAATAAACATAAATGCTAAAGTGTTTGGGGGTGAGACATGGTCGGTGGATAGCACGATAATCTAGAGTAGGGCTTGGGCACGATCCATGCACAATTCTGCTACACGCAAAGCCAAGACCAAAGTTTCAGAGCAAGTTGGTTAGTTGGTCCCCTCTAGCACCAGGTAGCTGGAAACTCAAATGATGGGGCTGTAATAGCCGAGATCTAAATTCTCGAGATTTATGAAATAAACACTAGAACTTTAAAGAATGAGAAAGAAAGATTATTCGTTGATTTCTTAAGTAAACGGAGTACACAAGTTTCAAGCTAAGTCTAAGTTTACAAATGCTTCACAATGAAAATAAAAGAAAAGAAATACATTAGCTATAAGAGACATTACATACATATCGAGAAAGAAAAGAGGAAAATACTACTCTATTACAGATTAGAATATCTAAGCTCGACCCCTTCTCCTTAGCCTCGTTTCACGGCACGATTGTCGACGACCGATGGGCCGAAGTAGAGACGGCAGCCAGAGGAAAATGAGCCTCCCTTGTGCCCTGCCAAGTACACGCAATTCATGGGATAAAAGACGGATTAGCACCCTACAAAAGGGAAAGAGGAAAGCATACCTTTAAAAAAAAAAATGGGAAAATTTCCTGAACTGAAGAAACAAGATCAGCCGGCTCTGGACCCCCCCCCCCCCCAGCAACTGCACATGCAAGACTACTTTTGGCAGCTCATCAGGCAGTATTATACGCCTGTAAATCAGTTAAAGGTGCTGCAAAATAAAGAAGAGGGGAGGGATCTCTGCAGTGGGGTACAATTGAGGGAGCAACAACATTTAATCCACGAGTACACCTCGGTGCTGCCCTCAAAGAACCAGCCCACATAGAGCCAATTGCGGTTAAAATGTACAGCAATAGGACACCAGAATAAAGCACCAATTTCAGTTATCTATCAGAGCATGATGCACGAGTACGAGCCTGCATTTCGCAGGGAGAGTCAGCCAATGAAAGGGCAGCCTAGGACCCCTTTTCTCTGGCAGTGACTAACAACCATTGTATCTTTCACTAATACACCTCTATAAATACAGAGCACCCTCGATTTTACCCTCATTCATCACCACAAACCATTCAAATCGGTGAGCTAAGGAGTGAGAGAGGGGCTGAATTAGAGACAAGAAAACAGAGCAACGCATGAAGGTAATCTCCACCCCCCCCCCTCCCTTTCTCCTTATCTCCAACTTAATCATGAATCACGTTAACATGTAGAAACACAGCATGATAGGAAATCACAGTATGTTAGACCAAGAGAGCATCATTACACCTCACAAATAAATACTCAAAAGAGGCACATCAAGTTAGGAATCCAAAAAAATCATAAGCTGCTCTTAGTTCAAAATCAGAAACAAGCAACTTAAACTTGTTCCAGTAGGCAGAATTTCACAAGATCAAAGCTTGATCATCAATCATAGTCAATACTCAAATCACGCTTTACTGCCGGAATTTCAAACCGATTAAGCTAAGTAATAAAAGAAGAACTTAGCTTAGACCGTGAGGTTTGCCTGTTACATTTGACGACTATCCCCTGGAGGCGACTTCGTCAGGTGAAGGGGCTCGACAGGGGCGTGAGCAGCAACGAAGAGCGGTGTCTTTGCCCAGCCAGAAGCGGAACGGCGCGAACAGCGCCTGAGGCGATTTCGCCACCGCGAGAGAGAGGCAACAGCAGCTCGCTAACTTCGAGCTAAGACGACGAGAGAGGCAGGGTCGACGACCCCGAGTCACCGTGGAGTGACCGAAGAAAACGGCCAGCGGCAACGCCGCGAACCGGGACGCGGTGGGAAGAGAGTGCCAATAGGCGGATGCCGCTTCCTTTTCACTGATCGTGATCCATTTCAAGTTAGGAATTGGTCTCAAACGACAAAGGGAGTGGAGAAAGGCTGAGAAGAGGAAAGAGAAACCCACCACGGATGATGAACCGCCGGTCGGGAGAGGAAGGGTTGTCGACTGTGTAGCTGGGGGAGATTAGGGATTTGAGAGATGGAATTTGGGAAAAAGAGGGAAGGAGCCGATGAGAGGGATCTCTCCTTAAATTCAGTTGGGCCATTGGTGTTTTAAAACTGATTTGGGCCATTCTTTTAAAAATTGAAGTAGGCCTCCTTTTAAAATGGAAGCGGGCCACTACAGATAAATTTCTTTTGGGCCACTGCCCTAAATAAATTTGAGACTGTGAAATTTAATCCCTAAGCCACGGAAGAAAAGAAAGCTATTAAGCCGTGTAGAACTAGTACCCAGTAAATAAATAGATGAGAAATTCCATTAGTCACAGAAAGTATTTCAAAATACTTAAGAAACTAATCCGGGAATTTATTATACCCGAGAAATTCGGCAAGACTTCGAATAAATTAAATCGTTGATTTAATTAAAGATTTAAGACTTCTAAATTAGAAGGCACGAAAGAAATAATAAGCACAAGCTTAGGCATGCATACATGCAAGATAAATAATTAATTAAAGCCTAATTTTAGTATATTATTTGTTATAAAGGAACATCGTCGCACGACGAGTAATCTCATGTCAAGAAGCACCCGTTTGAAAGAGTTTGAACAAATGAGGCGGGCTTCTTTTCTTTCAGAAATGTGTTTTATGTGAAAACATGAATATTTTGAATGAGTTGTCATGCCCAGTTTTGATTTATGATTACCTATATGTTGGCTATGCCCAACCAGTTAAATCGAATTCGGGTTCCAGTAGGGCCGCAAACCCTACTCAGACTAGTGTACACATAGGGACCGTGAGCTAGCTCCAGCGTTGGCTGGTCCAGTGACCGTCGTGGAATGTAGCCACATTCCCGGTTCACACAGATCAGATATGGTATTTCATGAAAAGTTTTATGACTGTAGTCTATTTCAGAAAGAAATAACAGTTTTAGTGACCGAGACTTGTTTTCAGAAAAACCCCGTGTTCACTCAAGTTTGGCTGACAACTAAAAGAGAAATGTTTTCGGCATAAGCCCACTGAGTATACCAAGTACTCAGCCATGCATATTGTTTTTTCTTAATGCGCAGGTTGATCGTTGTCGAAGCGGAGGAGGTGTTGGGAAAGAAAATAAATTAAGAAGTGAGGTAGCTGATGTAGTATGTCTTCATACATATCACATCGTCTTGGTACTCTTCCGCTGAAAAGAAACTAGAATTTTGTCTTAGTAAGGACTATGTCCCAGAAATCACTCCGATTCAGTATGGTTGTACCCTTTCCACATTTAGACAATGTTTCTCTTGAATTGGTTATCCATTTATGATGAGTTGAGACTATTTAGTAAGTTTAGTCGCGAAATAGCTACACTTTCTTTGACTAGGGAGTTGTGGTCGTGACAGGGGCAGTAAATGGAATATATCAAGTTTAGGTCATGGATCGGTAATTGTGGCCAAGTTATGGGCCAAATAGGGTGACGAAGCCAAAAATTTGACAGTGCGAGGCCCAATCTAGTGTTAAAATAAGTAACGAAACAATAGAATATTTTATATAATAAAATAGAAGAAAGCAAAAAATAATATAGGAAAAAGACAACCAAATGAGGCTTAAGATGATAAAAAAAAAAGACAAAATAATGGTCTTAGGAAGAAATTAACAGTAGACACTACCACATGAGACACAAGTAAACCACCTACGCTAGCTATAGAATTTATTAGTGTTCCATCTTGCTTGGGACAACGACATATAAAGTATTAAAGTCAAAAGTAACAATCAAGTTGTGGTCTTTATGATCAACTCGAATAGAAAAGATGGAAGTTGTTTAAGTCTCGTTCGAAATATTTGGAGTATGTGTGATAGGAATTACGTATATCATTAGGTTAATTCAGTTGAAAACCAGTCATCGAGTCGGGATATAGGTTTGTATTTGCATGATGAGCCGCTGGTTGGGATACGAAACTTGTTATTAAGCAATTATTTGAGAATTGAATATGTTCAACCTGGATAGACTGTAGTAATTCTTCCTAGCTCCGCTCTATCTTGTAAAAAAAAGCCTATAACATAGTGATATATTCTTCAAAAATTAATTTCATATCAAAATTTAACACTGTATTTTCACATTAGAAATGCTCCGTGTACAAATTTTATTTTGAACCAAAAGCCTAATAAAATTTTAACTAACCGATAAAATTTAATATTTGACTCCTTTTGGAATTATGACTTTTGATTTTGTTTTTTTGCGTCATTTTTTGATTAATGTGACGACACTGCCAAATACTATTGTAAAATAACACTCCATCCGTCGCTGAAAAGTATGAGCTTTTTCCTTTCTAATTCGTCCCTGAAAAGTATGAACATTCTTGTTTTGTAAATTCTTTTTTCTCTAATGAGATAAGACTCATCCTCCACTAACAATACTTTAAAAACTTTTTCTATCTATTTTTCTCTCTTACTTTATCAATTATGCATTAAAACTCGTATCAAACCGAATGTTCATACTTCTCAGGGACAGATGGAGTAATGTCTTTGAATTCAATTATTCGGATTCCCAACTTTTATTAAAAGTTTGTTTGGTATAATAAATTTATAATGATATTGTAATTATAATTTTATTACGATTAAATTTAAAATTTATAATGTTCTAATTCAGTTCTTTTTTATTTAATAAAATTAAGCAATTAATAAAGATTTAAAATTAAAAAATTAAATTAAAACAATCATAGTATTAATTTAAAGAAAATGAAAGATTACAAAAATGTACATTTAAACATAAATTTGAAAAGGGAAAAGAAAAAAGGAGAAAAAACAATGAAAGAGGAGATAAAAAATAAATTTAGAAGAGTGCATTTGTGTGTGAGTGTAGTGTAAGTACGTTTTATGTGTGTCGCGTATAGTTTGTAGGAGAAAAGGAAACTATAGAATATCTGAACTTTTGAAGCTCTCGATTCCAGGTTGCCAATCACATCCTTAACAAAGTCTGTCCTAGTTCCAATTATTTATTCATCATAGTATGAGAAATACACAAAAAAAAACAATTTTTTCGTAAGTAAATATAAGAAAAGAGACTTTGTGGGTAGTATTGAAATTTAAAGATGTAGTTGGGGCTTGTTGCCAATTTTAGATATTTGGCTTTTAATGGAACAATAATTAAGATCGATTTGCCCTTTCCCCGCCGCCTATCAAGAACGTTGACACACAATAATTATTTCTCATTTTTTTTCATATAGAAGATGACCATCTTGTCCTTTGTTTTAAAAATGCAGTAGTTTAATTATAATCCATAATCATTTATATTTAAAGAGCACTTTATCTACTTTAAAATATTAAATTTTCAAGAGTTTTGCATGATTTGCTTGTCTAACATCTAACTAATTTGACAAATTATATAAATTTGTAATAAATTAAACTGCGGACCTATGGACAAAAGGACTTCATATAATCATACATGTGCAAAGAAAATTGTGTCAAAGCATTTAACATATTAAATCAAAAATACTTTGGTCATGTTGGATTTATCAAGTGTACATCATATTGTATTGTATCATTGCAATCAAACACTATTTTTACATATATTTATATTTAAGGTGCCACATATACTAGTATATTATTCATGTTTTATTTAATGATTTGAAAATATTCCGAAAGTGAATTACTTATTCAAATTTCTTCGTTTTTGTTTAATGAAAAGGGCGGAGGTGTAATTGACCAATCTATGTCAAAGCAGAGAAACAAGAGAATTAAAGAAGTCAAAGGTTATTATTACATTCCATTAAAGGCTCATTATTGTCACATTTATTATTGAAGACATCAAAATTGACATGGGATCTGCCACGCCTACGTGAATGCAATATAGTAGAAGAATTCAAAGAAGTATTTTTATATTAAGTGACGAAATAAAGAAAATTGTGAAATTAAATGGTTGTAAGAGCGGATAGAGTTGAGAAAATATTATTTTGATGCTATTGATTGCACCAAGATCTGTCCCTCCGTTGCTAACTGCGCTACGCCCCTGCGGGCATTTTGATGCTATTGATTACGTATATGTTGGAATCTTGAATTTAAGATGTCTGGTCAACAAAGTTTGACCAATAATAAATGTGACGAGACATTTAATTTTTGGAAATTAAATGATATAGCGTCGATCTACGTTCCGCGTAGATGACCGTAGTATATTCACTTTCTCAAATCCGATTCCCGGTGAGTGAGAAATAGTGGATAAAAGTTGGTCACATTGTAGCTTTTGATAAAGCTATTAGTTGAAAATGTAGGGAGTAAATTAACTAGAGTTAATTATCCCACATAGGAGATGAGACACATCTTTAAATGTGTATTTATTAAGTGACTTACTACACTTAGTAATTATCGTTGACTAAGATGGGTGAAAGAGCCAACACGCGCGCCGAGCCGAGCCGAGCCGTGCCCTTGCCCTAGCCCTTGGTCTTGGTCTTGGTCTTGGTCTTGGTCTTGTCCCTGGACCCAGACTTAATGTTTTGGACCACCTCAGTTTTGGGCAGCAGCCTGATCAACTCGGCTTGCTGCGCCTTGAGCGATGGCTTGATCAGTGTCTTGATCAAGTCACGAAGTCCATATGTGACGGTTGAACTAGGGCATGTACAACGTCTAGATTCAACGTCGACCACTTCAGCTTTCAAACTTGTAACGGTCGGCGGTTACAGGCCCGCCATGATGAGCCATGATGACAGCCATCAAGGCTGAGTTGACCCCGTAGTGGACCAAGCCTATAAATAGGCGAGTCATTCCTTGCATTAGTAGAACAGAACATCATACGGACATACTCACAAGCATCATACTCTCTCTGCATTGTCTTTCTTCCCGAAGCTCTGCCCTCTCCTCTTCCAGTTCGCCGGAGCTCTGTTGATTGCGGTGCCGCTTCACCAAAGACGTAGCCGTTTTATCTTTGGGGACGACACGCCAAACCGAGAGCACTACCGGGGCGTATCTCGTCTTGCAGAAAGAGGCCTCCTCGACTCGGCTAAGTTTTATTTCCAGTTTACAGTTTCGATTTCATTGTAATTTTCAGTTTTAGTTCTTCCTTCTTGGGTTGTAGTCGCCTGGTATTGTTTATCTCTTGTAATTCCAGTATCATTTCACCTACAATCGCAAGACGAGTTATACTTGCCGTTGAAGGATTCAGACCTTAACTGAAATTAATCACTATCGAAACTTAATACCTTTGCTGGAGATGTCGACTGAATTCAACACCGTCGCTGCCTTCACCGCCGCCGCATCTCCATCCACCATGTCGACCACTGCACCGGTCAACACATCGTCGATTCAAACGATGATGCCCACTCCTGGGCGCTATCCATCTTCATCAACAACCCCTTGGGAGTTTGTTAACCCCCTTGGGCCCACTGGTGGATCCACCTCGAGTGAATCGGTTGGTTCCACTTTTAGTGGTTCATTCGGATCCTTTAATGGATCGATTGCTGGGGCCTTCGGGTCTCACACGAATGCTGGGGCCTTCGGGTCTCATGCGGGTGCTAGTTTCTTTGGGGCTGGTACGACCATGGCGGGCTCTATGCCCAACATGAATGGTGGGGGCTCTATGCCCAACCACGTTGTTGGCTCCTTAGGGGGCAACGGAATTGGTTCCTTCCATGGACCAAGTACGGCACCTTTGGCACCAAGAATGATGCCACCTGACGAGAAGCCACCAAAGTTTGGAGGATCTGACTTCAAAAGGTGGTACCAAAAGATGTTGTTCTACTTGACAACATTAGGCGTCGCCAACTTCCTCACGGAAAACGAGCCGCCCGCGCCAAGCGATCAAGAGACTAGGCTCGAAGTTATGGCGGACTATGAAGCTTGGAGAAAAGGAGATTATCTTTGTAAAAATTCCATTCTAAGTGCTTTAGATGATAGTTTGTACAATGTATACTTCGTTGTAACCACATCAAAAGAGATGTGGGAAAGCCTAGAAAGGAAGTACAACATATATAATGCTGCAGGTACTGAACAAGGTGTAGCATCCAAATTTATGGACTACAAGATGGTCGACTCTCGACCCATCATGGAGCAAGTTCAAGAGCTCCAAATGATCATCCACGCACTAGTGGCTGAAGGGATGACCTTGCCCGACAAATTCTTAAGGTGCTCGATCATTGACAAGCTTCCTCCTAGTTGGAAGGACTTCAAGAGCTATCTCAAATACAAGAGAAAGCATATGGCCCTTGAAGACTTGATCGTGAAATTGCGCATTGAGGCTGATGTGCGCAAAAGCGACCAAAATGCTAAGGGCTTTAACCCACTTGAAGCCAAAGCCAATCTGCTGGAGCGGGGCGGTCCCTCCAACAAACGCCCTCGTCCAAGTAAAAAAGATAAAGGGAAAGGAAAGCAGCCTGCAAAGAAATTTGAAGGCGAATGCTTCAAGTGTGGAAAAACTGGCCACTTTACCAAAGACTGCCGTAGCAAGAAGAAGAAGCCGACATCCCACGTCGTTGAAAAGAAGTTCAAAGACTGGGATGAAAACGACCTCATTGCTGTGGTCACTGAAGAGGCCAACTTGATTGAAAACAAGGGAGGCTGGTACATCGACACTGGAGCAACTGCTCATGTTTGTGCCGATAGGAGTATGTTTTCAACTTACAGTCCTGTTGATGGGAGGAAGATCAACATGGGGAATCAAGCATCATCCGAAGTGAAAGGAACATGAGATGTGATCCTCAAGATGACGTCTGGCATCTCGATCACCTTGAAGGATGTGATGCATGTGCCGGACATCCGCAAGAACCTAGTGTCTAGATCTATACTAGTTAATAAGGGTTTTAAACTTGTATTTGAATCCAATAGGTTTGTTTTGTATAAGTTTGGAAAATCCCTCGGAAAAGGTTATGTAACCGATGGGCTTTTCAAGCTTAGTGTGGCTACGCGCCATGGTCCCAAGCCTTTGGCTATCAATAACAATGCGTCTACTTCCTCTTGCTTGATTGAGTATTCAAACTTGTGGCATTGTAGATTGGGACATATAAATTCAAAAGCCATTAAAAGATTAGTGAATTTAGATTTTCTAAAGGCTAATGAAGTGGATACCCAAGATAAATGTGAAATTTGTCTTGAAGCAAAAATGACTAAGTTGCCGTTTCACTCGGTTGAACGAAGCACAAAACCCCTTGAATTAATTCACACGGACGTATGTGATTTAAAGATGGTGCAAACTAGAGATGGTAAAAAGTACTCTATCACTTTCATAAATGATTGCACAAGGTATTGCTACATTTATCTTCTAAGAAGTAAAGATGAAGCAATAGAAGCGTTCAAAAATTATAAGAACGAAGTTGAAAATCAACTTGGTTGTAAAATCAAAACGATTCGAAGCGATAAAAGAGGCGAATATGTAGCCCCGTTTGAGGAATTATGCAACGCAAGTGGTATAATCTATCAAACGACTGCACCATATTCACCACAATCTAATGGTGTTGCAGAACGCAAGAATCGAACTCTAAAAGAGATGATGAATGCACTGCTTCTGACTTCAGGATTACCACATAACATGTGGGGGGAAGCTGTTTTGACAGCCAACTATATCTTGAATAAAATCCCTCTCAAAGGCAAGGATGTTACTCTTTATGAGTTGTGGAAGGGAAGGAAGTCATCCTACAAATACCTCAAAGTGTAAGGGTGTTTGACAAAGTGATGGTTCCTCCGCCCAAAGAAGTTACAATTGGACCTAAAACAGTTGATTATATCTTTATTGGATATGCACTTAACAGTAGTGCATATTGATTTGTTGTCCACAAGTCTGAAATACCAACTGTGACCTGGGGAACAACAATTGAGTCAAGAAACGCGGTATTTCTTGAAAATACATTTCCTTGTAAAAGGAAGGAAAACGTAGCATCCAATTCTGAAATAAGAATTGAGGATGAAACCACTAGTTCTAAATCAGCGGAAGAGTAACCTGAATCGCGCAAGCGTGCAATGCCCAATCCAAAGGATACAGTACTAAGACGTGGTAGTAGGGTCAGAACACCAAAAAACATTTGGTCCTGACTACATTGCTTTTATGTTAGATGAAGAACCGACATCTATAAAAGTAGCCTTCGATAGCCCAGACGGGCTACATTGGAGAGAAGCTGTTCAAAACAAAATTGATTCAATTTTGCTAAACCACACTTGGGTGCTGGTAGATCTACCTGAAGGTGCGAAACCTCTAGGTTGCAAATGGGTATGTAAAAGGAAATTTAAGGCCGATGGAACAGTGGATAAGTATAAAGCCCGACTAGTAGTAAACTGTTTTAAACAAAAGGAAGGACATGACTTCTTCGATACCTATTCACCTGTAACAAGGATTACATCTATTGCTGCATTGCACAATCTTGAGATTCATCAAATGGATGTAAAGACCGCGTTTCTAAATGGTGAACTAGAAGATGAAATGTATATGGAGCAACCCGAAGGGTTTGTAGTACCTGGACAAGAGAAAAAGGTATGCAAGCTCGTAAAGTCTCTATATGGATTGAAACAAGCGCCATTGCAATGGCACTTGAAGTTTGATAATGTGATGTTATCAAATGAGTTTAATATCAACGAGTGAGACAAATGTGTCTACATCAAGACCACTAATAACAGCCACGTTATAGTGTGTCCATACGTTGATGATATGTTAATTTTGGGTAGCAACACTCAAGTAATTAACGATACAAAGGCCATGTTAAAGAGAAAATTTGACATGAAAGACATGGGTCTAGCCGATGTAATTCTTGGAATGAAGATTCTAAGAATGTCTGATGGAATCATCTTAACACAATCATATTATGTTGAGAAGATATTGAATAAATTCAAAGCCTATGATGGCACGCCGGTTAAGACTCCAATTGAACTCGACGTTCACTTGAGCAAGAACAAAGGCGAGCCCGTTGCACAAGAAGAATATGCACGGCTCATCGGCTGCATTATGTAGTTGACTAATTGCACTCGACCTGACATTGCTTGTGCCGTGAACAAGTTGAGTCGTTACACGAGCAACCCAAGCAAAGAGCATTGGAGAGCTCTTGTGAAGGTTTTGAGATATTTAAAACATACTCAAAATCATGGGCTACACTTCTCGAGATACCCCCGGTACTTGAAGGTGTAGCACCCCAGAAAATTGTGACACTTTTTTATTA
This sequence comes from Salvia splendens, assembly GCF_004379255.2. Lineage (NCBI taxonomy): Eukaryota > Viridiplantae > Streptophyta > Magnoliopsida > Lamiales > Lamiaceae > Salvia > Salvia splendens. Next base: position 32,116,424 of record NC_056040.1, read on the forward strand.
TTATTTTTATTTGATGGCTTAATTTATTTTAATTAATATGGATATTGAATGAGAATTTCTTTTGTGGAAATTGAGTCTCTATGTGTTTGAGTTAATTATGTGAAATTAGTTGTTGTAAGTTATGTGAGTTAATGTGATTAAGCTTCCAATGTGTGAATTAACTTAAATGGGATAATGCATAATCATTCTAGCCAGTTTATTTGAAATTTTCGGCCCTCCTATTTATTGGAAATAATACTTTCTTTCTTGGATTTAATTAATTGCTTTGGGATATTTATCAAAATTAAATCCAAACCAAATTATCCCTATGCTATTCTACATGATTTTCGACCCCTTCGCCATCCCTTGATATTTTTGAAATCTCCTATTAATTAGGAGAAGTAATTATTTTTGTAGATTTAACTGGTATCTTTTTTATCTCTTTCATTGAATTAAAATCCAATTAAATCTTACCATATCTTGCAAAATCTCTCCATATCCTATTTTAATTAGGATTTGATTCTTTCTTTCCCTAAAACCTCATAATTTTCACCCATTTGCCTTTCAATTACTTGTGGGATTAATTTATTTTTACCTTTTTTGTGGGAGTCTTTTCCTACAAGAAATTACCAAATTTAAATCCTATTCCTATTTGATTTGAAGATTTAAGTATTTTTCCTTGATTTTTCCCATTATACACGCCCCTTTTTATTTCCCCACTTGGAGATGCTTGAATTATTTTGTTACCTTATTTAAGAGATACTCAATATCTTTTTACCTATTTTGTGAGTATCTTTCTCTCCAAGTAAATACCAAATAAATATCTATGCTCATTAAATAGCAATTTTCAAAAATTACTCCCCCACATACTACACGCCTATTTTCCTTTTAATGGTGTGATTTATTCATTGACCTCTATTTTATTCTTCCACAATTTTAATTGCTTTATTGTGAGATTTATCCTAGACTATAAATTAAAAGAACCCTAACCCTAGCCCTCATATTTTCGCCTCCCTCTTCTCTCCATACCACACGTCTCTCTCTTCCTCTCCTTCTCCACCAATCCTTCACCAACTCCTTGTTCTTGCATCATTGGGAGTAGGAAATTCAAGATTCATCGAAGAATCTCATCATTCGTCATTCCTACCGATTGTTTTTCAAGAGAAAGGTATACTTTGATTCATCTTTCTCCTTCTTACCATTGAATCCATGTTTCTTGATCCCCTCATGCATATAGTGAGTGTAGAAATTATAGATCTAAAAATTAATCGGTTGGGAAGGATGTTTGCATGAGAAAGTATGTGTATGTGCGTGTATGTATGTGTGTGTGTGAGTTTGTGGATGATTCATTGGTGAATGCTATGTGTAAATAGGAGAACATGATGTCGTTTTTGAAGCGGGAATATGTGTTGAAAGCATGAATATGTATGTGTGGATGAATGATAGACAAACCCTAGTTTGTAAATGTTGAGCATGAAAACTGTGGTGTTCGGACAGTAGGTTCCGACGAGTGTTTGGCCGACCAAACGATCTTATTTTGGCACGAAATTTTAACTGAGTAAAATTTTTACGTGTTTTCTGTGTTGTGTCAAAATTTCAGCCTCTTTTGACGAAAGAAGAATTTTTAACGAATTTTTCAATTGAACTACGCAGTCCTGTCAGAATTTGTATTCTTTTCTAGTGAGTTTCGTTTTTGTATTGACCGATCTAAAGATGTGATTTTGGTGTGGATTTTTAACTGGATGAACCTTGATGTGTCTACTGTGTGGTGACCAAATTTTAGCTTCAAATGATATCGGATGGATTTTTTAATGATTTTTACAAAACGACTGCGTTGTTCTGCCAGATTCATGTCTTGATTGAAATAGTCTTGTTGGCAAGTTTTGAATGAAATACATGATACATGTGTGAGTAAGAACTTATCCTATGATGTGATTATGCGTTGCACGTTGATGTATGCCAAAGGGTTCGCATCGTTTATGATGGTGAACGTTGGGATGGGCAATATGAGAAAACGATGAAAGGAACGATAGGGCATGCATGAGTAATGTGTTGATAAACAACTGATTGTGTTATATTATGTGGTTATGATGTTGATAAGGGTTGTTGTGCGTACGTGGGTACGGAGAGCAATGATTTCAATAAAGTTGTGAACCGTGTTTGTAAGCAATCGAGGTGAGCTTTCTTTTACTAAACACTTTTACGCTTTCAAAAGTATGATACGGTGTTACAAGGGTGGTTTAAAGTGTTATGTCATGCCATGATTGTTTTGATGTTGAGATTGTTGCCTGATGCCTAGTTCGTTTGAGCTTGCTCCGTTAGGCTATAGGGCTATGTTGAGATTGTTGCCTGATGCCTAGTTCGTCTGAGTTTACTCCGTTAGGCTATAGGGCTATGTGTGAAACGAATTCGGATCTCAGCTGTGTACACAGAGGGGATCGTGAGCCGTCCTTGCTAGTCGGCCGGTCTCGTGGGCGAATAGTGTGACCACACTTTCGTCGCACTATGGTAAGAGGATGTGATTGATTGATTGTGGCGAAAGTGGGGAGATTGTTTTGACTGGCCAGTCTACGAAAATGTTTTGTGATACTCGATGATATTCTTTTCTAAATGTAAAAACTTGAGTTCACTATGGTATGAGTGACATAACTTTTATCAAATATTTTGGCGTGTGTCCACTGAGTATATCAAGTACTCAGCCCTGCATGTGTTTTCCCTATGTGCAGGTTGAGCGGGATGTTGCGGCGGATGTTGAGTCGAGCCTTAAGAAATTCCGGATGCGTCGTGTCTTCATACATAGGCGTCTCCCTATGACTCTCTAGACACCTTTATTCCGCTGCCTTGTTTCGAATCGTTCTTGATAATGTCTTTCGTTTTGCTCTACACTACTTTATGACATTAATTACCTTGAGATATTAACCCGTTGCTTAATTGTTTAATCGATTAAAACTTTTCTTTTGAAGCTTTGTTTAAGATGTTGTCTTTCATTGTTTTCCCCTTTTCTTCCCCGCTCCTTAGACCCTCCCCTCGTCACGTTTTCCCCGTCTTCACTATCCTTAGTAAGGGCGGTCGTGACAAAGTGGTATCAGAGCTTCGTTCTTTCGCTCTGGTCCGAGAGTCTTCTTTCAGATTAAGTCTAGATTAGTACCCTTAGACTAAAAATGTCATGAAGGCTCAACATCTGAGGCATCACGCTCAACCACAAGAAAGTGAGGTATGTTTTAAGTTATTGAAAGAATATGGAATTGATGATGATATGATAAGGGTGTATTGGCAAGAGTATGCATGTGTATGGAAGTTATGTGTGAATATGCTAATGTGATGATACGATTATGTTGGAACATGAGCATGAGTGACATGATGTTGTAAATGTGTGCTATGTGTGAGAAAGTGTGAAAGTACTACGACATAAGCATGCGAACATAGGAAGCCACGTGGGAGTTAGAAGATAGGATGAAAGAAAAGTACCCCGAGTTGTTTTTGTGAGACGACCAAATTTCGGGACGAAATTTCTGATAAGAGGGAAAGAATGCAGCACCCCGAAAAATTGTGACTTTTTTTAATTATTATTTTTATTTGATGGCTTATTTTATTTTAATTAATATGGATGTTGAATGAGAGTTTCTTTTGTGGAAATTGAGTCTATATCTGTTTGAGTTAATTATGTGAAATTAGTTGTTGTGAGTTATGTGAGTTAATGTGATTAAGCTTCCAATGTGTGAATCAACTTAAATGGGATAATGCATAATCATTCTAGCCATTTTATTTGAAATTTTCGGCCCTCCTATTTATTGAAAATAATACTTTCTTTCTTGGATTTATATAATTACTTTGGGATATTTATCCAAATTAAATCCAAACCAAATTATCCCTATGCTATTCTACATGATTTTCGACCCCTTGGCCATCCCTTGAAATTTTTGAAATCTCCTATTAATTAGGAGAAATAATTATTTTGTAGATTTAATTGGTATCTTGTTTATCTCTTTCCTTGAATTAAAATCCAATTAAATCTTACCATATCTTGCTAAATCTCTTCATATCCTATTTTAATTAGGATTTGATTCTTTCTTTCCCTAAAACCCCATAATTTTCGCCCATATGCCTTTCAATTACTTATGGGATTAATTTATTTTTACCTTTTTTGTGGAGTCTTTTCCTACAAGAAATTACCAAATTTAAATCCTATTCCTATTTGATTTGAGGATCTAAGTATTTTTCCTTGATTTTTCCCACTATACACACCTCTTTTTATTTCCCCACTTGGAGATGCTTGAATTATTTTGTTACCTTATTTATGAGATACTCAATATCTTTTTACCTATTTTGTGAGTATCTTTTTCTCCAAGTAAATACCAACTAAATATCTATGCTAATTAAATAGCAATTTTAAAAAATTACTCCCCCACATACTACACGCATATTTACCTTTTAATGGTGGGATTTATTCATTGACCTCTATTTTATTCTTCCACAATTTTAATTGCTTTATTGTGGGATTTATCATAGACTATAAATTAAAAGAACCCTAACCCTAGCCCTCATATTTTCGCCTCCCTCTTCTCTCCATACCACACGTCTCTCTCTTCCTCTCCTTCTCCACCAATCCTTCACCAATTCCTTGTTCTTGCATCATTGTGGAGTTGGAAATTCAAGATTCATCGAAGAATCTCATCATTCGTCATTCCTACTGATTGTTTTTCATGAGAAAGGTATACTTTGATTCATCTTTCTCCTTATTACCATTGAATCCATGTTTCTTGATCCCCTCATGCATATAGTGAGTGTAGAAATCGTAGATCTAAAAATTAATCGGTTGGGAAGGATGTTTGCATGAGAAAGTATGTGTATGTGCGGTGTTATAAGGGTGGTTTAAAGTGTTATGTCATGCCATGAATGTTTTGATGTTGAGATTGTTGCCTGATGCCTAGTTCGTTTGAGCTTGCTCCGTTAGGCTATAGGGCTATGTTGAGATTGTTGCTTGATGCCTAGTTCGTCTGAGTTTACTCCGTTAGGCTATAGGGCTATGTGTGAAATGAATTCGGGTCTCAGCTGTGTACACAGAGGGGATCGTGAGCCGTCCTTGCTAGTCGGCCGGTCTCGTGGGCGAATAGTGTGGCCACACTTTCGTCGCACTATGGTAAGAGGATGTGATTGATTGATTGTGGCGAAAGTGGGGAGATTGTTTTGACTGGTCAGTCTACGAAAATGTTTTGTGATACTCGATGATATTCTTTTCTAAATGTAAAAACTCGAGTTCACTATGGTATGGGTGACATAACTTTTATCAAATATTTTGGTGTGTGTCCACTGAGTATATTAAGTACTCAGCCCTGCATGTGTATTCCCTATGTGCAGGTTGAGCGGGATGTTGCAGCGGATGTTGAGTCGAGCCTTAAGAAATTTCGGATGCGTCGTGTCTTCATACATAGGCGTCTCCCTATGACTCTCTAGACACCTTTATTTCGCTGCCTTGTTTCGAATCGTTCTTAATAATGTCTTTCGTTTTGCTCTACACTACTTTATGACATTAATTACCATGAGATATTAACATGTTGCTTAATTGTTTAATAGATTAAAACTTTTCTTTTGAAGCTTTGTTTAAGATGTTGCCTTTCATTGTTTTCCCCTTTTCTTCCCCGCTCCTTAGTCCCTCCCCACGTCACGTTTTCCCCGTCTTCACTGTCCTTAGTAAGGGCGGTCGTGACAGAAGGGTACTGTGATGCAAATTGGATATCCGACAATAGAGACTCACTTTCAACAAGTGGATACGTCTTTATTATTATGGGTGGTGTTGTATCGTGGAAATCCACAAAACAGACATGTATAGCCCGATCAACAATGTAATCGGAGTTCATTGCCTTAAATGAGCCTGGTGAGGAAGCCGAGTGGCTTAAGAACTTCCTTGAAGATATTCCATGTTGGTCTAAGCCAGTGCTGTTAGGGTTGGTATACTAGAAATCACCTTTCGAGTGATTGAATACTGTAAAACTCTAGTAATTATTTTCCAATGAATGCAACAGATTATTTTTGTCATAATGTTGTTATGTTTTACATTTAATGGATGTTTATTGCATATTTAAATGTGTAAGCGAACATAACATAAGTCTAAGTCTTTGTTCTAGTAGACCGGTTGTGGGCTGCGCTCAATTTAAGGTACGCAATCAGTTCTGAACAAAGAAAAATAAGAATTTCACAACCCAGATAGACCTAGACTACCTATCGTGAAAGGTTGCAATGTCAGTCCGATTATTTCTAAGCCTTATTGAAATATGATGACGTTGGTGTGGTATAGCACTGAATGGATCTAACAGCAAGACGAGTCTTTATGCTATCTACTGAAAGACGAGGTCTTGATAATTAATTTCTTAATCAATGTACGTTAGCATTGAGCATACGATATTGAGTATCTACTACTTTGACTTACCAAACGTGCGGGTTTTTCGTCACCCAACGATCCAGGTATATTGGGTAGTGGTGATCATTATCTAGCGGTGCTAGGATTGCTATTATGTTGAATCGTGCGCGAGAAGAGTCTCGTTTGATAACATCCACAAGAGGAGCTCGAAACAAGGTTTTATTATTTGGAACCTAGCTAGTTGGAGTTTAATTACTCTATGAATAATAAATAAGAGTTTCTTGCTAAGTTCACTCTTGGAGAATAAAATATGTTAATTAATCAAGTCCATAGCAGACATTAATTAATTAATGGATGTTTCTATCTTAAGCGCGGGAAATGAATTAAACAAATAAAAGGAAACGCGGAATACTTGTAATTTCGGATTTGGAAAGGCAGTGCAATATTACTTCTGTAGTGGCTGCTTGTAATATTCCAATATAAGCTTATATTAAATTGTGGGTTCAATTTAATTAGTAAAAAGCTAATTGGGTGAGGCCATGTCCAAATTCTTCCTTAGATCCCTGACTGGGCCCAATATGTGACTTAATATAAATAGGAGAATAAAGGAGACAGAAATAACAATTATTATTGCTCCCAATTTTCGTCCCCCCTCTCTAAAGAGAGAGAGTTCAAAAATTACTTCTTCCGTGAGCTGAGTTCTGTCTTCATTATTCGAGTCCTAGTATTCTGGTGAGATTTGCCCACACAAATATCAGTATACAATCCGGGACACCAGTCAGAAGATCCGAGGTCGAGTACTGAAGATCTTCACGAGGAGACGAAGCAAGCCATCATCAATTCTTGATTGAATCAACGAGGTAAATTGGCTAATTCCGTAGTAAGCATGTTTTAGGGATTTTATATGCTAAAGCATGTTTTAATTCAAGTTATGAGCATGATACATGTGATAATTACGCGAATAGATTTTGTCTAGATAATATGCTAAATAGATCAAATTATGTGATCCATTAGAACATGCACGCTTTCGCTGCCAACCCCTTCAAGTGACACCAGTGCTGGTCCACTGCGATAGCCAAGCGACTATTGGAAGGGCAAACAATGGCTTCTATAAAGGTAAGTCTTGACATATACGTCGACGACATAACACCGTGAGACATTTGATCACAACAGGGGTGATTACAATTGACTATGTGAAGTCAATAGATAATCTAGCGGATCCGCTAACCAAAGGGTTAAACCGTGATCAAATGAATAAGTTGCTAGAGGGAATGAGTTTGAAATCCACAAACTAAAGAATTGTCATAGTGGTAACCCAACCATGATGACTGGAGATCCCAAGAACTTGGTTCAAAGGGACAACTAAGCTATGAGAGTTCATGAGAAACACTCAACTATATCTATTCCATAGAGAGCAATAGAGTGTAGGTAAACTTGCCTAGTGGTGAGGCTAAGTCTATGACTTTTAATGACTCTTAAGGATCTCGAGTAGATTGAGTTCTCAAGGAGACCGAGTAGGGCAAGATACTCGATTAGGAATCACCTATATAAGTGTGAAGTGAGGTCGCTTCGAATAACACACTTATGAATCCAAAGTGGTGTCCAAGGCCGCAAAGCAAACAAAACGTGAGAACGGATGAGGTTGAGGTGTTTAAGCGTTAACACCATTGTCTCGGTGTACGCCGTGGGCGATTAGTTCAAATCATCGCGCTACTAAGCCGTCTGTGTATCCGATGGTGTCGACTATGAAGGGTTCAAAGCCAAAAACTACCTATCCTTATGCTTATATACCTCGTGAGGGTTGAGCTTGTGTCTGTATGCATATGCATTTGGCTATTTCCACTCATGTGGGGGATTATTGGAATCTTGAATTTAAGATGTCCGGTCAACGAAGTTTGACCAATAATAAATGTGACGAGAAATTTAATTTTTGGAAATTAAATGATATAGCGTTGATCTACGTTCCGCGTAGATGACCGTAGTATATTCACTTTCTCAAATCGGATTCCCGGTGAGTGAGAAATAGTGGATAAAAGTTGGTCATATTGTAGCTTTTGATAAAGCTATGAGTTGAAAGTGTAGGGAGTAATTAACTAGTGTTAATTATCCCACATAGGAGATGAGACACATCTTTAAATGTGTATTTATTAAGTGACTTACTACACTTAGTAATTATCGTGGACTAAGATGGGTGAAAGAGCCCACAGGCGCGCACACGCGCGCCGAGCCGTGCCCGTGCCCTTGCCCTTGGTCTTGGTCTTGGATTTGGACTTGGACTTGGACTTGGACTTGGATCTTGGTCTTTGGGTGGTCTTTGGGCTTGGTTCTTGGGCTTGTCCCTGGACCCAGACTTAACGTTTTGGACCACCTCAGTTTTGGGCAGCAGCCTGATCAACTCGACATGTTGCGCCTTGATCAGCAGCCTGATCAACTCGGCCTGCTGCGCCTTGAGCGATGGCTTGATCCGTGTCTTGATCAAGTCACGAAGTCCATATGTGACGGTTGAACTAGGGCATCTACAGCGTCTAGATTCAACGTCGACCACTCCAGCTTTCAAACTCGTAGCGGCCGGCGGTTACAGGCCCACCATGATCAGCCATGATGACAGCCATCAAGGCTGAGTTGACCCCCGCAGTGGACCAAGCCTATAAATAGGCTAGTCATTCCTTGCATTAGTAGAACAGAACATCATACGAACATACTCACAAGCATCATACTCTCTCTGCATTGTCTTTCTTCCCGAAGCTCTGCCCTCTCCTTTTCCAGTTCGCCGGAGCTCTGTTGATTGCGGTGCTGCTTCACCAAAGACGTAGCCGTTTTATCTTTGGGGACGACACGCCAAACCGAGAGCACTACCGGGGCGTATCTCGTCTTGCGGAAAGAGGCCTCCTCGACTCGGCTAAGTTTTATTTCCAGTTTACAGTTTCGATTTCATTGTAATTTTAAGTTTTAGTTCTTCCTTCTTGAGTTGTATTACGCCCGATATTGTTTATCTCTTGTAATTCCAGTATCATATCCACCAACAGTATATATAAAGTAGGAATAGTTTAAGGCATTGAGTTCATTAGCCCGTCGGTATGTCTAATGAAATTGACTATGAATGGTTTAAAAACCTAAGTTAAATCTTCAATTAATCTTAAGAACTGTGCAAAGAGTGCATGCATGCAGAGGCAGACACACGTTCAAGGAGGGGAAGGCTTAAGCCTTCACCCAATTTTTTCTTTTAGGGTTTTTCTATTGCTAAAATTTTCAAAAATTCTTAGCTTATGGGTTTAGCCCTTATCAAACTGTTGTTTAAGACTAAATCATTATACGTTGTATGGTAAAAGAGGTTGAACAATCAAGAAATAAAAAGGTGCAGAAGGATGAAATTATGAATGGTTGTACCGAGATGGATTGAGGAAGAAGATGACTTCTAAAAAAAAGTTAGTAATACAAAAACAATTAATATTATTAATGTGTCCAAATGATGTGCTTCTTTAAAAATGTCAGTTAATTTATTGGCTACAGATTAAGTAAATTGCAGTGCTAAGGAGTGTTACGGTCAAACATTTGTTTTTATTAAGGAGTTTTAACTATACTTTAATCTAATAACTTAGTTTCCCATTAATGAATTCAATAAATTCTAAATTTTCTTCTCCGCTTTAACTTTTTCCTTTTCCTTTTCCTTTGCAAATAATTCAAGTAAAACTCAAAATTCATTTTTATAGTGACTTTAAACTATAAGTTAATTTTTCTCTTTTTTCTTTTCAATTTAATTATGTAAAAATATTTTTTTTCTATATTTTTATTAATATACATTTTTGTCACAAAAAATGTTCTATCTGTTTACGAAAATTTGTCTAATTTTTTATTTTGGTATGTCCATTAAAATTAGTGTCATTTGTATATTTATGGAAACTTGTTCACCAATTTTTCTCCTTTTTTCTTATACTTACTGACTATTTCTCGTATTCTGTGTAACTTACCGATATACATTTAAACTTGATCTCGTTCACAAACAAGACTATTTTTCGTTGACAATGCTATATACATAGCAAAGCCCCTACAAACAAAAAATTATGCGTCCGCCCCTGCATGCATGCATATGTTTCTTGTATTCATGGAGCTTATAGGATTTTAACTAATGTTGGGGACCGTTGGTATTTAGGCGTGAGATCACGGGGAGCCTTTTGGCTCACCACCTCTTGTAACCTCCATTGTCTTAATATCAATGATGGTTCTGTAGGAAAGAAATCAGGCACATTATATGTAATTGATATGGGAGAATAATTACATAAGATAGAATGCATTAATGTAAAATTAGGTTTACCTTCTTTTGCATGGTTGTAGCCTATATATGAGTTGTATAGCCTCTGTGAATAATCGATCAATGAAGAATGAACCTTTATACCAATTTCTAAATGGTACCAGAGCAGGAAGAAGCTCTTAGGCTCAGAAAATTCTCATCATAGCCCGAATATACTAATCCCGACCTTTTTTCAAGCCTAAACGATCCAAAAAATACCCAACCTACAACACAGAAAAATGTCAGGTACAGAAGACAACAAACCAGATCCAGAACCAGCGACGAAACTGAAGAATAACAAGAATGTCATCGTGGCATTCAAACTTAATGGAACGAACTATCCATTATGGTCAAGACTTATGAAAGTCAAGATCGGAGGCCGAGGAGCCTATTCACATATCAGGAACGAACCCCCAGAACCCGGGAGCAAGGGTTATGACGATTGGGAGGAAGACGACTTGGTGGTATTCTTGTGGATCGTTGACAACATCGAGAATGAAATAATTGTTGACTTCGCCCACCACCTAACGGCCAAAGCGCTTTAGGACAGCCTCGCCATCACATTTGAAAACAAAGCAGATAAGTATCTCATCTATGATCTAGAGGAGAAAGCAATCGCAATTAGACAAGGGGATCTAGATTTGGAGACGTATTACCGAAGAATCAATGGTCTGTGGATTAACATAGACCGCTGCCAAAAGCAACCCGTTACATGTTGCGACAAGGGCATGAGCCAATACAGAACACACGCAAATGAGAAGAGGCTGTTCAAGTTTCTGACCGGGCGAGAAATACTCAAAGAGAACCCTTACCCATCAGTCGAGGCAGCATACGGATGGGTGAAGACGAAGGCGGCTCGACGGAACATCATGCCACCGGCATCGCCTTCTCCCACCGACGCCATCGGCAATTATGCCGGAGATACATCATCTGGGGGTATCGGAAGGGGATTTGGCGCCCAGAGCCAACGCTCATCTCCGCGACACGGACCACCGCGCCCCGCAGCTATCGGCCGACCGGGGAATCGGCAAGACACATCCAAACTCTGGTGCTCGCATTGTGGCAAGCAAAAACACACGTACGAGACGTGCTTTAAGAGGTTGGGGTACCCAGTATGGTGGGAAGAACGACAGAGAGCAAGAACACCCCAATCTCAGGCTAAATTGGCCGTCGACGTAAACGAGGAAGGAGCACCGAGCAAATCGGGACCAACAATCATGGGGGAAATGGTGGACAAGGACCGACCGTGAACTCAGGAGCTCAACCCGGCGGCGGCAACGTGCGGGGGGCCGGCAATTTTGCCGGACGCACGGAGACGATGGATGGGTCAGATGGGAAGAACGACGGATGGAATGGAGGTAAAGGGGTTTAAAACCAAACCCTAGCTTTTGCCTAAATTATATTGTCCCCCACATAAGTCTCGGTATTTACAGAATAAGCCCCAAAATTTTGAAATTGAACCCCCTGATCCCTATAAATCCAGATTTGACCCCAACTGCAATCCAAAATATCATATTGGCCCCTATAGCTTTGGAAATCAGAAATCAGCCCCAATTTTGTGTGACTATTTTTCAAAAAATCCGTTCTCACCACTTGAAAACATTTCCGCTGCATTTCATGTTGGTAATATGACTGATACACATACGAAGGGGTGGATTTTTGACTGTGGAGCAACCGATACTATGACTCCAGAGAAAGATGATTTTATTGATCTAAGTTGTGAAGTTGATAAATCTTATATTAGAACTGCTAATGGGGAATTGATCACAGCTGTAGGGTCTGGAACTATTGAAATATCTCCCACTCTTCGTCTTAAGAACTGTCTTTATGTTCCCACTTTATCTCAGAGACTCATGTCTATTAGTCATGTCACAAAGGAATTGAACTGCACGCTCCTGATGCACCCTGATTTTTGTATCTTGTAGGATATTCAGACGAGGAGGATTCTTGGGCGTGGCACTGAGAAGCAAGGACTCTACTACGTGGACGAGATAGCTCAACATGGTAGTGCGATGCTGGCTCACGGATCCACGAAACAAGAAACTTGGCTTTGGCACCGAAGACTAGGCCACCCCTCCCCGGGTTATTTTAAACTACTTTTTCCGAAACTTTCAATTCCTGTTGATTTTTCTTGTGCAACATGTGTTTTGGCCAAGAGCCATAGACAATCTTTTAAACCTACGAATACTCGAATGAATTCTTTGTTTTCCTTAGTGCATTCTGATGTGTGGGGCCCAGCCCCGATTGTGGGTGGAAACGGTTTTAAGTATTTTGTGATATTTATTGACGATTGCACTAGAATGACATGGGTCTATTTTCTAAAACATAAGTCTGAAGTATTTAGTAGGTTTGCCTCCTTTTTTAAGCTTATCCAAACACAGTTCCACACTACGATTAAAACCCTTCGGTCCGATAACGGGAGGGAATTTGTGAACACTACCATGGCCCAATTTTGCACAGAAAAAGGTGTTATCCACCAGACCACTTGTCCATATACACCCGAACCGAATGGGGTAGCCGAGAGAAAGAACCGAACAATCCTAGAAATGACCCGAGCCTTGATGATTGACTCCAAAGTCCCAACTTCCTTCTGGCCTGAAGCAGTTGCTACTTCTATCTATATCATGAACAGACTCCCCACGAAAATTCTTCGAATGAAAACACCTCTTGATACCTTGTCCAAACTTGCCAAAATTCCCGACCATTTAAACCTTTCACCAAAGATCTTTGGTTGTACTGTCTATGTTCACATCCCGAAACATGAGCGAACTAAACTGTCCTCGTGTGCAACCAAATGTGTCTTCGTAGGATATGGGTTGAATCAGAAAGGGTACCGATGTTTTGATCCCCACGCCAAAAAGATCATCACTACTATGAACTGTAACTTATTGGAAACCGAATTCTTCTACCGAACCCACCTTAGTAGCCAGGGGGAGAGTGATCCAGGTAGTACTAGTGACTATCTAAGTTGGGTTGTGCCATTGTCAAGCTCTTCGATTGAGGATCCAACAGAACCAGTTGTCATTACCGCCGGGCAAGTCTCACCACAAGAGCCGACTCAACCACTGCCTCAAGACCCTCCTCCGACGATATCCGAGGTAATACCTGACTCAGAACAGTCTTCAAAACCGTTTTTGGCTAACCCAGTTGAAACAGAGCCTCAAGTAGAGGAAAATGGCATCGATGGAGATACTGGACGGTATATACTCCCACAACGAAGTACAAGGGGGATACCGCCAAAGAGATACTCCCCTGAGAAGATAGGAAAGAAAAACCGATATGGAGTAGCGAACTTCATACAAGGAAATCTGTCTAAAATGGCAAAGGCTTTTGCGGCTGCATTGTATGAAGAGGAAGAGATCCCACAAACGGCCGAAGAAGCAATGAAACATAAAAAATGGAGGGAAGCCATGCTTACCGAGATGAGGGCTTTGATGAAGAATAACACGTGGGTAAAGAGCAAACTACCTGAAGGGATTAAAACTGTTGGGTGTAGATGGGTATTCACAATCAAGAGAAGGCCGGACGACACGATAGACAGATACAAAGCTCGACTTGTGGCGAAGGGATATACTCAGACGTATGGTGTGGATTATGCTGAAACATTCTCCCCAGTAGCCAAAATCAACACTGTACGAGTGTTGTTCTCCATTGCCGCCAACAGAGACTGGCCACTTCATCAGTTCGATGTAACTAATGCATTTCTCCATGGGGAATTACCGAAGCCTGTCTTTATGGAACTCCCTCCTGGGTTCACTCAAGATTTTCAGAATGGTGAAGTCTGTCAATTGAAGAAGACACTTTACGGATTGAAACAATCCCCACGGGCATGGTTTGGAAGGTTCACAGAAGTAATGAAGAAATATGGGTACAAGCAGAGCAATTCAGATCACACTCTGTTTCTCAAGAAGAAGAATGGGAAGATCACGTGTCTGATCATATACGTAGACGACATGATCATCACAGGGGATGATGAAGAGGAAATTGGCGAGTTGAGAAGGAACTTGTTCAAAGAATTTGAGATAAAGGATTTGGGGTTACTCAAGTACTTTCTGGGAATAGAGGTACTACGGTCGAGACAGGGAATCTTCATAAACCAAAGGAAGTACATACTAGACCTATTGGCAGAAATTGGGATGATAGACTGTAAGCCAGCATAAACCCCCATAATTCAGAATCATGGGCTACAATTAAAGGAAGGAGCAAGACAGACCGATAGGGGGAGATATCAGAGATTAGTCGGAAAACTGATCTATCTATCCCACACGAGGCCGGACATAGCCTATGCAGTGGGAGTAGTAAGCCAATTCATGCATGCACCTCAGGAAGAACATTGGGAGGCCGTGCTGCGAATAGTTCGATACTTGAAGGGAACGACCGAACATGGAATTATGTTTAAGAAACATGGTCACATGGAAGTTCATGGTTTCACTGATGCTGATTGGGCTGGCAACCCAAACGATAGACGATCAACTGCAGGTTATTTTACCTTCGTTGGAGGAAATCTTGTGACGTGGAGAAGTAAGAAACAGAAAGTGGTAGCACTATCTAGTGCAGAGGCAGAATTCCGAGGAATCAAAAGTGGGCTGACAGAGATATTGTGGCTAAGGAAGCTTATGACAGAGTTAGACCTACGCCCGAGACATCCATGCAGACTATTCTGTGATAACAAGGTAGCAATTAGTATATCTGAAAATCCGGTCCAGCTTGATCGAACCAAACATGTGGAAGTAGACAGACACTTCATCAAGGAGAACATTGAAGCTAAAGTGGTGGATCTGCCATATGTCAAGTCTGAAGACCAATTGGCGGATATTCTGACGAAAGCTGTGAACTCAAAATCGTTTAGGGACGTATTGAGCAAGTTGAGTATCGAGAATCCCGTTACTTAACTTGAGGGGGAGTGTAGGAAAGAAATCAGGCACATTATATGTAATTGATATGGGAGAATAATTACCTAATATAGAATGCATTAATGTAAAATTAGGTTTACCTTCTTTTGCATAGTTGTAGCTTATATATGAGTTGTATAGCCTCTGTGAATAATCGATCAATGAAGAATGAACCTTTATACCAATTTCTACAGGTTCAAGTATTCAATGTAAGACATATCTCAATGCTTTAATGGTTTCGATAATGAAATCTATGTCTAGATTTGAATTAATTCAACCATAACATTTGTACTATAAGTGGAGATAAAATCACCAGCCTTCATCCATGCTTTCTTCATTTTGATGTAAAGGTTGAAATCTACCAATTGATGTTAGTCCTTTCTTTGACCGGATTCTCTAATTGATTTTATCTCCTCTTTGACCTCAAGCCTTTGATAATTCTTTTGATGAATAAAGAATCAAAATACTTTATATACTATATATGTGTATATATACCGAGACTCTTATATGTGCATGTAGCTATTATTGTTGGTGTGTTTTCATACATGACAGAACACAGATATATAGGTATTGAACGTCCCTTTATGAAAGATTGTGTCGCTTCGCATACAACGTGCCATGCCACAACCGTTTCTAATATGACGATTGGTATTTAATGGAATAACTTAGATTAATAAATAATCATTTTACATTATCCATGAATAACCACCACTCACATGCACGGCAACCGATTTCAACTAACAGTCGGTTGCGAATTGTAATTAGTTTACAAACTAATTAGCAATCTCACAATTCCACCGTCACATACATGCACACTACCATATGTGTATATGTTACGACCTCAACAAAATCACGGGTAATGGAGGAGACTACAAATGGAGACATGGCTGAATCGTCTCCGACTCCGTCTTCATCGTTAACACAAAGTGATTCGATGCGGAAACTGTATCCCATCAGCTTCCTGACATATAATTGTTGGTCCATTGTTTGGACAACCTGTTGCAGCAGCTCCTTTAAACTCTTCTGGTCGCTTCGAATTTCAAATTCCCGACCCAATAGATACTGCCTCCATTTCTGCACAGCCTCAACGATCGCGTAGAGCTCCTTATGGTAAGTCGAGGCCTCTCCTGCGACGTTGTGTCATTGTTTTTTTCGATGACATCTTGGTATACAGCCCCACGCTGAGTTCCCACTGCGAACATTTGTCAGAGGTACTATCGCTCCTTAGCGCTAATCAATTTTATGCCAAATTGTCTAAGTGTTCGTTTTGCTGCACTACTGTTGAGTATCTGGGACACTTGATTGCAGACGGCACGTTGAAGGCGGACCCCCGTAAAATAGAGGCAATGACAGCTTGGCCACACCCACGGAATGTGAAACAACTCCGGGGATTCTTGGGCCTAACAGGGTACTACAAACGATTTGTCGTAAACTATGCCATGATTGCGGTGCCGCTAACGGAACTACTTAAGAAAGATGCTTTTGTGTGGACACAGGCAGCGACCGACGCATTCCAAGCTTTAAAATCGGCAATGACGTCGACCCCAGTGTTACGTCTCCCGGATTTCACCAAGACTTTCTATGTCGAAACGGATGCCTCGGACATGGGGATTGGGGTGGTATTGATTCAAGAGGGTCACCCAATTTCCTACTTCAGACGCAAGTTGGGCCCGCGTCGCAGAATCGCCTCGACTTGCCATAAGGAGCTCTACGCGATCATTGAGGCTGTGCAGAAATGGAGGCAGTATCTATTGGGCTGGGAATTTGTAATTCGAAGCGACCAGAAGAGTTTAAAGGAGCTGCTGCAACAGGTTGTCCAAACAACGCACCAACAATTATATGTCCGGAAGCTGATGGGATACAGTTTCCACATCGAATACAAAAAGGGGGCGTTAAATTGAGCAGCGGATGCGCTGTCTCGACGGGAAGAGACTGACTCGCCGCAACAGGTTCAGGACCCAGCAGATGATCTGGCAGCGGAACAGGCTGCACGGGTGGCTAACGCAGCGTGTTTAACCGCTGTCGCCCATCCGATCCCTACGTAATTGGATGCTTTGCGGCAGGAAACGGCAATTCAGCCAGAATTAGTGGATCTCACAGCGCAAATTGACTCCGGGGAGGCGCCTGCTCATTTCTCCTTCGCGGACGGGCTAATATATTTTTACATGAGAATCTTGGTCAGCCACACGTCCAAATTGAAGCGGTTGTTGCTGGAGGAACATCATAGCACGCCCATGGCGGGTCACCCGGGTCATGACCGGACCTTCCGTCTATTGGCGACGGGATTCTATTGGCCTAAGATGAGGAAGGAAGTCCGGGACTTTGTTGATGCATGTGTTGTGTGGCAGTCTACCAAATACTCGACGCAAAAGCCTGCAGGCCTTCTGCAGCCTTTGCCTGTACCTTCGCAAGTATGGGACGATGTCTCAATGGACTTTATCACGGGCCTCCCACAGTCACGCGGGTACACCACTATTATGGTGGTGATCTATAGACTCTCCAAGTATGCTCACTTCGCTCCCATTCCCATCCGATCTGACGCCTTACGGGTGGCTCATCTATTTGTTAACACTGTTGTTCGCCACCACTGCTTTCCAAAGACATTAGTTTCAGACTGGGACTCGGTGTTTCTTAACGCGATTTGGGAAGAGATACTACGTCTAAGCGGGACTAAACTGAACTTTACTACGGCTTATCATCCTCAATCGGACGGCCAAACCGAGATTCGTAACAATGGCTTGGAGCAATATCTACGAGCATTAACTTGAGACCAGCCATCTACTTGGTCGAATTTCCTCCCATGGGCCGAACTGGCTCTCAATTGCTACCACCACGGAGCCCTCGGCACCTCCCCTTTTAGGGCATTATATGGACGGGAGCCACCGTTGTTGGTGGAGTCTGTGCCGTCGGCAAAACGCCACCTAGCGTCACAGAATTGATCAAGCAGCGGGGAGAGCTGCTGGTCGAATTGCGAGAGAATCTGTCACGCGCACAGCAGCGGATGACTGCGTCAGCTAATAGGCATCAGCGTCACGTTGAATTTGAGGTTTGTGATTTCGTGTGGTTGAAATTGCAGCCGTATCGCCAACATTCCGTCGCGAAGCCCATCTTCGCTAAGCTCGCTAAGCGTTTTTACGGTCCTTTCGAGGTGGTGAAGAGAATAGGTTCTGTTGCGTACAAACTACAGTTTCCAGAGGGGAGTCGCATTCACGATGTATTCCACGTTAGTCTCCTGCACGCCTTCGTGAAGGACGACCCGGTCGTCCCCCTCCCAGAGACGTTCGTTGGCAATAGACCCGTAGTCCACCCAGTTGCTATACTGGATTCGAAAATATTATGGCATCAGGGAGCAGCAGTGGAGCATGTCCTAGTGCAGTGGTCAGATAGATCAGACTGTCCGTCTTGGGAGCTGTTGGCGGAAATGTTGAAACGGTATCCTACCCTATCCCTTGAGGACAAGGAAGTTTCTAAGGACGGGGGAGTTGTTACGACCTCAACAGAATCACGGGTAACGGAGGAGACTACAAATGGAGACATGGCTGAATCATCTCCGACTTCGTCTTCGTCGTCAACACAAAGTGAGGAAGAGTCGTCACTAATTGGAGAGTTGGAGAAACGGGCAGAGGAAGTCACCAAGGAGGTCACGGGGAGGAAGTTGAGACCAAGAAAGGAAATCAAACAGCCGGAACGCTACCAAGAGTTCGTCTCCAAATAGCGGACCAGCTGCACGACAGAATGCCTGAAAGAGTTCTGGATTTTAGTCTTTTGATTTTAGTTATTTATTTTATTGTTTTTTACTTTCTTTATTTCGAACAATTATTGTGTCGAGCATTTATAAGCTCCGTCGGGTTTTCTTTGTTGGTTCTTTCCCGATGTTTAGGATTAGGTCGAACCAACCCTAGGGTTTTATTATTATAAAAAGGGCTTCTCGTTAATTCCGTACGCAATTAATGAAGAATTATTTTGCCCACATTACTTGTGCAATACTCCTAAAAACCTAAACACTGCCGATGGAGGAATCTCTCCGCGCCAGTCGCGAGTTTGAGCCGCCGACCCCAAGCCTCAGGGCGCCGGATTGGTGTGTGTTGCGAGTGTAATCGACAGGATTTCTTCGTTAAGAAAATTGTGCTCTTAACAGTATATCAATTCCATAAGTCACATATATGCACATTAAGTGCTAATGCATTTCATATGCACTGTCACACACACAGGGGTGTGTTAAGGTCCTTCGCAGCTTTTCAGTCCAAGCTTCAATCAGATCACAGCCCTTGGATCCTTGAATTGGATGGTTGTGATGATCTGCATTATTACATTATAATGATGCATTATTAGGCGGTGTGCATTATTCAACTGAAATCTGTATTATTACACTATAATGGTGCATTATTAGTCGGTGTGCATTATTCAACTGAAAATCTGCATTATTAAATGACATGTGGCATCAATCTAACCGTTGGATGATAAAATCGTGGCGCTGAGATTAAAAAGAACAATAGAACAAAAGATACAAAAAGGAAATGAATACATCCACACACATATATATATGCACATGAAATGCTAATGCATTTCATATGCACGGTCGCACATATATACGCATATATATATTTACGTGTATAATCCATACATATGTATACATGAATACTTTCGTATACACATTTATATATTTACACGTTCATAATTAGAGGTAAGAGAAGAAGGTCATCAATACACCCGAATTCTAATTCTTTAATTGAAACCGATCCATTGCGGTATCATCTTTTATATTAGAATTCTTAACTTTTAATATGAACTTAATCTTTATAATTACACCGATAGACACATAAGTCACATAAGAATATAAATATTCTCTTACATTCTCTCACTTGACCTTTGTGTCGCCTTGATGGTTTAATTACCATAATGTGCATCAAGTTCATAAATCCTTTAAATACCATAATAAAATTAGAACTGATCGAATCATGGCGGTCACATATCATTAAGCGACATGATCTCTTCCATGTATCACAAACCAATTCTAATTTTATATATTGTCTTTTCATTGAGATGATCCTTTATTCTCAATATATCATATGTTATCCAAAACCATAATGTATACATACTACTCCCTCCGTCCGAAGATATTTGACTCGCTTATTTTTCGCACTCGTTTTGAAAAAATAATGTAAAATAGTTAGAGTGGAGAGAGAGTAGAGTAAGAGAGAGAATTATGTAGATGAGAGTCTTCTCTACATAGTTCTTTCTCTTATTTTACTTTTTCTCCACTTCAACTATTTTATATTATTTTTCCAAAACGAGTGCGAAAAAGAAGTGAGTCAAATATCTTGGGACGGAGGGAGTATAACGATAACATATTTAATAAACGAAAACACAACTTTAATTGAATTCCAAGTGTCTTACACCTTATGAGCACAATATAATTCATATAGCAAGGTTTCCTCCTTAATACCCAAATGCTTTTCATGCCCAGTAAACATTTTGGGTGATAATCCTTCATTTAACGGATCCACTCTAATTATATTTGTCCTTATATGCTCAATGGACACTTTATGTTTCTGTACTTCTTCATTTACCGACAAGTATTTAACTTTATGTGTTTAACACCTTTTAAGTAATTATCTTTTCTTTGGAAGAAGATTTCTGTGAAATTATCACAATAAAACCTTAGCGGCTTATCTATAATGTTAACAATTCCAAGTCCCGATATTAAATTTCGCAATCACTTTTCATGAGCTTTGGCCTCAAGGCATGCCAAAATTCAACTTTCATAATGGAAATAGCAATGACAAACTATTTTCCACTTTTCAATAATATTGCTCCCACTATTGGGGTTGGCAGCGGAAGCGTGCGTTCTATCGGATCACATAAAATTCTGATCTATTTAGAAGATTATTTAGATAAATTCTATTCGCGTAATTTTCACATGTATCATGCTCATAACTTGAATTTAAACATGCTTTAGCACAAATAATCCCTAAAACATGCTTGCTGCGGAGTTAGCCAATTTACCTCGTTGATTCACTGAAGAATCGAAGATGGCTCACGTCTTCTCCACGTAAAGATCTTGAGTACTAAACCACAGATCTTCTGACTGGTTTCCGGACTGTAATCTGATATCAGTATGGGCTGATCTCACCAGAATACTTAGGACTCATATAAAGAAGACGGAAACTGCTCACGGAGAGAGCAAAAATCGTCCCCTATGATGGATAGGAGCTGGACGAAAATTTTGTGGAAAATAATGTTTTTTTTTTCTGTCTCTTTTATTCTCCTATTTATAATAAGTCACATATTGAGCCCAGTCAGAGATCTATGGAAGAATTTGGATATGACCTCCCCCAATTAGCTTCTTACTAATTAAATTGAACCCACAATTTAATATAAGCTTATATTGGAATATTACGAGCAGCCACTACATAAGTAATATTACACTGCCCATTCAAATCCGAAATTACAAGTATTCTGGGTTTCCATTTGTTAGTCATCTATTTCCCGTGCTTAAGATAGAAACATCCATTAATTAATTAATGTCTGCTATGGACTTAATTAATTAACATATTATTAACTCCAAGAGTGGACTTAGCAAGAAAATGCTTATTTATTATTCATAGAGTAATTAAACTCCAACTAGCTAGGTTCCGAATAATAAAACCTTGTTTCGAGCTCCTCTTGTGGACGTTATCAAACGAGACTCACCTCGCGCATGATTCAATATAATAGCAATCCTAGCACCGCTAGATATCAATCACCACTACCCAATATACCAGGATTCTTGGGTTTCGATAAACCCGCACCATTTGGTAAGTCAAAGTAGTGCATAATCAATACCGTATGCTCAATGCTAACGTACATTGATTAAGAAATTAATTATCAAGACCTCGTCTTTCAGTAGATAGCATAAAGACTCGTCTTGCTGTTAGATCCAATTCAGTGCTATACCACACCAATGTCATCTTATTTCAGTAAGACTTAGAAATATGCGGACTAACATTGCAACCATTCACGATAGGTAGCCTAGGCCTATCTAGGTTGTGAAATTCTTATTTTTCTTTATTCAGAACTGACCGTGTTACCTTAAAGTGGACGACGCCCACAACCGGTCTACTAAAACAAAGACTTAGACTTTGTTATGTTGCTTATACATTTAAATATGCAATAAATATCTATTAAATGTAAAACATAACAACATTATGACAAAAATAATCTGTTTCATTCCCTTGAAAAATATCATATAGAGTTTTACAGTATTCAATCACTCGAAAGGTGATTTCTAGTATACAAATTCTAACACCCACGACTTAAAGGAACAAACAGCTAAACATCAATTTTCTACCATTGACACATTCGACATAGTCTGAATCTGAATATCCAATGACTTCTAAGTCATCGGATCCCCTTTATGTAAACATGTGCTCTGAGGACTTTCTTTGCAGCTTTCCAGTGATCCATTCTGGGATTACTTTGATATCGACCTAACATACTAATAATAAAGGTAATATTTGGTTGCCTACATGTTTGAACATAGTTCAAACTCTCAACAAACGATGCATATGTAATTCTTTTCATTTCCTTACGCTCCAATTCACTTTTAGGACATTGTCTCCCTTCTGAATTGGAGCAAACCTTATAGAGCAATTTTCCATTCTATATCTCTCAAATTTATGAGACAAATTCAACGATCCTTTTGATCTAACTCAAAATATTTCTATTTTGATCACATAAGATGTCTCACTCATATTTCCATTTCAAAAAAATCCTTATGCTCCGATTCACTTTTATGACATTTCATTTTACCGAACTTGTCTCTCTTCTAAATTGGAGCAATCCTTATAGAGAGATACTATTTGTTAAGATCATGTAAAATACCTATTTCATTTGCAACAAGCAAAATATCATCAACATATAAGACTCACTTTATAAACTTGCTCCCATTGATTTTTACATAGATACATCGATCAATATTGATCTCTACAAAATCATATGACACAATGGTATCATTAAAATTTTAAATACCATTCCCAGGAAGCTTGTTTTAGTCCATTTATTGACTTACTCAACTTACATACTAATTTTTCTTGTTATGTGGTCAGGAATCCTTCAGGTTGGTCCATATACACTTTCTCTACAATTTCTCCATTCAGAAAGGTGGTTTTTACATCCATTTGGTGAAGCTCGTGATCATAATGAGCCACCAAAGCCAAAATAATTCTTAAAGAATAGTCACTTTTCATGGCTCGTTGGAATAAGTAAATACTTTTCACGGCTTACTGATCACCTCAATATTTATTGTGGTTTACTATTCTCTTCTAGAATTGCGACAGGTTCATGTACTTCATTTTCGGTTAGTGGGTTTTACACATCATCATGTTGTTTTATTGTGTCTTTTGATTGTGGTACAATAGGAACAACAGCCTTAGGTGCAACAACATGTGAATGAACCTTATCGTGGACTTCATGAACATCTACCTTTTATCACTCTCACTAGTTTTCACCATTTTCTATGAACCTCACATTTCCCGTTTAAACTATTCTCGTACTATGGTTAGCATAATAAAATGTATACCCCTTCGATTTTTCTGGATAGCCAATAAAAACAATTCACTGACAATCCTTGAATCAAGAATATGTTCATGTGGGTTATATATAACATTATTTATGCTCGACCAACCCTAATACGAATATGCCTTAAGCTAGGTTTCCTTTCTGTCCACAGTTTAAAAAGAGTTTTAGGAACTGTCTTACTGGGAACCTAATTAGGCATATACGTTGTAGTCTTTAAAGCATAAATCCACAATGAAAAGGGTAAAGTATAACAACTTAACATACTTCTAACCATTTCCATTAATGTACGATTCTACCTTTCCACTACATCATCCAGTAGCGAAGTACGATTCCACCTTTCCATTACAGCATCATGTAGCGGAGTATTAAGCATCGTATACCGTTCACAAATGCCTCTACTTCGAGAAACTTTACAAATGATCATGGATAATATCTATTATAAAAACTCAACAACTCTATCCTATCTCACAACTTTAACTTTTCTATCTAACTGCCATCCACCTCGTCAGTGAATACCTTTAGGAAATTCGCTGGCTTGGATCTTTTATGCAATAGATACTTATTCCATAATGTGAGTAATCGTCAATAAAGATGATAAAATAATTCTTATCAACCCAAGAAGGAGTATCAGATTGACCGCATATATCAGTATATATTAACTTAATAAGCTGAGGGCTTCTCGTGGCTGATTTGTTTATAATGTGTTTAGTTTGATTTCCTTTATTGCAATCTATACACATATTTAGGACACTAATTTCTAATTTTGAGGAAGACTTTCATACTTTACCAACCTCATAATCCTTTCTTTGGAGACAGGACCTAATCTTTAATACCACAAGAACGCCAAACTTTTACTTGATGAAAAACGTTTAACGCCATGACTCTCAATATTAAATAAGGATTCAGAAACTTTACATCAAGATTGATCAATTAGGTGAATCAAATAATGTACCAATACCATAATAGTAATCATTTCAGTACAATGTAGATCCACAGTGTCCAATCTTGCTATTAAAACTTAAGTTATCCAATCTACTTACGGAAACAAGAGCTCTAGCGCATTCAGGCATATATAGATAATCTTTAAGATCTACTACATGACATCCGATGTCTAAGATCAATCTATAAGTCCTAATACCTTTGTTCAATGCTTTCATCATGTTTTTCATGAACAGATATTGTTCAACTCCTTTTTTGATTTGATAGAACTGAATCCATGTTTAACATGAGACATATGAATTGCTGCACCAAAAACTAACCACCAAGTATTATTTGGCTCTTCTATAAAGTTCAATTTAAAGTAAACAAAACTGCAATGTTTAACTTTCTTATCGAACCAAGCCTTCTTTTAGGACAATCATTCCTGAAGTGTTCTATTTTCTTATGAAAGAAACACTTCTTTCCCATATGGATTTGCTTTTCCATACCTTTCAGAAAAGATTAATCCTTCTTTTTCTCTTTGTTACTTGGTTTTCTTTACTGGTGCCAACATTTCCAAGAACTATGAGATTCGCAATTTGACTATTTATCTTCTTTAATCTCCCATCCTTTTAAACTAACATAGCCTTTAATTCTTTAAATGTCCCATGTATCTTTAATGGTGTTATAAGTCACCTGCAACTGGCTAAATTCAACATGTAGGGAGTTTATGATAAATTTGGCCGACAATTGCTCATGAACCTCCATTCTCAAAGTCGTTAACTTTACTGTCAAGTTAGACATGTTTGTCACATGATCATGAATCGGCTGAGTCTGGTCAAATTTCTTTGTAGTAAGTCCATTCATTATGCTTCTACAATTGACTTATCAGCCAAACCCAATAGTGAACACTCTTATATTTTCTTAATGAATTCTCTTGCATTTTTTTTCATGGGCAAAGATGACCTCAAATTTTCTGTCATCGTCATTCTTATAAGGCTCAACCTTTTTGATCACTCACAAGTCTCACATTGAGATTTTTAGTTACAGAGTGACATCTATAGTGGCTGAGGATTCCTCTTCCGTTAGCATGACATGGTCCAAGATCTTTACACCCAGCATAAGTCGGATCTGTTCGGACCATTTTCCATAATTTTGCCCATTAATTTAACGACAGAGTTATCATATGCATACAAATTTTATAAAGCTGCAACATTTATACATGCTTATCTATACGTGCTTGAGTTCTTTAACACATATTCATAAACAGTAATAATACTTTAAATAACGTGCATTTAAGTAACCTTTGGGTAATACTTAAGCACATGTACTTTCAGCGATGCTAAATATATACTTTAACAATTAATCAAAATAAACACATCAGATAAGCATGTTTCGTTTGGGTATACATACTAAATAACACATGAATAAATGATTAATCCTCTTCGTATTTATTAACTATATTCAATGATCCACCTTTGGGTGATCTCCCAGTATATAGATGATAAAATAATTGATCAATCAAACTCTTATGTCTTTTATAGCCTCTCTATAATCATGATCAATCAATTAACATTCATCATTTTCAATAAATAAATGCAATATGACAAGACCACTTTGGTGATAAACATGTTATATATTATTTAAATATTGAAATCTTTAATGGGTAGAATATCCTAATAATGTTTTAACATTTCATAAAACAATTACCCAACACACAAGAGGAAGCTTATTAACCAAAATCGAAAAATCCAAAACCATTCAAATTTATATTTTGAAATCACATGTGAATTAACCAAATCTAGATTGGCTCTAATTTCTATGTACAATTTCAGTTGTTTAATTATTTTTAATTTTTGTTGTTATCTCCAATTGCTCACATAGCAAGAGATGAAATATTATCTCTCATCGAAATCAGTTAACAACCGCGATCAAATCATGTTCTTCACATATAACGCATCATTAATGAGGATATTGATCGCAACAACAATAATACTCCCTCCGTATTCAAAAATAGAAACATTTGAAATGACATGTGTTTTAATACACAATTGGTAAAGTAAGATAGAGGAAAAAAGGTAAAGTAAGAGAGAGGAAGAGAAAAAGTAGTGAAAGTATAGTTAGTGGATTGTGGGTCCATGTCCCAAAATAGAATGATTCTAAAGTTTTTATTTTTAAGGAACGACCCAAAATGTAAATAGTTGGTATTTTTAAAAAGTGGAGGGAGTATATTATACTATGGGGTAGAGTAAAATCGTTTAGACTTATACCTTTGGAGTAGAGTAAAATCGTTTAGGAGTAGATTAAAATCGTTTGGGGTGTCAAAGCTTACAATCGCTTTGGTCGATACGCCCGAAAAGGCGGAAGCCTCATTATAGACCGCCGTTATCCTCGGGAAGAAAAAGACTCAAAGCCCAAATCCAAATAAAAAGAAAACTCTACTTTTGTGGAGGTATACTCTCCAAGTCTTTTTAAGAAAAGAGAGAGATTTGTTAAAGAACCCAACCTTTACTATGGAAAGAAGGATAGTGTGCTAATGAATTGCCGCATACCGCATGGGCATTTAATGCCACCTCCACAATCAATCAGATCAATATTTGGGTGTGGATGAGACGAATTGGGCATAGCTGAAAATGAAGAATTTTCATCGACGAGTTGAGATAGAGAGTAGTTTTCATTTTCTTTTGAAAAGCTGTCGTGGCATCTGAAATTTATAGTCCAGTACTATGGATGGTCTAAGAGAATCTCTGAGCATTGCACTTACATTACCACCAAACTCAAAACCTCTTCCTCTCTCATATCTGTACAGTACCTCTACTATCATCTCATTCCCACCTCACCAAACATATTACTACACAAAACTTTTATGTCCACTCCAAACATTCTTGTGAAGAGCATCCAAATCTGTTAGACGCGGCCAGATGCAAGCGTGCAGCTCCACAGTCATTCATGCCTTCGGAAATGATCGTGAAGACATTCCATAAAGAAGACAAAGAAACCCCAAGAAGCTGAGCTTCCCATCCCAGTGCCTGATCCAATCCTTCAATACTACATGGACAGGAGTGGATGGACTAAGCCCGAGTTCCTGTTAGGAAGAAAGACGGATGTCAGGAATTTCATTTCTCAGAGAGAGATAAGGAGGGTGAAAGCAAACTGATGCGACTTCTTCTATCATAATGGCCATGTTTCCATCCTTCTCAAAAAAAAATCATAAGCGAGGTGTGCATGTTGTTCCCAGCTCATGGTTACTTCCAACTAATATACGCTTATTTCTGATGCACAAAATTCTTCAAAATCCATCTTTTTGTATTGAAGACAACATATCTACATATGCATATGATAAAAACAAAGTTAATAGTAATTCATTAACTTGCTGTTCGCGAAGATAGGAAAAAGAAGGAAAAAGAACAAAAGCAACCTGACCTATAGAGTTTATACCAGAGCAGACTCATTTTACATGTTAGAGAATTTAGTGAATCATTAAGAAGTCACCAATGATTTTTAGTGTCTTCTTTCATGAAGAGTAGGAAGGAATTGGACCCAAACATCTTATGATCAAATGAATTTTGATTTAGGGTTCTGTGTAGACCAAAAATATATACATATCCCTAAAGCAGCCTTCCTCAATGAAGAAGAACATATATAAGCTTTTACGAGCTTATAGGCTATCATATCCAAAGGATTCTTCATATCTTGGACACTCAGTAGCCACATATGACCTAAATAATATGAGCCACCAGATAAAATCAAGTTAATCTAAAGAAGGCTAATAAGGTGTTCCAATTTTGCATATAATAATTAAAATGATCACTCCTCGAAACTGCTATTGTTTTACTAATTACTAAGTGCTAGGGCTGTGGTTAGCCTTTTACGATAATCCTTGATTCCTTGTTTAATAATCTTTTCACAAAGTGTACAGCATCTTGAAGGCCAAGGGGCTTCATCAAAGCTTAGGTCTGCCTTAAGAACAACTCTGAACATTCCAGATTCCGTTCTCGACCAGAAAGGTCCGCTTCCACAAATAAGTGTATAAGCAATGACACCGATACTCCATCATTGGACTATATCACCCAATGATCGGTTGTACTTGTCGCTGAATTATATCATTCGATCTAGACAAAATTTAGACTGTTCTCTACTAATAAAGAAGTAGCACTTCTGTAGAACTATATATATTTCCATTTAGAGTAAAGGCCAAAATTAGTTCTGAACATATGACCATTTTACGATTTTGGTCCTAAACTTTATCTTTTGGATTTTTTGGTCCTGTACATTTCAAATCGGATCACAATTGGTCCTGGACTAACTGTTCCGTTAAAAACTAACGGTCAACGGGTTTAATCCCGATTTTGACCAAATTAGACCTTTAATTTCTGATTTTTTACTCCCTAATTAATTCTCCAATTATTTTAGTAAATATTCATTTATATATTTAATTTGATAAAAGTCTACTGCTCCAGCCACCGCCTCCACGAGGCCATCAAGCAGGAGCTCTGAATCCTCCTCCACCTCCGCCACCCAAACATCGTCAAACTCCTCGCCTACGCAGACGACGACCATCAACCCGCCCTAATCATGGAATTCGTCCCCAACGGCACCTTACACCACAAGCTCCACGATAAACCACTCCCCTCACGTGGACCCAACGCGCCGCCGTGGCCTTCCAGGTCGCCTCCGCAATCCCGTACCTCCACGACGCCTGCTCACCTCACGTCGTCCACGCCGACATCAAGCCCTCCAACGTCCTCCTCGACGACGACCTCAATTGCAAGCTCTGCGATTTCGGATCGGCCAGCGTCAGATTCTCCACCGCGGTGGCGCCGAGGAAGAACGATGTTTACAACTTCGAAGTTGTGGTTTTGGAGCTGATTATTGGAATTGAGGCGTTCTGCCCCGCCACCTAAGAGAGGCTGGCGGCGAAGGAGGCGAGGAACGCGGCGAAGATGGTGGATATGGGAGAAGTTGGAGCGATGGCGGCGAAGTGCATTTCTGATACGCCGGGAATTAGGCCTTCTACTTCCGAGATTTTGATTGCGATGAGCGAAGTTATTCCGTCTCTAGCATTCGGATTTCACAAGAAGCTTGTCTAAATACACATACAAATATACTAAAATAATTAGGGAATTAATTAGGGAGTAAAAAATCAGAAATTAAAGGTCTAATTTGGTCAAAATCGGGATTAAACCCGTTGACCGTTAGTTTTTAACGGAACAGTTAGTCCAGGACCAATTGTGATCCGATTTGAAATGTACAGGACCAAAAAATCCAAAAGATAAAGTGTATGACCAAAATCGTAAAATGGTCATATGTTCAAGACCAATTTTGGCCTTTACCCTTCCATTTACCAACAAAAAAAATAAAAAGTTTCAACAAATTAGCAATTTAAGAAATTTCCATTAAGATATATTTTTTATATAAGATCATTATGAAAGTTTAGTCACATTATAAAAATAGTGTAATAACACTGAGGATTACTGTTATTTCTTGTGAGAGCAAGTT
The DNA here is from genome assembly GCF_004379255.2 of Salvia splendens. NCBI lineage: Eukaryota > Viridiplantae > Streptophyta > Magnoliopsida > Lamiales > Lamiaceae > Salvia > Salvia splendens. Next base: position 32,146,917 of record NC_056040.1, read on the forward strand.
GTTATGCAGACATTACTATCTTACAAAGTCCTAAAACAATGACCCCAGTTATTTTGTGGAAGAGAACTCCTTGGGATTCGGGAGCAGTACCTCAGGTTTTAGATTTGAAGATGGAAATATGCGACAACAATTAAAATTTGTACAATGATACTTTTAGCATCTTCTTTGGCGTATTTTCCACCCGTGTGAGAAACAAAAAAAAACAAACAAAATAAAAATAAAAATAAAAATAAAAATAAAAATAAAAATAAAAATAAAAATAAAATAAAAATAAAAATAAAAATAAAAATAAAAATAAAAATAAAATAAAAATAAAAATAAAAATAAAAATAAAAATAAAAATAAAAATAAAAATAAAAATAAAATAAAAATAAAAATAAAAATAAAAATAAAAATAAAAATAAAAATAAAAATAAAATAAAAATAAAATAAAACTATGACTTACTAATTTTAGAAACTCCTTTATCTCTAATAAAATGGAACCTATTCTCCACTAAGGGCATCCACAGTGGTGCGGATGTTCCGGCGGACATCCCCGCGGACATCCCAAAAACACCTCCTGCCACGTCATACGGTCTTCCCACTGCGGATGCCACGTTATACAGACATCCCACTGTACAGTGGCGGACATCCCCAAGGACATCCCGACGGACTTCCCACATTAATAAAAATTCACAAATTCAAAAATTAAACAATTTACGAATTTAAACAATTTACGGAATTAAAAATTCGACGCAAATACGGAGATCTTACAACCACTTTATTAAAAAAAGATACATAATTATAAAAAAACATACATAGCAATTAAAAAAAATTACATAGATAAAAAAAAAGCGCCGGCTCACTCCTCGGATTCCCCGCCGCCAGTACCCTCGTCGTCGCCGCCGCCGCCACCCCCCCTCGTCGTCACTCCCCGATATGTCTCCGAACCCCAAATCGAGCCGCATACTGTTGATGAAGGGTTTAAGCGACCGCTTGTAATGGGGGTCGGTCGGTTGGCACCATTCAACCATCGCACGTAATAAGGTTTCATGTGCTGCGATGCGGGCGAAGGAGGGGTTCTCGGGATTGTTTTGGGTGGGCGCTGCCGATTGGGACTCGGCGGATCCGCTGGAGCTTCCCCTCGCAGTCCGCGCCGCCGCCTTTTGCCCAACAGGGCGACAGCGGCGGTTCGACGATATGGGTGTCGGGAATTCTGCCTCGGGGGGGGGGGGGAGTTCGTGGAAACCAGCACTGCTACTGTACTCCCCGGAGACGCTGATCTTCGTCCGCTTCGGCCAGCCAGATTCAACTCCCGCAGTGAACTTGGGCAAAGACTGCACCACAAGATAGACCTCCCAATATTTGAATTCACCGAACCCCTTTTCACTGTCGGGGAACTGCTGGTGCGCCAGAAGCTTCACATCCTCGGAAGACATGCCGCCGGTTGCCGAGCGGAGGTTGTTTGTGTAAATGCCGGCAAATCGGCTGAGCTGCCTCCTCAGCCGCTCCCACTGTTTCCGGCATTGCTCTCCAGGCTTCCCCCCTACCGGTTTGAACTGGAGGTAGCTTTGGCTAATGTGCCACCACATCTTGTCGATGTGCTGGTTCGCCCCGACATAGGGATCCTCCACTACACTGATCCATGCCTTCGACGGCGCAATGCACTCCTCCATGCTCCAGACGGTCCTCTTGTTCCCGCTGGACCCCTCCCCACGCCTTCGACAGTGCAATGCACTCCTACATCGGGATGGGCGAGGTATTGCCCCGTCCCCTGCCCCTCACTCTCCCTGTCCTCCCCCTCTTCCCTATCGCCGTTGGTGTGTCTCTGGGAGAATCCCGGATCGGAGATAGCCCCAACTCCTCCATCGAGAACATGTCGATGCCAGTGAACTGAGTCTCGAGAGGAGTACTCGGGGGGTTGTCCGTCGACAGTAAATCCATATAGGGCCGGTAGACGTTGTCCACCGGTGATTGGGGGACCCCCTGCCTACTCCCCCCGCAGCCGCCGGCGACCCCTGCATCATCCCCGGCATCATCATACCGGGCATCTGGGGCATCATCCCCGGCATTCCAGGCATCATTCCCGGCAATGCGGGCATCATCCCTGGCATTTGCAGCATTCTGGCACTTGCCCCGGGCATCTGGGACATTTGGGGCATCATACTATACCACTGCGGGTACATGTTGTAGTACCCGGGCATCATCCCTGTTGTAATTTGAGGTTGGGGCATCATCCCCGGCATTTGGGGCATCGGGGCGGACACCTGCGTACTCCCGCCGCTGGGAAAATAAGGCGACTGTGACTCGCTCGTAGCGGGGGAATTGCTATCGTGATGCTCCATTGTTCTTCGAAAGAAAAGTATTTTAGAGAGAGATGCTCGTTAATACAAGTGGTGCGAATGGAATGAAGTGCAACGAGACGTACTTATAGAATTTTTTTTAAAAAAAATTAATGCAATATTCGGGACGTCTGCGCTGTCGTCCGTGAGAGTCAACGCAATGGCGGACGTCAGCACGGACGTCGCGACGGACGTCAGCGGAAGGCCGCGGAACTGCGGTGTACGCAACGGATGTCCATATCCGTGTCACATGCACATAATGGCGGACGTCCGGCACGCCGGTCTGACGTCCGCCACTGCGGATGCTCTAATAATACTTTAAAAACTTTTTCTTTCTATCTCTTTCTTACATTTCTAATTGTGCATTAAAATTCGTGTCGAACAAAATGTTCATACTCTTTAGGGACGGAAGGAGTAGTAAAAACTATCTGGAAGGAAAGGGAGCATATGAGAGAAGTAAGCTAAAATACGAGTAAATAATCACCTAGAAAGTATCTGATTCAGTAATTCTCCTTCGAAGAAAAAGGATTATAGATATCTTGTGAGGTACTACAACATAATTTGCTCCAAACAAAAGTAAGATGCATTCTTTCTTGTTTTAATTTAGGATTTTTTGGCCTTAAAAACCATAAATTTTCCCCGAATTCCTATTTTTTCCATTAACTTTAAGATTGGTTTTTAAAACCACGAAGTTTTGATTCGTTTACTATTTTCCAACCCGAATACCAAATCTCCCGTGCAGAATTGTCCAACGTGGCAGCCGTAAATATGACTTGGACACCGATTTTATGACTGTAAAATAACAATATTTTTTGAATTAAAACTTCAAATTAAATGAAGAATCTTTAAAGAATTTCTGGAGATGCAATCTGCGATTCTCGAGTTCCTCAATCAGCAAAAAAATTTAAAAATAATCTTCAACAAATTTCTGGAGATGCAATCTGCAATTCAGCTCTCAATCTACAATTCTCGAGCTCCTCCGTCGATGTCACTGCTGCTGCCTGATGGGGTACGGACTAAACAAGCCCAACAGCAGTGACGGCCCATCAGCCCAAAGCCCAAGGAAGAGTATGAGTTCGGCATTACCAAAGAGTTCGGCCTCAGCCTACAGCTCGGTAAAAGCCAACCAATCAAGCTCTGCTCTCAAGTCGGCACCAAGCTCTCAGATCGGCAACCAAAGCAGTTCGGTCTCAGTAAGAGTTCGGCCTCAGCCTACAGCTCGGCAAAAGCCAACCAATCAAGCTCTGCTCTTAGGTCGGCATCAAGCTCTACTCTCAGATCGGCAACCAAAGCAGTTCGGTCTCAGTTTTCGACCGAACAAGGAGTTAGTGGACCCATGCAGGATTTCCACGACTTCCAACATACCCACTACCACGTGGCGTCAACTCAGGCCACGATCTTAGGCCATGACCTCCACGACCTCCACGACCTAGAGTGATGATGTAAGCCACGATCTTAGTTCAATGTATAAATAGAACTTAGATCTGATAGAAAGAGGTTAGAAGCTCTCTAGAGAAAAATACCATATAGCAAGTCTGTGTTGTAAGCTGTAATTCCAGATCAAGCAATACAAACCTGCCCCCATTTCTCCCCGTGGACGTAGATTTACCTCAGTAAATCGAACCACGTAAAATTCTCTGTGTCGTGATCTGTATTTTCCTGCATTTACTAACATCAACAATTCGCGGACACAAGAGGAGTAAGAAAGTACGAAAGGCTAAACGAAGACACAAGAGCAGAAAGAAGAATTTTTTCATTCATAAGAAAAAAATTTTTCTATACAAGGAGGGCTTCAAGGCCATTTTACATAAAGGAAGAAACTAAACTAAGAGAAGGGAGACGAAATCATACTTCGCTAGCCTCGTCTCCGCCTTCTCGGTGAGGTTCAGCTTCCTTCTCCTTATCTGCTTCAGCTTCAGCCTCTGCCTCCTTGCTCTCCCCAGCCTGTTCGGCGCCACCGTAGCCGATCTGCTGCGCCTCCTGATCGGCCTGCTTATCGCCGGCCTCCAGCTCCAGCGGCTCGGCCTCACCCTCTCCGTTGTAAGTCGAAGCGGGTGAAACGGGTCCCACGGAGGCAAAGATAGCCTCCAGGTTCTCGTCCCGATCAGCTCGACAACTCCGGACTCGGTCTGCAGAAAGCAGGACCGAGGATGAAGCGAGCTCCTCAAGGAGCGGCAGATTCTGAAGCCGAGCTGCTATCTCTCGGCTGTACAGAGGCAGCACGACGTCGGCCCCCTGCTCGCCCTTATCGGCAATTAGCCTTACCAGACTACCGACAAAAGCCGAGAACTGGCTGCTCAAAAAGAGTTTCTCCGTGTAAACACGGAGAGCCTCCCCCTGGGCAACCACGGCGGCAGCACCACTCCGTTTCGTCTGCTCTCGCTGGATGACGAGCTGGTTTTTGGCAAACTGAGCTTCATCCTGGGCCGAAATCCTAGCAGCTCTGGCTTTCTCAAAGTTTGCCTCAGCCTGCTCGGCCCGGTGACAAGCAGCCGCCAATTTCCTCTGCATCTCAGCATAGTCGTTGGACGCTTTGGAGAGTTCGACGGCGACGAGCTTGGAGAGCATGTCGTTCCTCTGAAAATGGATAAAGAAAAAAGTCAACAGAGGGCACCAAAAATACAGGACAGAAGCAAAGCCAAAGAATCAAGAAGACAATTCACCTCGGCAAAGTCCGTGGGCCATAAAAATGGCTCACAGATATGCTCCGAAGGAGGCGCCAAGACCATGTCTTTCTCTGGCGCTCTCGGGGGTTTCTAGGTCTTCCCCTTCCTATTTGCCGAAGTCGACTCCGGCTTCTTTGGACCCGAAGAAGTCTTTTGCCTCTTCGGATTCTTCTCGGCATCAGGCGCCGAGCTGGTAGCCTTCTCTCTCTCCGGCTCCTTGGACTCCGAAGATTTTCGGGTAGCCTTGTTCAGCATGTACACTGCCAAAAAGCAAGAAAGCAAGGTTAGTTTTCTTCGTTAAAGCAGTAGAGCATAAAGATAAAGAGAAATCCTCACCCTCGGCCTCTTCGTCCGAAGACGAGATGTCGAACACGACGTCGCCCTTGACGAGCTCAGACTCCGTGTATTGTTTCCTAACTATGGGAATCTTGTTGAGCTCGCCATCGAGCTCGTCCAACGGTTCAGGCCGAGGATGACGGATAACGGACTTCGGCCCTCTCCAGGGAAAACTAGGAGCCGCAGTCCTATTATAAAAAAAGAAGCGATTTTGCCATTTCGGCCATTTGGTTTTACAAAAGGCCCTAAAAGGCTGTAAAGGGACCAAGTAAAACCAAGATCCCTTCCTTTTAAACTGGAAAAAATTAAGGATTGCCCTCAGAGACAGATCCTTATCTAGCCTACGCAGTTCGGCAGCAAAAGCCGATAAGTGCCTCCAAGAGTTCGGAGTCACCTGACCTAAAGGGAGTTGAAAAAAATCTAGCAACTCTACAAAGGCAAGGGGAAGGGGGAAACGAAGCCCGCATTCTAAGCTGGCTTCGTAGACGGTGGCGTAACCTTCCGGCGGCGAGTCCGCCCTATAAAGGTCGTCAGGAATCGCAACCTTCCCCCCAGGAAAAGAGTATTTTTCGTGAAGGGATATCACAGTATCCTTACTCAAGATACTGTGAAAATACTCTACGGTCTTCTCCCCGGATTCTTTCCGGCTAGAAGACCCCTTACCCCCTTCACCACCGCTACCAGACTCAGACGAAGAAGAAGCAGACATGGTCCTTACTCTTTGCAAAATCTGAGGAAATTTTTGAAAGCGGAAGAAAATCTTTCACGCAAAAGATAGAGAGTGCAGAAGAAGCCAATAGCAAAGGTGTTCAAACGATGAAGAAGGGAGGTATTTATCAGATTCGGCGAAGATTTCAAAATCGTCACACCGTTTCGAATCCCACCTTTTCAGGATTCAACGGCCGGATTTTACTGTCGCATTTAATGCAGTCACGTGCACGGCACGTCCCCTGACGTCAGCCTCCCCCGTACCTTTATCCAGAATGCCGAAGTGACTCGCTTCGCCGAAGTGATTCACTTCGTCTTTCGGGGGGGGTAGTGATGGGGTACGGACTAAACAAGCCCAACAGCAGTGACGGCCCATCAGCCCAAAGCCCAAGGAAGAGTATGAGTTCGGCATTACCAAAGAGTTCGGCCTCAGCCTACAGCTCGGTAAAAGCCAACCAATCAAGCTCTGCTCTCAAGTCGGCACCAAGCTCTCAGATCGGCAACCAAAGCAGTTCGGTCTCAGTAAGAGTTCGGCCTCAGCCTACAGCTCGGCAAAAGCCAACCAATCAAGCTCTGCTCTTAGGTCGGCATCAAGCTCTACTCTCAGATCGGCAACCAAAGCAGTTCGGTCTCAGTTTTCGACCGAACAAGGAGTTAGTGGACCCATGCAGGATTTCCACGACTTCCAACATACCCACTACCACGTGGCGTCAACTCAGGCCACGATCTTAGGCCATGACCTACACGACCTCCACGACCTAGAGTGATGATGTAAGCCACGATCTTAGTTCAATGTATAAATAGAACTTAGATCTGATAGAAAGAGGTTAGAAGCTCTCTAGAGAAAAATACCATATAGCAAGTCTGTGTTGTAAGCTGTAATTCCAGATCAAGCAATACAAACCTGCCCCCATTTCTCCCCGTGGACGTAGATTTACCTCAGTAAATCGAACCACGTAAAATTCTCTGTGTCGTGATCTGTATTTTCCTGCATTTACTAACATCAACAATTCGCGGACTCATCACTGCCCATTTGCCGCCTCCACCGCGGTCTACCCTATCGTCGGCGTGCGAGCCGGAGTTGACTCCCCCTCCATCGCTCTTCTCCTTTTTTGAAATTTCCTCTTTTATTTCAAAAAATGCGCTGTCTTTTCTTCATTCTCACGACAATTCAGCGCCCTTCCCGGCGCCGCCTTACCTTCGTCAAGCTCTCTCTCCTGCGATGAAACCATATCCGTCGTCTCTGCCGCCTTGCATCTGGTTGCTGGTTTTGTAAATGGCGCCGCTGATGATGCGGCTGAGGCGGTCGAGGTCGGAGTAGTTAAGGGGGTGGAGTGGCGGTGCTGTGATGATTGGGCGAATTTTTGATGGTGACAAATGCGGGTAAAAGAAAATATAGATCACGACACAAGGAATTACGTGGTTCGATTTACTGAGGTAAATCTACGTCCACGGGAAGAAAGGAGGGCAAGATTGTATTGCTTGATCTGGTTTACAGCTTACAAATACAGACTTGCTATATGATCTTTGATGTCTAGAGAGCTTTTTCTCTTCAGTCTATCTGATCTAAGTTCTATTTATACATTGAACTAAGATCGTGGCTTGCATCACCACTAACTAGGTCGTGGCTTACATCATCACTAATTAGGTCGTGGCTTACATCATCACTAATTAGGTCGTGGCTTACATCATCACTAATTAGGTCGTGGATGTCGTGGAGGTCATGAGATCCTGCATGGGTCCACTATCTCTTTGTTTGGTCCGCTATTCTGCATGAGATCCTGCATGAGTTGACACCACTAAATAGATCGTGTAGTGGAGGTCGTGGAGGTTCTGCATGAGTCCACTATCTCCCAGTTCGGTTGAATACTGAGACCGAACTGCTGAACTATTGCCGAGCAGCTTTTGCCGATCTGAGAGTAGAGCTTGATTGGTCGGCTTTTACCGAACTGTAGGCTGGGGCCGAACTCTTTGGTAATGCCGAACTGATACTCTTCCTTGGGCTTGTTTAGTACGTACCCCATCACTACCCCCCCGAAAAGCGAAGTGAATCACTTCGGCGAAGCGAGTCACTTCGGCATTCTGGATAAAGGTACGGGGGAGGCTGACGTCAGGGGACGTGCCTTGCGCGTGACTGCATTAAATGCGACAGTAAAATCCGGCCGTTGAATCCTGAAAAGGTGGGATTCGAAACGGTGCGATGATTTTGAAATCTTCTCCGAATCTGATAAATACGTCCTTTCTTCATCATTTGAACACTTTTGCTATTGCTTCTTCTGCATTCTCTCTCTTTTGCGTAAAAATTTCCTTCCGCTTTCAAGAATTTCTTCAGAATTTCTTCAGACTTTCAAAGAGTAAGAACCATGTCTTCTTCTTCTTCTTCTGAGTCAGGTAGCGGTAGGAAAGGGGGTAAGGGATCTTCTAGCCGGAAAGAGTCCGGGGAGAAGACCGTAGAATACTTTCACAGCATCTTGAGTAAGGACACTGTGATATCCCTACACGGAAAATATCTTCTTCCCGGGGGGAAGGTGGTGATTCCCGACGACGATCATAGGGCTAACTCGCCGCCGGAGGGTTATGCCACCGTTTACGAAGCCTGCTTAGGATGCGGGCTTCGTTTCCCTCTTCCCCCACCTTTTGTAGAGCTTCTTGATTTTTTCCAACTCCCTTTAGGTCAGGTGACTCCGAATTCTTGGAGGCACTTATCGGCCTTTGCTGCCGAACTGCGTAGGCTAGATAAGGATCTGTCTCTGAGGGCAATCCTTAATTTCTTCCAGTTTAAGAGGAAGGGATCTTGGTTTTACTTGATCCCTTTACAGCCCTTTAGAGCCTTTTGTAAAACCAAATGGCCGAAATGGCAAAATCGTTTCTTTTTTTATAATAGGACTTCGGCTTCGGACTTTTCCTGGAGAGGGCCGAAGTCCGTTATTCCTCATCCTCGGTTAGAACCGTTGGACGAGCTCGAGGGCGAGCTCAATAAGATTCCTATGATTAGGAAGCAGTACCTGGAGTCTGAGCTCGTCAAGGGCGACTTCGTGTTCGACTCCTCGTCTTCGGACGAAGAGACTGAGGGTGAGGACTTCTTTTTTGTGCCTTACTGCTTTTGTGGCGAAAACTAACCTTGCTTTCTTGCTTTTTGGCAGTGAACTTGCTAAATAAGATTAGCCGCAAATCCTCCGAGCTTAAGGAGCCGGAGAAACAGAAGGCTACCAGCTCGGCGCCTGATGCCGAGAAGAATCCGAAGAGGCAAAAGACCTCTTCGGATCCAAAGAAGCCGGAGTCGACTTCGGCAAGGGGGAAGGGGAGGATTCAGAAACCCCCAAGAGCGCCAGAGAAAGACGTGGTCTTGGCGCCTCCTTCGGAACATATCTGTGAGCCCTTTTTATGGCCCACGGACTTCGCCGAGGTGAATTCTCTTCTTGATTTTCTGGCCTTGCTTTTTTCCTGTATTTTTTGTGGCCCCTCGGTTGACTTTTTCCTTTTTCCATTTTCAGAGGAACGATATGCTCTCCAAGCTCGTCGCCGTTGAACTCTCCAAAGCGTCCAACGATTATGCTGAGATGCAGAGGAAGTTGGCGGCTGCTCGTCACCAGGCCGAACAGGCTAAGACAGACTTTGAGAAGGCCAGAGCTGCTAGGATCTCGGCCCAGGATGAAGCCCAGTTTGCCAAAAACCAGCTCATCATCCAGCGAGAGCAGACGAAACGGAGGGATGCTGCCGCCGTGGTTGCCCAAGGGGAGGTTCTCCGTGCTTTCGCGGAGAAACTCTTTCTGAGCAATCAATTTTCGGCCTTTGTCGGTGATCTGCTGAAACTGATGACCGATAATGCCGAGCAGGGGCCCGAAGTCGTCCTGCCGCTGTACGGCCGAGAGATAGCAGCTCGTCTCCAGAGTCTGCCGCTCCTTGAGGAGCTTGCTTCGTCCTCGGTCCTGCTTTCTGCTGACCGAGTTCGTAGTTGCCGAGCTGACCGGGACGAGAATATGGAGGCTATCTTTGCCTCCTTAGGGCCAGTTTCACCCGCTCCAATTTTCCACGGAGAGGGTGAGACCGAGCAGCTTGATCAGCAGACCGGAGACGGGCAGGCCGAGCAAGAGGTGCTGCTGATCGGTGATGGGGGCACCGAGCAGGCTGGGGGGAGCAGGGAGGCCGAGGCTGAGGCTGAGGCAGACAAGGAGAAGGAAGCTGAAACTCACCGAGGAGCCGGAGACGAAGCTGGCGGAGTATGATTTCGCCTCCCTTCTCTTAGTTTAGTTTCTTCCTTCTTGTAAGCCCTCCTTGTGTAAAAAAATTTTTTCTTATGAATGACAAAATTCTTCTTTCTACACTTGTGTCTTCGTATAGCTTTTCGTACTCTCTTTTACTCCTGTTGTGGTTTACTACCTGCTCAGTAAACTGAAATGCCGAACTGACATAGCTGCTTTGTATTCTTAACTCTTAAGGAGCTGGAGGTACTTCACTGGAAGCGGCTGTACTCTTCCGCTTTAGACGAAACTGAGAAAAAAGCCATAGCTGACCAGATGAAGAATGACGAACTCTTGGCTTGTTTAGTGAAGCTGGAGTCCGACAATAAGGACTTAGAGTCCATAAGGAAGGATCTGGAGGCCGAGCTGAATACTGCCGTCGCTGAGAGGACTGCGTATGAGGATTTCATCTGCAGGCGCGGGGGAATGACCATCTCTGAAGTTCAGGAACGAGTTGACGAACTGTGGGAGGAATATCATGTACTCCGGAGGAACAATGCGCTGGAGAGCTCGGCTTGCCAACAAGTCGTGAAATCATTGCGGCGCTGGGCATCTCGGTACGACATCATTCTTTCCCGGCGTCCCTCAATCGAGAGATTCCTTAGGCATTTCCCGCCAACAGATGGTCGCACTCCAGCTCAAACCTCTGATTCACTTGCTCAAAACCCTACTCCAAGTCAGCAACGAACTCAGGAACAACCGGAGACGTCAAGACGAGGACGGACTGAAGTTCGCAGAGGAGCGGTGACTATGAGTGAGCAAGATCGGCAAATGATTCGTGAAGAGACTCTTCGCCGCCGAGGTGCTAGAGCTTCCCGGGCTCAGGGAAGAAGCGGTAGGTCGATTAGAGCATCTCGTCGACCTGCTTATTCTTCAGCTGCCCGGAATGGCCGAACTCGGTTTCACGAGGATTTTGTGAATAGATGGCTCAACTTTAGCAACCATGGACAGTAGAATAGTCCTTTGTAATGGCGTAACGCCTTCTCGTAGGGCAGCAGAATTATATGCCGAACAAGATTTAATAAATGAAATTTTCATTTCGCTTCTATCACTGCGTATTTACAGCTCAGCGGAAAAATTTCATCGTGCTCGTCCTCGGTCTTATGAAGTAAACTTCTTTGACCGGACTCGTCCTCGGTCTTATGAAGTAAGCTTCTTTGACCGGACTCGTCTTTGGTCTTATGAAGTAAACTTCTTTGACCGGACTTGGTCCTCGGTCTTATGAAATAAACTTCTTTGACCGGACTCGTCTTTGGTCTTATGAAGTAAACTTCTTTGACCGGACTCGTCTTTGGTCTTATGAAGTAAATTTCTTTGACCGGACTAAGCTTGTGTCCTAATTTGGCGAGTTTTATCGCTCGGATCGGACTTTCCTTTGTCCTAATTCGGCGAGTTTTATCGCGTGGATCGGACTTTCCCTTTGTTGCAGTTCGTTTCAGACGAACTGCTTGTTTCTTAAGCTGAATTGTGGTCTTGTATCCTCCTTAGAAGCTTGGACTCACAATCGTTGGCTTATATATGTTCTAAAAAGGGGATCAGCCTTCGAAGAACAAGATACCTCAGTAACATTTGTAAGAGACGACACGCACATAGACAGACAAAACGCACATAGACAAATAAAAAGGACGAACAAGATTTTAAACTTTTATAAAACAAGCACAAAGAACAAGTAAAAAACAAAGAAAGCATATACCTCTAGGACCGAACTAGACACAAGACTGACTGACCGGACTGTCTCTTACAAATGGAACTTCTTGAGGTTGGAAATGTGCCATGTTCGGGGTACTTGTTCTCCTGACACGTGAGTCAATTTGTAAGACCCTTTGCCGAGGACTTCTGACACCCGATATGGACCTTCCCATGTGGGTTCGAGTTTGCCCAGCTTTTCTGCTCGGCTTACTTCGTTGTTTCTCAAGACGAGATCTCCCACTTGAAATTGCAGCTTTTTCACCCTTTGGTTATAATACCGGGCTACTTGCTCCTTGTACTTGGCTGCTTTTATGCAGGCCAATTCTCTTCTTTCTTCGGCCAGATCTAGTTCGGCTCTTAGTCCGTCATCATTCATTTCTGAGGAGAAATTTAGAGTTCGGGGACTGGGTACGCCGATCTCAACCGGAATCACGGCTTTAGTGCCGTACACCAGACTGTACGGAGTTTCACCGTTGGAGGTTTTGGGTGTAGTTCGGTAGGACCATAGGACTTGAGGGAGATTTTCTACCCATTGTCCTTTGGCTTGTTCTAACCGAGCTTTTAACCCTTTTACCAAGATACGGTTTGTTACCTCCGTTTGTCCGTTTGCTTGTGGGTGGGAGACCGAAGTGAACCGCTGTTGAATATTCAGCTCTTGGCACCAATTCTTGAATGTCTTGTCGGTGAACTGAGTCCCATTATCCGAAATGAGGATGTGGGGTATGCCAAATCGGCACACTATGTTCTTCCAGACGAAATCCAATGCCTTCGAGCTCGTTATCGTAGCTAATGGTTCAGCCTCCACCCACTTCGTGAAGTAATCCACGGCAACGATAAGGAATTTCATTTGCCGAGGAGCTTGTGGTAGTGGTCCTACTATGTCTATGCCCCATTGCATAAAAGGCCAAGGGCTTTGCATAGCACATAGATCGGTCTGCGGCATCCTTGGGATATTTGCATGGATTTGGCACTTCGTACATGTCTTGACGAGCTGCACTGCTTCTTGTACCAAAGTTGGCCAATAATACCCCCATCTCAGAACTTTTTTAGCTAAAGCTCTAGCTCCGATGTGGCTACCGCAAGATCCTTCATGAACTTCTCTAAGGATGTAGTCCGTCTCTTCTGGCCCTACGCATCGCAATAACGGCTGAAGGTAGGACTTTCTGTATAGGACTCCTCCATGAAGTTCGTACCGAAGTGCTCGGCATGTGATTTTCCGAGCTTCTCTCTTATCCTCGGGCAGTTGTCCTTGATCTAGATACTGTAAGATCGGCGTCATCCAGTTCGGCGAGCTGGCTACTGAATGTACCTCAGCTTCATCAATGCTTCGGTGCATCAATTCCTCCACCTTTGAGCTTGGATATGAGGCTAACTTACTTAAAGTATCTGCTCGGCTGTTTTCCGCTCTGGGAATGCGGATTATCCGAAAATAAGAGAAACTTCGGCTAATGCTTTGCGCTTTGTCCAAGTATTTCCTCATCCTCTCATCACGGGCTTCACTTGTACCCAAGAGGTGATTCACTATGACTTGTGAATCACAATGGATTTTGAGAGACTTGATAAATAGACTTTGCGCTAGCTGGAGTCCGGCAAGGAGAGCTTCGTATTCGGCTTCGTTATTAGTGGTTGGGAACAAGAACCGAAGTGAATAAGTTACCTCGTGTCCGTCGGGAGCGATAAGTAGAATACCAGCTCCACTTCCCGTTTTATTTGAAGCTCCATCTACGAATCCGCTCCAGCAATCCGGCGGCTCTACTTCGGATTCCAGGGGCTGTGCTAGTTCGGTATTGGCAGAATTTTTCTGTTCGGCAATGACATGGATTACTTGATCGAACTTTGCCTCTGTAAGAAAATCTGCCAAGGCTTGTCCCTTGATGGCTTTCCGAGGTAGGTATTCGATTGAGTGTTCTCCCAACTCTATGGCCCATTTGGCGATTCTGCCTGATGCTTCTGGCTTGGTCAAAACTTGCCGAAGTGGCAGATCGGTTAAGACGCATACCTTGTGAGCATAGAAGTATGGCCGCAGTCTCCTTGCTGCATTTACTAACGCCAGAGCAATTTTTTCCAGAGGTTGATACCTTGTTTCTGGACCTCTTAATGCTCGGCTTGTAAAGTAGATGGGAAGCTGCTTTAGGCCTTCTTCTCGTACAAGCACCGCGCTAATGGTTTGATCTGATGCCGCTAAGTATAAGAATATCACTTCGGCATCTGTTGGAGCAGAGAGAATTGGAAGCTTGGCTAAATAACTTTTGAGCTCGTCAAAAGCCTTTTTCTGCTCGGCTCCCCACTCAAACTTTGTTGCCTTTTTCAACACTTTGAAGAACGGCAGTTGCTTTTCGGCTGCTTGGGAAAGGAATCTATTCAGTGCGGCTAGACATCCAGTTAGCCTTTGCACATCATGTATGGACTTCGGCATCGCCATGTTCTGAACAACTTGAATTTTTGAGGGATTTGCCTTGAGTCCGTCCTTTGAAACCCAACAACCCAGAAACTTTCCCGAATCTACCAAAAAGGTACATTTTTGGGGATTGAGTTTGAGGTTGGCTTTTTTGAGCACGTCGAGAGTGGATTTGAGGTTGTCTTCGTACTCTGAAGTGCTTCTGCTTTTGACGACTATGTCGTCAACATACACTTCAACCTCTTTTTCGATCAAATGCCGAAAAAGCTTATCTACCATCCTTTGATATGTGGCTCCGGCATTCTTTAAACCGAATGGCATCTTTTTATAAGCAAAGATGCCGAAGTCAGTAATGAAAGCCGTTTTTGAAGCATCATTCTCATCCATTAAAACTTGGTGGTAGCCTTTGTATAAATCAAGAAAACAGAAAATTTCGAAGCCGATCAAAGCTTCTACTTTTTTATCTATGTTCGGAAGGGGATAGCAATCTTTAGGACAGTGCTTGTTTAGATCGGTAAAATCTATGCACATCCGCCATCCTCCTTCTTTTTTCTTGATCATCACAGGATTGGCCACCCAAGAAGGATATTTCACCTCGAATAATACATCCGCTTTCAGTAATTGGCGGACTTCGTCATGGATGACTTGATTTCTTTCTGCTACAAAGAGTCTTTGCTTCTGTTTTATAGGCCGGACTGAAGGATCAATATTTAACCGATGAGTGATTACCTCAGGGGGCACTCCGGTCATGTCCAACGGAGACCATGCAAAGACATCTTTGTACTCCTTGAGGAGCTGGATGGTCTTTTCCCGGAGTAGAGGCGTTCCCGCGAAACCGATCTTGACCGTTCTGGATGGATCATCTTCGTATAACTGAACGGTCATTGAGTTCGACTCTGGTGTGACTTCGGTCATTTCGCTTGCCTCTGACTCCGGCTGCTGTGATTGCTATGCTTGATGATGCCGATCTGATTGCTCGGCACTTTTAAGCGCAATCTGCAGACACTCTTTTGCTCTCTTTTGATCACCTCGGATGACCGCTATCCCACCTTTAGTGGGAATCTTGATGGTGAGGTGATAAGTAGAGCAAACGGCCCGAACTGAGTTGAGCCAGTCTCTTCCCAAGATGATGTTGTACGGGGACCGAGCTTTTACCACAAAGAACTCGATCATCGTACTGGAGCTTGTAGGCGCTTTTCCCACCGTGATCGGAAGGCTGATAATACCTTCAGGGCGGGTGTCCTCCTGGGCGAAACTTTTCAGGGGAAGTGGAGCCGGACTGAGCCGAGCTGGATCTACTTCTAGTTTATCGAAACATTCTTTAAAAAGAATGCTGACTGACGCTCCGGTATCCACAAACACTCTGTGGATCAGTTTGTTTGCCACTCCGGCTTGGATGACAATAGCGTCTTGATGAGGAGAGATGGCCGGGACGGGATCTGCATCTGAAAATGTAATCACTTCGTCCTGCTTCAGCCTTTTATGCGTTGGCTCCTCTCGATTGAAGCCTCTGCGCTCTGACTTCAGGGACGATTTAGTCTTCCCGGCAGGGAGAGCATCAATAGTCAGGATTACTCCATCATATTGCAGCTCGTCATCGTCTTCGGGGTCCTGTTGCTTTTTCGGATCCTGAGGAGCGCAGTTCGCACCTCTCTGCTTTTTGTTCTTTTTCGGCTGCTTGCTTTGGTATTTTTTTAACGTCCCTGCTTTCACAAGAGCATCAATACCTGCAGCCAAATGTCGGCACTCCTCGGTATCGTGACCGTGGTCTTGATGGAAGGAGCAATATTGATCCTGAGGTCGACGCGCGGCCGATTTCGCCATCCGCTTTGGTTTTTCGAACATATCGGAATGCAGTTCAAAAATTTCCGCTCTCGACTTGTTCAATGGTACGAACTGAGCGGGCGGCTTCTCAGGATTGAGACGTGGCCCCAATCGGTCTTGCACCGGAGTCCTTTGAATCCTTTCAAAAGGAGTTCGGCGAGGATGTCCCTGATCGCCAAAAGGAGTTCGGCGAGGATGTCCCTGATCGCTATGATCGGGCTTCCTCCTGTCTCCTCGGGATGAGCTGTCTAAAGACCGTTTGCGACGGTCTGCCTCATCGGCACGGGAGAACTGGTCCGCAATGTCCCACATCTCTTGAGCTGTTTGCGGACTGCATTCCACGAGCTTTCTGTAGAGAGCTCCGGGCAGGATTCCATTTTGGAATGCCGAAATGACAAGTAGATCATTGAGATCATCTACTTGTAGGCATTCCTTGTGGAATCTCGTCATAAAGTCGCTGATCTTTTCGTCGCGACCTTGACGTATAGAAAGCAGCTGAGCCGAAGTGATTCGGGCTTCCGCTTTCTGAAAGAACCTCCTGTGGAAAGCATCCATTAGATCTCGGTAAGATCTAATGCTGCCTTGGGGGAGGCTATCGAACCACCTTCTTGCGTTCCCGATAAGCAGCTCGGGAAACAGCTTGCACATATGGACCTCATTGAGACCCTGGTTCGCCATGTTATACTGATAGCGTCCCAGGAAGTCATGAGGATTCACTAACCCGTCATAAGTCATCGACGGAGTTCGGTAGTTCTGTGGCAAGGGAGTTCGGGTGATATCGTCCGAGAACGGAGTCTTCAATGCTCCGTACATGGCGAACCCGACATCTCTTCGGTATGGAGGAGATGGAGTTCTCCTGTGATTCCGGTACCGAGGAGGAACAGGAACATGTCGGGGTTGAGGATTCTTCTTCCTGGAAGACACGACACTACTGCGGTAGTGACTTTCATGTCTGGATGAGGAGGGAGAATCCACCGTTTTCGTCTCCGGCTTTTGGCCCTTTTGCAGGAAAATTAAGAACTCTTCCTGCTTCTCGGCCAAAAATAACTTGACAGCCTCGTTCAAATCGGGCTGCTGGGAAGACTCGGTGCGATGAGTCTTTGAGCGGCTTGTTCCTTCTCCGTGAGAACTGGAAGTAGATTTCTCCCGAGGCTGTTTTCCAGACCTGCGGGCTGGACTAGCTTCCTCATGGTTATCACGAACGGTATTATGGGTGTTATGTGATCTGGTATGCATTTTTTTGGTGGAAGAGGATCAAAAACTCGCTTTTATCACAGATTTGGTTCTCTGTTTCCCACAGACGGCGCCAGTGATGATTGGGCGAATTTTTGATGGTGACAAATGCGGGTAAAAGAAAATATAGATCACGACACAAGGAATTACGTGGTTCGATTTACTGAGGTAAATCTACGTCCACGGGAAGAAAGGAGGGCAAGATTGTATTGCTTGATCTGGTTTACAGCTTACAAATACAGACTTGCTATATGATCTTTGATGTCTAGAGAGCTTTTTCTCTTCAGTCTATCTGATCTAAGTTCTATTTATACATTGAACTAAGATCGTGGCTTGCATCACCACTAACTAGGTCGTGGCTTACATCATCACTAATTAGGTCGTGGCTTACATCATCACTAATTAGGTCGTGGCTTACATCATCACTAATTAGGTCGTGGATGTCGTGGAGGTCATGAGATCCTGCATGGGTCCACTATCTCTTTGTTTGGTCCGCTATTCTGCATGAGATCCTGCATGAGTTGACACCACTAAATAGATCGTGTAGTGGAGGTCGTGGAGGTTCTGCATGAGTCCACTATCTCCCAGTTCGGTTGAATACTGAGACCGAACTGCTGAACTATTGCCGAGCAGCTTTTGCCGATCTGAGAGTAGAGCTTGATTGGTCGGCTTTTACCGAACTGTAGGCTGGGGCCGAACTCTTTGGTAATGCCGAACTGATACTCTTCCTTGGGCTTGTTTAGTACGTACCCCATCATGCTGGAATTTGGAGAGGCCTGGGTGTGAAATGGGAATACGACAAAGATGAATGATGAGAAATGGGAATTAGGCAAAGATGAAGGGTGGGAAATGCGAATATGGCAAAATAGAATAAGACATGCGGCATTGCCAAATAGGACCTCACTTATGATTTTATTGCCAAATAGGATTAAAAATTACACATAGACCAGTCGGGTTTCACCTTTGACCCGCTGTGGGAAGAAGCAAACGAATCAAAAGTTCATGGTTTTAAAAACTAATCTTAAAGTTGGTGGAAAAAACCAGAATTCGGGAAAAGTTTATAGTTTTTAAAGCCAAAAACCCTTTAATTTATATATTATGAAACCCTTCCTAATCCTTGAATTTTGAACAACATAACCAAATATTCCGGCCATATTTTTAAAATACGATGAAATCGTGTATGGTTCATAAGATTGAATGAATGATCAGCATACTGCATTAAACCTTGAGAATAACCCCGCATCCGAAGAAGAACTGAAAATGACACTAAGTTTACACCAAAGTAAACTGTACAACAGGGCTATTAACATGTTTAACATGAGATAGTTAACTCCGTTTTCAATTCAGGAACATATGATGTACGTTGTATAGTACAATTTGCCATCAATGATCATTAGAGTAATGAAAAAACAAGAAATCCAGCAGAAACACACAGTTAAATAATGTTATAAAGATCACTAACACTGAACTTACTCCATCACTACATATACATTGTCTTCATCCTCATACACCTCGTAGAATTGCACCAAGTGTTTATGCCTCGTAGTAGCTTGACCTCTCTTCTAGCATTTTCTATAGCAATTGCAGTAGTCAGCTGCACAAGGTTCAACATAATATACACAAGATGATGAATTTAGATACACATTGTCATTTGGAACCATCAAATACTCCCTTTGTCCCTCTGTAGTAGAGCATTTCATTTTGAGAAAAAATGATACTCCTTCCATCCTACCACAAGTGATCAACTTTCCATTTTGAGTTGTCTCATCACAAGTGATCAATTTCCTTTTTTAACTAAAAACAATACTTCAACCATCTCTTATTTTATTCTCTCTCTTACTTTATTCTCTCTTTTCTTACTTTATTATCTTTTTATCTCTCATACTTTTTTCTCTCTCATACTTTACTCTCTATACTTTAACTAAATATATATCATTTTCTTAATTCTCGTGTCCAAAAGAAATTCATCACTTGTAGTGGGACGCATGGAGTAATAAATAGTTAAAGTTGAGATAGAGTAAAGTAAGAAAGAGAATGTTATAAAGAAGAGTCATGCCTATATTATTTTTTCTCTTATTTTACTTTCTTCATATTTTAATTATTTATTATGATTTTTCCAAAATGAGTACTGAAAATGAAATGTCTCTACTACATAGGGACATAGGGAGTATTAATCACACATACATATTCTTTCTCCACACAAACCAAAACTAAAACCAAATTGAGCGATCAAGAACAAAGCTTTTGATTTTAGGATGAGTTTAACACAAGACATTTGATTTGAGGATGAGCTTGACAGCCACATCCTGGCCTTTGAAGGCCCCCTTCTTCTCTACAGCTGCAGAGGTGTAACCAAAATGCCCCCCCCCCCCCCCCCCAGTCGATCTCTTCCCCAAACGCATAATGGCTTGTGAAATTCTTACGAAACCCAAATTTCTTGTCCAAACCAACAACCTCACACTCACTCCCTTCGGCTTCACGGAGCCATGCCGCCGCGCAAACAGGGCTTTGATGTGCTTAGCTGGAGACGGCGGAGGAAATGGGCGCTTGAAAAATCGCAGAGGAGTTGAGTTAACACTACTACAATTCGCTGGCGAATTGTTAAGCAGAACTTGGGTGTTTTACACGCTGAGGAATTTTCATTTTGCACGTCGCGAGCCACATTTTGCTAAGGATAGTGAAAGTGGGTAAACCGCGACAAATGAGAAGGATTAAAGAAGCGGGGAAAGAAAATGGTTAGAACTGTTGAAATTTGGCAAAATTTTGCCATCCCACATCGGTGGGGAGTAGATAGTTTGGGGTGTGGCTTCCTATAAAAGGAGCTCACCCCCCATTTTGTAATCTATCTCAAATTTGTATTCTCTTCTCCGTCTATATATAAGCGGGCTCTGCAGAGGGTGCTCGGAGACGTAGGCAATTTGGCCGAACTCCGTTATCAAAGTTTCGGGTGTGTTCTTTCTTTATTATTTATTTTGTTCCGCATTTATTTCTGGCTTTATTCTCTGTTGGGATATTGTATTCAATATTATTTGCTGGTTTGGTAGTAGTGTTTTGTACGGTTCTTTTAGGTGTTTTTATATTGTGATAAATACACCGACTGATATAGATGATAAAGATTGGAGTACCATAAATCGGTTAGCTTGTGGAACAATTCGGTCGTGTCTATCTAGGGAGCAGAATTATGCTGTCAAGAATGAGACTTCTGCACATAGATTGTGGAAGACACTGGAGGACAAATTTCTGAAGAAGAGTGGTCAGAATAAGCTCCTTATGAAGAAAAGGTTGTTCCGATTTGAATACCGATCAGGTACCACTATGAATGAACACATTACTTTGTTTAACCAATTAGTAGCAAACCTGCTAAATTTAGATGTTAAATTTGAGGATGAGGATCTGGGATTGATGTTGTTGTCGTCTCTACCTGATGAATTTAAACATCTGGAGACCACATTACTCCACGGTAAAGAGAATGTGTCTATAGATACTGTATGTTCTGCTTTGTATAGTCATGAATTGCGAAAGACAGATAAAATGAAAGGCAAAGCAGTTACAGATGAAGCATTAGTGGCAAGAGGTCGTCAACAAGGCCAATCAAAGGAGAGAAGAGGAAGGTCCAAATCGAAAAGGCGAGTTGCCAAAGATGAGTGTGCTTTCTGTTATGAGAAAGGACATTGGAAGAAAGACTGCCCAAAGTTGAAGAAGAAAGAAAAGGCTTCGCAAGATGCAAATGTTGCTGAATGCAAAAATGATGCGGAGTCAGATTGTTCTTTGACGGTTTCACCTTCAACATCGCATCAAGACGAGTGGATATTAGATTCAGGTTGCACCTATCATATGTGTCCCATCAGGGAGTGGTTCTTTGATTTCGAAGAACTCAATGGCGGACTTGTTTACATGGGGAATGACAGTCCATGTAAGACAGCCGGGATAGGCTCAATCAAGCTACGGAATCAGGATGGATCCACTAGAATTTTGAAGGATGTGCGGTACGTGCCCCAGTTGAAGAAGAATCTCATCTCATTGGGGGCCTTAGAATCTAAAGGCCTAGTTGTGATGATGCGAGATGGAATTCTTAAAGCAACTTCAGGAGCATTGGTGATGCTGAAAGGTGTGAGGAAGAACAATTTGTATTACTACCAAGGTAGTACAGTTGTTGGGACAATAGCAACTGCAACTTCGAGTAATAAGAAGGATGCAGAGGCGACGAAGCTTTGGCATTTGCGATTGGGACATGCTGGTGAGAGATCATTGCGAATTCTCGCCAAGCAAGGATTATTGAAAGGTACGGAGTCTTGCAAATTAGAGTTTTGCGAGCATTGTGTTCTGGGAAAACAACGAAGAGTGAAATTTGGCACTGCAATCCATAATACGAAGGGAATTCTGGATTACGTGCACTCAGATGTGTGGGGACCTGCCAAGACTCCGTCACTTGGAGGTAGACACTATTTTGTCACTTTTGTTGATGATTTTTCCAGGAAAGTTTGGGTGTACACTATGAAGAGCAAAAATGAAGTCTTTGGGATTTTTCTGAAATGGAAAGCTCAAGCTGAAAATCAGATGGGGAGGAAGATCAAGGTTCTCCGATCTGACAACGGTGGGGAATACAAGAGTGATCCTTTCCAAGATGCATGCCAAGAGTGTGGCATAGCTCGGCACTTCATAGTGAGAAATACATCACAGCAGAATGGAGTGTCAGAGCGTATGAATCGAACACAAGTGGAGAAAGTTCGTTGTATGCTGTCTAATGTTGGGCTAGACAGAAAATTTTGGGCTGAGGCCATCACATACGCTCAACACATTGTCAATCGTTGCCATGTTCTGCCATTGATGGCAAGACTCCTTTAGAGGTATGGTCCGGTAAACCTGCAACTGATTATTATTCTTTGCATATTTTTGGTTCTATTGCATATTATCATGTGACTGAATCAAAGTTGGATCCACGTGCAAAGAAGACTTTGTTTATGGGTTTCAGTGCTGGTGTTAAAGGATATCGGTTATGGTGTTTGGAGTCTAAGAAGACGATTGTAAGTAGGGATGTTACCTTTGATGAATCTTTCATATTGAATAAGGTAAATTCAAATAGTAGTGATACTTCGCAGCAAGTGGAGTATACACCGAAGCAGGTGGAGTTCGAAGAAGCAGTTGTGATCCCAACTACGAACACCACAAATGACTCTCCTACGGAAGAAGAAGAAGAGTCAGATGATGAAGAGGTTCCACCCCAAGAACCTTCGCAGCAATCAGAGCAAATTGCAGTTAGGCGAACGAGGCGGGAAAATAAGAAACCTGCTCGATTTGCGGATATGGTAGCATATGCGCTTCCAGTTGTTGATGATGTTCCATGTATCTTTTCGAAAGCTATTGAAAGTTCAGAAAGCGATGGTTGGAAAGGTGCTTTGGAAGAAGAGATGCAATCTCTTCATAAGAACAAGAAGTGGAAGCTGATGTCATTGCCGAAAGGCAAGAAGGCAATTGGATGTAAATGGGTTTTTGCAAAGAAAGAGAGATTTCCTGACAAAGATGATGTTCGCTACAAAGCAAGATTGGTAGCTAAAGGCTACGCCCAGAAGGAGGGAATTGATTACAATGAGGTATTTTCTCCTGTTGTTAAACATTCCTCAATTAGAATTTTGTTGGCTTTAGTAGCGCAGTTGAATTTGGAGCTAGCTCAACTTGATGTGAAGATCGCGTTTTTACACGGTGATCTGAATGAGGAAATCTATATGACCCAACCGGAGGGATTCAAGGTTGTTGGTAAAGAAAATTGGGTTTGCAAGTTGAACAAATCGTTGTACGGATTGAAGCAGTCTTCAAGACAGTGGTACAAACGGTTTGACAAGTTTATGAAGGATCAGATGTACACAAGAAGCAAATACGACCACTGTGTGTATTTGCGCAGACTTCAAGATGGTTCCTACATCTACCTACTCTTATACGTTGATGATATGCTGATAGCATCAAAGAGCCAAGTTGAAATTGACAGATTGAAGGCTCAGTTGAGTAAAGATTTCGAGATGAAGGATTTGGGGGAAGCCAAGAAGATTCTCGGCATGGAGAAAACAAGAGATAGAGAAGGAGACAAGCTTTAGCTGACACAGAAGCAGTATTTGACCAAAGTACTACAGCGTTTTGGTATAAATGATGATTCCAAACCTGTAAGTACCCCACTTGCTCCTCATTTGAAACTTAGTTCTCAGTTATCTCCAAATACGGAAGATGAGCGAGAATATATGGCGAAGGTTCCCTATGCTAACGCAGTTGGAAGCTTGATGTATGCAATGGTGTGTACAAGACCAGACATTTCACAGGCCGTTGGTACTGTGAGCAGATACATGCATGATCCAGGAAAGGGTCATTGGCAAGCTGTGAAATGGATTCTGCGGTATATCAAAGGTACCGTAGATATTGGTTTGTTGTTTGAGCAGGATAAATCACTTGGTCATTTTGCAGTTGGATATTGTGATTCCGACTATGCTGGTGATTTGGATAAGTGAAGATCTACTACGGGCTATTTGTTCACTTTAGCGAGTGCGACAGTTAGTTGGAAGTCTACCTTGCAGTCAACGGTAGCTTTGTCTACGACAGAGGCAGAGTACATGGCCATTACTGAAGCTGTGAAGGAGGCAATTTGGCTTCATGGGTTGCTGAAAGAATTAGGTGTTGGTCAGAAACAACTTGAAGTATATTCTGACAGCCAGAGTGCTATTCATTTAGCAAAGAATCAGATCTTTCATGCAAGGACGAAGCACATTGATGTTCGCTATCATTTTGTGCGGGAAATTCTCGAAGAAGAGGAAATTGTCATCAGAAAGGTTCCAACTTTGGAGAATCCTGCAGATATGTTGTCCAAGGTGGTGACAAGAGCCAAGTTTGAACATTGTTTAGACTTGGTTAATATTCTGCGATTTGGAGCTGGCGCTTGACTGCGCCAATATGGAGGCACCGTGAGTCGTTTGTTTAGATGGAGAAGATTCGTGTTCGGTGGAACTTGAAATTTTGCCAAGGTGGAGATTTGTTGAAATTTGGCAAAATTTTGCCATCCCACATCGGTGGGGAGTAGATAGTTTGGGGGTGTGGCTTCCTATAAAAGGAGCTCACCCCCCATTTTATAATCTATCCCAAATTTGTATTCTCTTCTCCGTCTATATATAAGCGGGCTCTGCAGAGGGTGCTCGGAGACGTAGGCAATTTGGCCGAACTCCGTTATCAAATTTTCGGGTGCGTTCTTTCTTTATTATTTATTTTGTTCCGCATTTATTTCTGGCTTTATTCTCTGTTGGGATATTGTATTCAATATTATTTTGCGGGTTTGGTAGTAGTGTTTTGTACGGTTCTTTTGGGTGTTTTTATATTGTGATAAATACACTGACTGATAAATTCTGTTAGGAATCTGGTATTTAAGAGGGACAGTGTCCTCGCTAGTCCTTCCAAAGAATTTATTTGGAGAAGTAATTTTATCGAGTAGACCCCATTGGGTTAACTCTGAAATTACTGAATCGGTTCATTTCACTATTTGAGAGAAAATTACCCGGTTTTCTCAACAAGAACTTGAGAAACTTTCACAACGGCCGAATCGAATATATATCACAGAAAAGAAGCCAAGTACTTGATTACGTGATTCGAAGCTAGAATATAACAATTCATCAAATAAATCAGAGTTCAATGGTGAGATTCTACAATTCTCACTTCACAAAAGAACAACAGAATAAGTCCTTACTAAACGACTTCGTGTATGGAGACACGAATCGTTGGAAGATCCACTTGATTATTTAATAACATCGACTCCGATCATTTCTCTATCCTCTTGACGTTCAACCTGCAAATTTATAAATACATGTAGGGCTGAGTATAGGAGTACTCAATGGACACATGCCGAAAAATAAAACATACATTATATAGTTGTCATCCATCAACAGTATCACACGGGGGTTTTTCTTAAAAGGCTCTAGCATACTAAATTCTTTGTGATCTTAAAAGTTCATCTGATCAGACTAGAGATGCCCACCGGTTCCGGTTCCGGCGGTTAACCGCCGGTTCAGTGGCTTTCGAGGCGGCGCGGAACACGAGGCGACAATGGCGTTGCTTTTGCAGACGGTTCGTTGACCGAACCGGCGGTTTTATCCCGGAAACCGGCGGTTTTGTCCCGGAAACCGGCGGTTACGGCGGTTCCGGCGGTTTTCCGCCAAAACCGCCGGTTTTGTGAAATTTCAATTTTTTTTTTCAAATTTCAAATTCGAATTCTTCCATTTTCCCCCTCATTTTTATCTATAAATAGCCCCCTCTATCCTCATTTACATTTACCCCACTCTTGTGTTAATAAGAGTTTCTCTCTTCAATCTCCCAATTATCTCTCTTTGTCTCCAATTTCTCATTTGTGCTATTGTGCTTCCATTTAATTACTCAAGTGCTACTCTTATTAAGCATTGTTATACGCTTTATATTTGTTCCCGTAGTTCTATAAGTTGTCTTTCGTTCTCAATTGCTAAAAAAAAAAAATTATTCCATATTTCTACATTTCTACTATATATCAAGATGTCTTCATCCCGAGAAGGTCGTGTTGATAAGGGAAAGGGAAAGTCCAAGAGGCCATCTCGGAGATCCGTTATTGATGAAATTTCTCAAATGAACATGGATGCTTGGCAGGTTAATATTTATTATCTACTAATTTAATTAATTTTGAATTACATTACATTATTGTTCATAATTTTATTTGAAATTTACAATACAAATATTATTTTGTAGACTCGAGAAGAGCAAGATGTGGCACATGCTATTGCTCTTTCTCGCTCTCAATCCCAAGGCGATGCTTATGTTGGTACCGGTAGTGGTGCTCCCGGTCGCGGTGCCTATTCTCAACAAATTCCAACCCCTGTGAATGTTGATGAAGACGACGATGATGATGATGATGACGAGGAGGAGGGGGAGGAGGTAGAAGAGGTTCAAGAAATGCCACCCCCACCACCACCAAGGAGTCACCGTGGCCGTAGTCGTGGTCGTGGACACCCTCCTCAACCTCCTAGACCAGTTGAACGGTCTTTAAGCTCAAACATCATGGTGAAACATTTCAAGAGGGTACAAGATACTAACGATCCTGACACGTATAATGTGTATTGCAACTATTGCGAAAACATATACACACTCCGAAAGGGTGGAGGATACGGTACGTTTACCCGTCACATGGAGAAAGCGCATCCGGTCGAGTTTGGTATCGCTCAAACCCAAACTCAACTCAACTTTCAACATGTCGGGACCGGGAGTGGGACGGGTTCATCTCAAACATCAGGTATGTGTAGCAGTACTCTTTTGAAATATGATCACAAAAATGCTCTTAATGTGATGTCTAGATTTGCCGTTATGAAACATTTTCCATTCAATGCTTTTGATAACGATGCTTTTGAGTTGAGTATGCGACAATTTTATAATGCCGCTGCAAGGAAGTTGAGTCGAACTTCTATGACTCGAGCCGTTGTTAGACAATGCATGGAAAAGAAAGCGCAACTAGGTACGTTTATTTTTAACTTAGGGCATAAGGTTTCTATTTGCTCTGATGTGTGGACCGATTGTTTTTGCAAAAACTCCTACATGGGCATCACTGTGCATTTCGTTGATCACAGTTGGACTTTGAACAAATGTTTGATTGCATTTCGTGAATTTCCCGCACCACACACTGCACAAACAATTGCTCAATTGATCATTCAAGTTTTGAATGAATTTCAATTGATCGATAAAATTTTTTCCATTGGTTTTGACAATGCTAGCGCTAACACTGCTAGTATAGATGAACTAATCAGTGCATGTTCTCCTGTTATTGATGGCAAATATTTTCATGTGCGATGTATTGCCCATATTTTGAATTTGTGTGTTCAAGATGCTATCGATTTGTGGCAAAAGTATGTTGATCCTATTAGAACTGCTGTGAAGTTGATTTATAACAAAGCTCCTATTGGTAGAGCTTGGAAGAGATATTGTCATAGCAAGCAATGCAGGTACACTAACTTCAAATTGGATGTTTCAACTCGTTGGAACTCGACGTATGATATGTTGGAGTCGACTTTGAACCACATTGAGTATTTATGTGATTTTTTTAGAACTTGCCCTCATGTGCCTTCTGATTTGCTTTTGATACCCTCTTGTTGGGACCACAGCATGGATTTGTTTCGATTATTCCGCGCGTTCAAAAATGTCACTGTTGAGTTATCCGGTGTTTATTATCCTACTTCTGTGCGCGTTTTGGAGCATTGCATGTATGTGGCAATTGGTTTTAAAACATGTGTGAAAAATACTCAATTCATTGAGTTGAAGGCTATTTTGTTTTACATGGTTGAAAAATGGTTAAAATATTTTGCTCGTATTCCAAATGTGTTTTTGATTGCAAAATGCTTGGATCCAAAGTGGAAATTGCATGGTGTTTATAAAATTTTAGACATGTACTATGGTTGTTTGCACGATTTGGATTTTTCTCAACTTCGCCAATGAACCCAGCTTCCCATTTTAAACTGGCCGCCAATGAACCCAGCTTCCCATTTTAAACTATAATCTGATCCTCATTCATCCCGATTCCATATATAAATTTGTGTTCCAGTACCATCTGCCCCAAAGATACCCACTTTTTCACCAATAAGATATTTATCAAATGGGGAATATATTTTAATGATCTTCAAGTACAACTTAGCCGCATCCTGAATGATCTATGAAAATTCTTCTCGGAATCAACCCTTTTTTCTTGCAAAATGTTGCCCATTTTCTAAGCAAACACATATCAGCACGCCATATACACATTGCTGCATTTCTAATAGGGGCAATTTGATCTTCCAAAGCAATCAATGCATCTCGAACACACATAGTCAGAACATTATTCAAACATCTAGCATGGAAAAAATCAGAACAAACTATCTATTAGTGCTAATTTTTTCCATGCTAGATGCTTGAATAATATTCTGACTATGTGTGTTCGAGATGCATTGATTGCTTTGGAAGATCAAATTGCCCCTATTAGAAATGCAGCAATGTGTATATGGCATGCTGATATGTGTTTGCTTAGAAAATGGGCAACATTTTGCAAGAAAAAAGGGTTGATCCCAAGGTAAGAGAACTACGTGGGCTTTGATTCCTCAATAAAATTGTGGATACGTAGGCAACTCAACTTAAATTTGAAAAGTTTAACTTTGAAAGTTTAAGTTGATCCCAAGCCCTTTTCAATTTTTCCTTTTTCCCCCCCATTTCATGTTTTTTTTATTTACCTTCCGAGTCCGACGAGGCGACGACACTTGTAAATTATATTACATTGTTGTATGTTGTTGTATTGTATACTTATGTATTGTAAATTGTAATGTATCGTTGTCCGTTACAACTCAAAATCAATAAAATTTATTTCATTTTCTCCTTATTCGTCTTATTTGTGCTTGAATTATGCATTGTCTTGTTCCGATTTGTTGTATAAAGCCAAATTTCAAATTTAAAAATAAAAATAATAATTGAACAGCGAAACCGCCGGTTTTCGAACCGGAACCGCCAAAACCGCCGGAAAACCGGCGGTTCCGAACCGGAACCGGAACCGTGAAATAGCCTCACGGTCCGGTTCCGCCTCCGCCAAAACCGGAACCGCCGGTTTTCGAACCGTGGGCAACACTAGATCAGACTAAGTTCTTCAAAACTCATACCATATCTGAGAATCGTGTACCGTGAAGGTGGCCACCTTCAAATGACACCATAGCCGGCCAACCTTGGATGGCTCACAGCTCTTGTACACCTTATTCCGAATAGGATTTGCGGTCCTATAGGGAACCGAATTCGTTACTTAGTTTTGTCATCGCCAAAACCCGTAGGCATATAGCCCCAACAGATAGGCCTTAAAACAAACATTTTATGGCATGACTACATCTTGAAAATAATCACAGCTTCATTTTGAGAAAAATGGTATTTCATAATTTCACAAGTATTTTCTTTATATCCATACTAATGTGTCGGATATTAAAAGAAAGCCCACCTGATATGCTTATTTCTCAACTCAATTACTGGCTTTGGCCTCACTTGCCCTTGAGCAATTTATCCTTTGAAAATAAATAGCGTAGCACGCTAATTAGTACTTGACTATTTTTCTTGAGAAAGAATGCATGTATCTTATTGGATAGCACATATATCTCAGTCTCGACTTATAGGATTTTTCTTAACCCTACCGCGGCTTTACTGCTTTGTAGGATTTAATTATCCACTTTACTAACTCTAGAGAAATTCTATTTTCTCGAAAAATATTATTACTTGAGCCCTTATTAAATAAAATATGGATTCTTGGAAAATACCCTTTTTAAATAATTTTCTTCGGATTTTTCTTAAGGCCGCCCATGGCGTCGCGGGGCGACGCCGGTCGGCCATTCGCATCTTACTTTAACATTTTTCCATCTTCGAAAATTTAATACTTTATCCGGGAATTAATTTATTAAGCTCCAAACTCAATTCCATAAACAAATTCCAATCAAACATAAATAATTCTCGGCCCAATTATTAATTTGGGACAGCACGCCTCTTCAATTAAATTACAGTCCAAATCCTCCACTAATTAAATGGCCCAACTCATTAATTTGCTTATTGGCCCAAACTTTAACTAAAACAGTCCCTTCTTCTTAATTCAATTTCGGTCCAGCTTTTTAAAATAAGTGGCCCAACTACCGATTAATTAAAACCAGTCCAAGTATACTCCCTTCTCATCCTTCATCGTGACTTCTCTCTTCCCCCAATGCACGGTCTCCTCCTTCCACCTCGTCTCGTCGCCACCGCCGTTCGCTCTTCTCCGGCGAGTCCATGCCGGAGTGGCCTCTCTTCTTCCACAAATTGAAATTCTCCAAATCGAGAAGGGCACAGCGGCGTCTTCTCCTCGCTCCTCTTCGTCGCCGGCAGCGCACGGCACGCACCGCCACCGCCTCCATCATCTTCTCTCTAAATCTCCAAATCTGTAAATCTCTAGACCGAGGAATCGAGAAGTAGCGCCTCCTTCCTCGTCTCCGGCTGCTCGACCAACAGACCCACCGCCGCCTGTCGCCATTCACCGGAGACTCACGCCTGCTTCCTCCGTCGAACGCCCTCCGGCGAATTCAGTAGTAGAGAGGAGGCGTCGCCTCCCTCTCCCTCTCTCAGTTGCGGCCTGCAGCTGCCCCGCTGGGCTCCCGGGTTTCCGCCATCGCCGGACAGCCCACTTCCTAAGCTAAGTCACCTTTGGAGCTTTGTGGAGGCCGAGAATCGAGAAAGATGGAAGAGGGGGAAAGAAGATTTTCCTACAATACCATTTGTCTCATTTTCCTCTACTTGCCAAAAATTAGTTTAGTCTACAATTGCTTAGAGCATCCTCATCCGTGCTCTTGTCATGGGCCTAGACTCATTTTTATTACTTTTTTTATTCTATGTTCTTAGGCAAGAGCACAACATCTATATTCATACTCTTCCAAGGACATGCTCTAGTGTCCCACCATTCCAATTTAAATAAAAACATTTCCACAATATTAGAGTGCATTAAAAATAACCGAAATACTATTACAAATTACTAAAAAAATTAAAAACTACATAATTCAAATCCTAAAAATTTAAAATTACATAATTAAAATCGTAAAAATTTAAAATTACATAATTAAATTTATAAAATTTAAAAAACCCACTACTCGTGGCCGAATTTCGCCCAAATATGTTTGATTAGGTCTTCTTGTAGCTCAGTGTGGGTTCTGGTATCGCGCATTGTGTGTCTTGTTTCGATCCTCTCGCCCACCGTCGTATGCACACCTCAGCGTGGGGGAGACCTCTCGGTTGAGCTTCCAGCTTCATCCTCGTCGTAAAAGTTGGCCGCCCTCGGTCCTTCGTCAGCTAGAATCATGTTGTGCAAGATAATACACGTGTACATGATGTCGGCGATATTGTTAATGTACCACAGCCGAGACGGGGCCTTCACAATGTTGAATCGGCCTTGAAGGACCCCAAAAGCTCTTTCGACGTCTTTCCGAGCAGACTGTTGACGCTGCGCAAAAAGAACTCGGGTCTTGCGGATTGTTGAACGTCTTCACGAAAGTCGACCACCTTGGGTAGATACCATCGGCAAGATAGTAACTCATGTGGTATGCATTTCCGTTGACGGTGAAGTCGATCGCCGGTGCTACACCATTCAAAATATCATTGAAGAGTGGTGAAAAATAGAGCACGTTCAAGTCGTTGTTGGATCCGGCAATACCGAAATATGCGTGCCAAATCCATAGTTGGTAGTCGACGGCCGCTTCAAGGATAAGCGTTGGGCCGCCGCCTTTGTGGCCGCTTAAGTATTGCCCCCTCCAAGCAGTCGGACAATTCTTCCACTTCCAATACATGCAGTCAATGCTGCCAAGCATACCGGGAAAACCGTGTACTATTTCGTGAAGATTAAGCAACCATTGACAATCATCGATGGTGAGTGCCCGAAGGAATTCCTCACCGAAAACAGAACGAACGTCGTCGCAAAAATTTTTAAGGCATAGGATTCCAATTGACTCACTCACATGAAAATACTCGTCGAAGAGGTCAGCCGTTTGCCCAGTAGCAAGTTGTCGGATGGCACAGGTACACTTCTGCAACGCCGAGAGACTTTGCCGACCGGTTGCGTCTCTAGTTGATTGAAAGTATTCAACACGGGCGGACAATGTGTTGACAATACGCATAAACAACCGTTTTGACATGCGAAAACGGCGCCGGAAGTAATCCTCCGGAAACCGCGACTGGTCTGAAAGATAGTCGGCAACGAGCCTTTCGTTGGCTCCCTCTCAGTCACGAGGGATATAGCGGCGAATTGATCTAGTTGGTCGAGGAGGAGGGCAGGGGTAGTGGCGGTGTCATAGGCTTCATAGGCGGCACGATATTGTGCATAGTATTCTTGTTCTTCGCGCTCCGCTTCAACCATGATATCGATGAAATCCATTTTTAGAGAGGGTTTGAGTGAGAGAGGAAGATGTAGATGAGTTGTATGAAAAAATATGAATGAGAGATGAATGGGAGATGATTTGAAGTGAAAAATGGATGATAAATGTCTGCATTTATAGATAATTTTAGGAATAAAAAATTATAAAAAAATAAAAAAAATTCAAAAAACGATAATAAAACGACCCTATTTTTGGGAATCTGAAAATATTTTTTTTAATTTTTGTTATTATTTTTTATTTTTAAAAAAAAAAAAAAAACGAAATTGCCAACGGCAATGGAAACGCTACGTCAGCTGCTCGCTGGCATGGACGTGCTCGATGCATCGAGCAGCGCCGTGCCAGCGACACAAACGCCGTCCGTCGCGCGAGCACCGCTGCAGATGCTCTTAGGATTAGAATCTTTAAAGTGGAGGTGTTGTATTCCAAAATTGTTGTGCCACATGATGTAAGCAACATAGTGTAGTCTATTTCACAACACTCTCCCAAATATGTAAAATCCTCTTTACAAGTATTGTACTAATTTATTCTCTTTTCATTTGCATCAATAACTTCTTACTCTTTATTCTCCAAGATCGAGCACTTATAATTTCAAAAGCCGGAATTACAACGAAAATTCTACGATCACACATCTTACAAACGAAATTAATTAAGTTAATAAAGCCAATTTATCTCGAAAGGAAGGAACGAAATTTCGAGACGTCACATTTTTAGAAAGCAGTCCGGCGGGTTTGCCATGACATTGCCATGACAGAGTCCCATGGAGTCTAGAGCAATTTTCAAGAATAATTATGATCAATTTGAGCACGGGAATTATCAATTTTGGATAAACACTAAAAAAAAGACAGAATCTTTAAGTTGATCAGCACAACCCACAAGTGGAAATAAAATATTTTTGCCAAAAAAGCAAAGCAGATAACACTTACTCCTATTTTAGTTGAAAAAATATGATAATACACACTTAATAGCAAGAAAAAACACCTTTAGAGAATAAAACAACAAGGTAAAGAATGTAATGAGGACAACAATGTAATGAGGACAACAAGATAAACAACAAGGTAAAGAATGTAATGAGGACAAGAGCACTAAATCAATAAAAGATGCATAACATAGTGATGGGGTGCGTACTAAACAAGCCCAACAGCAATGACGGCCCATCAGCCCAAAGCCCAAGGAAGAGTATGAGTTCGGCATTACCAAAGAGTTCGGCCTCAGCCTACAGCTCGGTAAAAGCCAACCAATCAAGCTCTACTCTCAGATCGGCAACCAAAGCAGTTCGGTCTCAGTATTCGACCGAACAAGGAGTTAGTGGACCCATACAGGATTTCCACAACTTCCAACACACCCACTACCACGTGGTGTCAACTCAGGCCACGATCGTAGGCCATGACCTACACGACATCCACGACTTAGGGTGGTGATGCAAGCCACGATCTTAGTTCAATATATAAATAGAACTTAGATCTGATAGAAAAAGTTCTGTTAAGCTCTCTAGAGATAAAATATCATATAGCAAGTCTGTGTTGTAAGCTGTAATCCCAGATCAAGCAATACAATCTTGCCCTCCCTTCTTCCCGTGGACGTAGATTTACTTCAGTAAATCGAACCACGTAAATTCATTGTGTCGTAGTCTTTATTCTCTACCAGCATTTACTAACATCAGAAATTCGCGGATACATCACATAGGATGCAAGAATAAATAAGTAAGGCAATGAACCCCTCCATCCTTTATCCGTCTATTTTTTCAACTTTTTCGGTTTTAAATTTAATAGTACTAACTCTTTATTCAATTATCATGCAATTACTTAGTTTCCATAAGTAAGTTTTGGACCGTCTACCCATGGAGAATTAACAATTTTATGATAGAGTACCTACTATTAATCTTAAATAATAATAATGGTGGTGGGGTTTGTCGTTATTAAGGGACAGAGAAATGTTTATGTTTGTGTGTATATATTATAGTTTAAGGGATAGAGAAATGGTTGTGTATACATCATAGTTTTGCATGTGTAAACATCTGTCAACAACTAAGTCATTCAATCTCAATCTTGAGTTACATGTGGGCTAACCTGAATAGTTCACCGATACCTATGATAAACCAAGAAAAGGGAAGTTTATTGGACCTTATCATCTGTTTGATAATCCTATTATATATTTCTATCCAAACTATAATTCTATCCAAACCCGTGGAAATCATTATTAGGGCATACGCTGGTTAGTTTTTCGTACTATTTGGCCTAGAATTCCAAAATGCCCATTCTTTGTGTCATTAATTAAACATTACAACTTTCTCTTTCTACACCACCATTGCTCCTCTCATCAATGGGGCTTTCCTCTCCCTTGTTAATCTATAGTGGCGATGGTCGCCCTCCCTCCACGGCCATCATCGATTTGCTCTATTTACCCTTATAACAGTCGGACACACCCGGCGGTAGTGATTTGGGTCAGACCATCCACAATGCCGCCCAGCCGACCGCTCAGCCGAGCGCCGGCGCTGGGCGGTTCACTGGGCGGTCTATTGCAGTCGCCCAGCGGGCGATTGGAGAGAGAAACCGCGCAGCGCTGGGCGGTCGCGTGGCGCTGGGCGATCCGCTCGGCGCTATTGCAGCGCCCGGATCACCCAGCGCAAATTAAATTTTTTTTTCCGAAATACTATATATACGTGCTTTGCTCGTCATTTTCATTCGCACCACTTGTTTTAACGAGTACTCTCTCTATCTTAATTTCTGTACAAAAGCAACAACGCGAAATGAGTAACGCTGGTGGTGGTAGTGGTGGTAGCGGAGGGGATGCTGAGGAGTACGAACGTCGAATGGCCGAAGCGTTGGACGCCTATACGACCAACGCGATAGACCAATGGATGGAAAGGGCCTTGCAGCCGGCGATACCTCGACCTCCCCCAGTGGTCCACCGCCGCAGTGTGATTGATCGGGATCACGTAGCTGCACATCAGCGCCTATACGAAGACTACTTCGCACAGGAGCCTCGGTTCAACGCCAACCTTTTCAGGCGTCGTTTTAGGATGAGCAAGGACCTGTTTATGCGTATTGTCAACGCATTGGAGTCTCGACCACACACCTATTCAAAAGTGCACTGCGGCAATCCGGCAGTTTGCCTACGGAGGCGCGGCAGACATGTGGGACGAGTATCTCCACATCGGTGAGACGACTGCCCTGCAATGTCTGAAGAATTTCTGTCTGGGAGTGATAGAAGTATTCGGTGATCAGTATCTCCGAATGCCTACCCCCGAAGACTGCCAAGATCTGTTGCGGATGCACGGGAGTCAGCATGGGTTCCCGGGTATTTTAGGCAGCATAGATTGTATGAATTGGGAGTGAAAGAACTGTCCCGCAGCCTGGAAGGGGTTCTACACGTCCGGCTACAAGGGAAAGAATCCCACGATGATCCTGGAGGCCGTAGCTGATTACCGGCTTTGGATTTGGCACGCGTATTTTGGGATAGCTGGTTCGAACAACGACCTCAACGTCCTCAACTCGTCGCCACTTTTCAACGAGCAGTGCCAGGGCGTCGGTCCGGCCATCAGTTTTGTCGCCAACGACAACCAACATGATATGGGCTACTACTTGGCGGATGGGATATACCCTAGGTGGCCCGTCTTTGTGAAGACGATCCGATGCCCAGGAGATGAGAAGAAGGCCTACTTTGCGGCACGGCAGGAGTCGGCGCGCAAGGACGTGGAGCGCGCATTTGGTGTGCTCCAGTCTCGATGGGCGGCAATTAAGGGTCCAACGCGTTTGTGGAATATCCAATGCATTGCTGATATAATGTACGCATGTATTATCATGCACAACATGATTGTCGAA
This sequence comes from Salvia splendens, assembly GCF_004379255.2. Lineage (NCBI taxonomy): Eukaryota > Viridiplantae > Streptophyta > Magnoliopsida > Lamiales > Lamiaceae > Salvia > Salvia splendens. The sequence goes on from NC_056040.1 coordinate 32,183,081, forward strand.
GATGAAGGTGGCGATCTGACCAATTGGGTCAACGATGATAATGAAGTCGGTCCAAGCCACGGCGTGGCCGCCCCCAACGTACGGAGTGGGGTACCTCACGATGAAGCCGGCCTCCTACAAGCACATGCCGACATGCGCCAAACGACGGCTCATATTCGACTCCAAAAGGATTTAATTGAAGAGTTATGGGCGCGGAGGATTGACCGCCGTTAGTTTTGCTTAATTATGTAATTTTTTTTAATTAATGTACTTTTTAAATTTTATTAATATTAGTGAATTTTCTTGTTTTTGTGTCGTAAATTTAATTCCGTATATTGTGTGATTGTTAATTATTTCATTTTGTATATATTTCTTAATAGTGATGTGGATAGTATGTGGCTAGGCTATGGCTGGGCTATTTGCTTGTTTTGATGATGTGGCAGGAGGATTTTTAGTGCTGATGATGTGGCAGTGGCTAGGCTATGACTGGGCTATTGCTGGGATATTCCTATTGTGGATGGTCTTAGGCATCTAGTAAGCATGTGTAATGTTAATAAACTAATGTATTTTCCTAGTCTCAAATCTATTTTAAGACCATCCACAATGCCGCCCAGCCGACCGCCGGCGCTGGGCGGTTCGCTGGGCAGTCTATTGCAGTCGCCTAGCGGGCGAATGGAGAGAGAAACCGCGCAGCGCTGGGCGGTCGCGTGGCGCTGGGCGGTGCGCTGGGAGGTCCGCTCGGGGCTATTGCAGCGCCCGGATCGCCCAGCGCACCGCCTAGCGCGAAATTTAATTTTTTTTTTCTGAAACACTATATATACGCGCTTTGCTCGTCATTTTCATTCACACCACTTGTTTTAACTAGTACTCTCTCTATCTTAATTTCTGTACAAGATCAACAAGGGAAATGGATCTCAACAACGAGCCTAGTTCCGGGAGTAGCGGGTCACAAGCTCCGTCGATCCCCGTGGGAAGTGGATGGGGTCAGATGCCCGGGTACTACAACATGTACCCGTGGCAGCAGATGTATTCCGGGATGCCAACGGGGGGGAGTCCGCCGGGGTGTGTCCGGCGGTACCGGGATGGGCACCCGGGATGCAGATGATTCCCGGCGGGTACCGCCGACACAGGGGACTCCGGGGGTAGTACCGGCTACACAGTGGACTTATGGGGGGTCCCCGGCGACGGCGGGGGATGTCTATCGCCCCAGTTTAGATTTTTCGACTGGTTCATCGCACACATCGACCCAAACGCCCTTGGGGTTTGATTGTTTCTCCTTAGATGACTTGGTGTTTGATACTCCCGGAGCTCCGGAAACTCTCGTTAAAGGGGGAGGGGCAGAGCGGGTGCGTGGCGCCCCCGCGAAGAAGGGCAAGAAGAAGGTCGGTGAGTCGTCGCAGCCGGGTGAGGAGGAGGTACGGAGGAGGTGGACGGACGAGGAGAACGTCGCGCTCTGCAAGGCGTGGGTGAGTGTTTGCGACGATCCTCTCGTTTCGAACGAGCAGAGGATCGTCAACATGTGGGGCAAGATAGCAGCAGCCTACCAGAGATTTTGCCCGGAGGGGAGGCCACGCAACGGGGAGGATTGCCGGAAGGCCTGGAACCGAATAAGGGGTGCGGTCTCCCGATTTTCGGGTTTGTACACCAACGCACTCTGCATGATGAGCAGTGGCCAAACGGAGGAGGACTGCAGGAGAATAGCTGAGAAAGCCTTTCCACTGAAGGGGGTATACAAGGACTTCACCTACTGGAACTGCTATCTTGTGCTGAACGAGTCCGAGAAGTTCCGAGTAGGTGTCGACTCTGGCTGGCCGAAGAAGCAACGACTGAACTACACCGGCGATTTCAGCGGCAGCAGCGGTGGTTCCCACGACCTCCCCGAGACGACGCAGGAGTTCCCCACGCCGCGTTCGGTCGGTGGCCGACCTCGCCCGATGGGCGCAAGCGCGCTCAGCGGGAGGCGAGGGGGAACGCCAGGGCTTCCCAGGAGGTCCAGTCGGCATCCCCCCTTTGCCAATCCACCGAGGATCTCAAATTCTTCGCTCGCGCCCAAACGCGCGCTCAGTTGATCAAGACGATGGCCGAATGGCGGGTGGCGACGGATCCCGTGGAGAAGAGCGTGCTTCAAACCTTGCTCATGAGCCTGCAGGACGAGTTGGAGGCGGCACGGAGGGAGACCGGCGGCGGCGGCGGCGGCGGCGGTGGCGGCGGCGGCGATGGTGGCGACAGCGACGGAGGCGGCGACGACGGAGACGAGGAGTGAATTGGCACTCCTTTTTATTATTGTATTTTTTATAAATTAATGTATTTTTTTAAATTATTGTACTTTTTTAAATTTTAATATTATTATTAAACTTTTCCCGTATTTGTCTCGTAAATTAAATTTCGTATATTGTGTGATTGTTAATTATTTCATTTTGTATATATTTGTTAATAGTGATGTGGATATTATGTGGCTAGGCTATGGCTGGGCTATTGCTGGGCTATTTGCTTGTTTTGATGATGTGGCAGGAGGATTTTTAGTGCTAATGATGTGGCAGTGGCTAGGCTATGGCTGAGCTATTCCTATTGTGGATGGTCTAATTGCTTTGATTTAGTACCAATTGCACAAATTCACCTTAGAAAACAAATACTCCCTCTGTCCCGTGTTAATTTGTAGCCCACAATTGTGGACTTTTGGTTTTGGCAAAGTTTTGTATTCCCACATCGGTGGGGGAATTGGAAGTATGGGGGGTGGCTGCCTATAAAAAGGAGCTCACCCCCACTTTGTAAATCATCCTCAAAATTGTATTCTCTTCTCCGTCTAAATATAAGCGGGCTCTGCAGAGGGTGCTCGGAGACGTAGGCAATTTGGCCGAACTCCGTTATCAAAGTTTCGGGTGTGTTCTTTCTTTATTATTTATTTTGTTCCGCATTTATTTCTGGATTTATTCTCTGTTAGGATATTGTATTCAATATTATTTGCGGGTTTGGTAGTAGTGTTTTGTACGGTTCTTTTGGGTGTTTTTATATTGTGATAATTACACCGACTGATAAATTATGTTAGGAATCTGGTATTTAAGAGGGACAGTGTCCTCGCCAGTCTTTCCAAAGAATTTATTTGGAGAAGTAATTTTATCGAGTAGACCCCATTGGGTTAACTCTGAAATTACTGAATCGGTTCATTTCACTATTTGAGAGAAAATTACCCGGTTTTCTCAACAAGTAGTATCAGAGCCAAAGGTTCGTCCTTGGTTCTGTTTGTTTGTAATATTGAATACTTTATTTTGAGTCTGTAATGGAGGGGAATGATCAAGAAACAAAGGCTAGTTCTTCGACATCGTGGTCGAGGTTTCCACTATCAAACATGAAATTGACGGTGGAGATATTTGACGGTACTGGCCATTTTGGTATGTGGCAGGGGGAGGTTCTAGACTCTCTTTTCCAGCAAGGTCTTGACATTGCCATTGAAGAAAAGAAACCAGAAGATATAGATGATAAAGATTGGAGTACCATAAATCGGTTAGCTTGTAGAACAATTCGGTCGTGTCTGTCCAGGGAGCAGAAGTATGCTGTCAAGAATGAGACTTCTGCATATAGATTGTGGAAGACACTGGAGGACAAATTTCTGAAGAAGAGTGGTCAGAATAAGCTCCTTATGAAGAAAAGTTTGTTCCGATTTGAATACCGATCAGGTACCACTATGAATGAACACATTACTTTGTTTAACCAATTAGTAGCAGACCTGCTAAATTTAGATGTGAAATTTGAGGATGAGGATCTGGCATTGATGTTGTTGTCGTCTCTACCTGATGAATTTGAACATCTGGAGACCACATTACTCCACGGTAAAGAGAATGTGTCTTTAGATACTGTATGTTCTGCTTTGTATAGTCATGAATTGCGAAAGGCAGATAAAATGAAAGGCAAAGCAGTTACAGATGAAGCATTAGTGGCAAGAGGTCGTCAACAAGGCCGATCAAAGGAGAGAAGAGGAAGGTCCAAATAAAAAAAAAACGAGTTGCCAAAGATGAGTGTGCTTTCTGTTATGAGAAAGGACATTGGAAGAAAGACTGCCCAAAGTTGAAGAAGAAAGAAAAGGCTTCGCAAGATGCAAATGTTGCTGAATGCAAAAATGATGCGGAGTCAGATTGTACTTTGACGGTTTCACCTTCAACATCGCATCCAAACGAGTGGATATTGGATTCAGGTTGCACCTATCATATGTGTCCCATCAGGGAGTGGTTCTTTGATTTCGAAGAACTCAATTGCGGACTTGTTTACATGGGGAATGACAGTCCATGTAAGACAGCCGGGATAGGCTCAATCAAGCTACGGAATCAGGATGGATCCACTAGAATTTTGAAGGATGTGCGGTACGTGCCCCAGTTGAAGAAGAATCTCATCTCATTGGGGGCCTTAGAATCTAAAGGCCTAGTTGTGATGATGCGAGATGGAATTCTTAAAGCAACTTCAGGAGCACTGGTGATGCTGAAAGGTGTGAGGAAGAACAATTTGTATTACTACTAAGGTAGTACAGTTGTTGGGACAGTAGCAACTGCAACTTCGAGTAATAAGAAGGATGCAGAGGCGACGAAGCTTTGGCATTTGCGATTGGGACATGCTGGTGAGAGATCATTGCAAATTCTCGCCAAGCAAGGATTATTGAAAGGTACGAAGTCTTGCAAATTAGAGTTTTGCGAGCATTGTGTTCTGAGAAAACATCGAAGAGTGAAATTTGGCACTGCAATCCATAATACGAAGGGAATTCTGGATTACGTGCACTCAGATGTGTGGGGACCTGCCAAGACTCCGTCACTTGGAGGTAGACACTATTTCGTCACTTTTGTTGATGATTTTTCCAGGAGAGTTTGGGTGTACACTATGAAGAGCAAAAATGAAGTCCTTGGGATTTTTCTGAAATGGAAAGCTCAAGTTGAAAATCAGATGGGGAGGAAGATCAAGGTTCTCCGATCTGACAACGGTGGAGAATACAAGAGTGATCCTTTCCAAGATGCATGCCAAGAGTGTGGCATAGTTCGGCACTTCACAGTGAGAAATACACCACAGCAGAATGGAGTGTCAGAGCGTATGAATCGAACACTAGTGGAGAAAGTTCGTTGTATGCTGTCTAATGTTGGGCTAGACAGAAAATTTTGGGCTGAGGCCATCACATACGCTCAACACATTGTCAATCGTTTGCCATGTTCTGCCATTGATGGCAAGACTCCTTTAGAGGTATGGTCCGATAAACCTTTAACTGATTATGATTCTTTGCATATTTTTGGTTCTATTGCATATTATCATGTGACTGAATCAAAGTTGGATCCACGTGCAAAGAAGGCTTTGTTTATGGGTTTCAGTGCTGGTGTTAAAGGATATCGGTTATGGTGTTTGGAGTCTAAGAAGACGATTGTAAGTAGGGATGTTACCTTTGATGAATCTTTCATGTTGAATAAGGTAAATCCAAATAGTAGTGATACTTCGCAGCAGGTGGAGTATACACCGAAGCAGGTGGAGTTCGAAGAAGCAGTTGTGATCCCAACTACGAACACCACAAATGACTCTCCTATGGAAGAAGAAGAGTCAGATGATGAAGAGGTTCCACCCCAAGAACCTTCGCAGCAATCAGAGCCAATTGCAGTCAGGCGAACGAGGCGGGAAAATAAGAAACCTGCTCGATTTGCGGATATGGTTGCATATGCGCTTCCAATTGTTGATGATGCTCCATGTATCTTTTCGAAAGCTATTGAAAGTTCAGAAAGCGATGGTTGGAAAGGTGCTTTGGAAGAAGAGATGCAATCTCTTCAGAAGAACAAGACGTGGAAGCTGATGCCATTGCCGAAAGGCAGAAAGGCAATTGGATGTAAATGGGTTTTTGCAAAGAAAGAGGAATTTCCTGACAGAGATGATGTTCGCTACAAAGCAAGATTGATAGCTAAAGGCTACGCCCAGAAGGAGGGAATTGATTACAATGAGGTATTTTCTCCTGTTGTTAAACATTCCTCCATTAGAATTTTGTTGGCTTTGGTAGCGCAGTTGAATTTGGAGCTAGCTCAACTTGATGTGAAGACCGCATTTTTACATGGTGATCTGAAGGAGGAAATCTATATGACCCAACCGGAGGGATTCAAGGTTGCTGGTAAAGAAAATTGGGTTTGCAAGTTGAACAAATCGTTGTACGGATTGAAGCAGTCTTCAAGACAGTGGTACAAACGGTTTGACAAGTTTATGAAGGATCAGATGTACACAAGAAGCAAATACGACCACTGTGTGTATTTGCGCAGACTTCAAGATGGTTCCTACATCTACCTACTCTTATACGTTGATGATATGCTGATAGCATCAAAGAGCCAAGTTGAAATTGACAGATTGAAGGCTCAGTTGAGTAAAGAGTTCGAGATGAAGGATTTGGGGAAAGCCAAGAAGATTCTCGGTATGGAGATTACAAGGGATAGAGAGGGAGGCAAGCTTTGGCTGACACAGAAGCAGTATTTGACCAAAGTACTACAGCGTTTTGGTATAAATGATGATTCCAAACCTGTAAGTACCCCGCTTGCTCCTCATTTGAAACTTAGTTCTCAGTTATCTCCAAAAATGGAAGATGAGCGAGAATATATGGCGAAAGTTCCCTATGCTAACGCAGTTGGAAGCTTGATGTATGCAATGGTGTGTACAAGACCAGACATTTCACATGCCGTTGGTACTGTGAGCAGATACATGCATGATCCAGGCAAGGGTCATTGGCTAGCTGTGAAATGGATTCTGCGGTATATCAAAGATACTGTAGACATTGGTTTGTTGTTTGAGCGGGATAAATCACTTGGTCATTTTGAAGTTGGATATTGTGATTCCGACTATGCTGGTGATTTGGATAAGCGAAGATCTACTACGGGCTATTTGTTCACTTTAGCGAGTGCGACAGTTAGTTGGAAGTCTACCTTGCAGTCAACGGTAGCTTTGTCTACGACAGAGGCAGAGTACATGGCCATTACTGAAGCTGTGAAGGAGGCAATTTGGCTTTATGGGTTGCTGAAAGAATTAGGTGTTGGTCAGAAACAACTCGAAGTATATTCTGACAGCCAGAGTGCTATTCATTTAGCAAAGAATCAGGTCTTTCATGCAAGGACGAAGCACATTGACGTTCGCTATCATTTTGTGCGGGAAATTCTCGAAGAAGAGGAAATTGTCATTCGAAAGGTTCCAACTTTGGAGAATCCTGCAGATATGTTGACCAAGGTGGTGACGAGGGCCAAGTTTGAACATTGTTTGGACTTGGTTAATATTCTGCGATTTGGAGCTGGTGCTTGACTGCGCCAATATGAAAGCACCGCGAGTCGTCTGTATGGGTGGAGAAGATTAGTGTTCGGTGGGATTTGAAATTTTGCCAAGGTGGAGATTTGTTAATTTGTAGCCCACAATTGTGGACTTTTGGTTTTGGCAAAGTTTTGTATTCCCACATCGGTGGGGGAATTGGAAGTATGGGGGGTGGCTGCCTATAAAAAGGAGCTCACCCCCACTTTGTAAATCATCCTCAAAATTGTATTCTCTTCTCCGTCTAAATATAAGCGGGCTCTGCAGAGGGTGCTCGGAGATGTAGGCAATTTGGCCGAACTCCGTTATCAAAGTTTCGGGTGTGTTCTTTCTTTATTATTTATTTTGTTCCGCATTTATTTCTGGATTTATTCTCTGTTAGGATATTGTATTCAATATTATTTGCGGGTTTGGTAGTAGTGTTTTGTACGGTTCTTTTGGGTGTTTTTATATTGTGATAATTACACCGACTGATAAATTCTGTTAGGAATCTGGTATTTAAGAGGGACAGTGTCCTCGCCAGTCTTTCCAAAGAATTTATTTGGAGAAGTAATTTTATCGAGTAGACCCCATTGGGTTAACTCTGAAATTACTGAATCGGTTCATTTCACTATTTGAGAGAAAATTACCCGGTTTTCTCAACATCCCGGCCTAAGCGAGACGTTTCTTTTTCCCACCTGTTTTGAAAAAAATGATTATAAATAGTTAGTGTAGATAAAATTAAGTAAGAGAGAGTCTCTTCTACATTATTCTCTCTTTTACTTAATTTTATCTTCACTCTAACTATTTACTATCATTTTTCTAAAACAGGTCCAAAAATGAAACTTCTCGCTTAGGCTTGGACGGAGGGAGTACTTCATCAGTCCCATAAAAAATAAGACATTTGGGACGACATTGTTTTAATCCATAATTAGTGAATTAAGAGAGAGAGAGATAGAAAGAAAAAGTAATTGGAGTATTATTAGTTGATAATGGGGTCCACCTCATTAGAGATAAATAAGCTAACAAAAACGAAAAGGCTATTTTTATGGGTTAGACCAAAATGGAAATTTTCTATATTTTTATAGGACGGATGGAACATCAAACTTTAATGCTTTCTTTTATTTTCGAGTTAAACAATCCAATGCTTCCCTGAGGATTGACCCTAAAGTGCTACCATTATTGTTGTATTCGTGCATCTTAGCTGGAATATTAGGGATAATAATTGAAATTGTGTGAATAAGAGAAATACTACCTCCCTCATTTATAAATAAAAACTTTTGAAACGGCACGACTTTTAATTTATAATTGATAAAGTAAAATAAAAAAAAATGTCTGAAGTGTTGTTAGTGGATAATGGGTCATACCTCATTTGAGATTAAATTTTTTTCTAAAATAAGATGTTTCTAATTTTAAAGGATAATCTAAAATTAAAAAAATACTAGTTTCTATTGTTAAATAACAAATGTAGCATAATCCAATATGTACAATATTTTTAACCGACAGTGGGCCGCAAGTGGCACATAGCTCTGAGTATATTATGTATGCTAAGGGTGAACATAAATGGGCCAAGTAAAGAAAAGGAAGGCCCATTAACCAAACTAAGTCTCTTTCTCTCTCTTAGGTTTCTTTATTTTATTATTTTGATAGCATATGCTTGATTGTTGTATGTAACTTTTAATAAAGTGGTAAACAAGTAATTTATGTACTGTAAGATTTAGTCATTACTTTTTTACAATAAGAGTAGTAGTAAATACTTCCTCCGTCCCATTATAAGTGAACCACTTCTTTTTAGCATGGAATTTAAGAAATTGATATTTAAAGAGTTAAAGTATAAGAGAGAAAAACGTAGAAGAGTGAAAAAAATATAGTAGGTGGAAAAGTAAGAGAGATTAATTTTCACTTAAAAGGGAAATAAAGTAAGAGAGATTAATTTTTCACTTAAAAGGGAGCATCCAAAACAGGAAAATGACTCGCTTATAATGGGATAGATGGAGTAGTAATTAAAGATTATTCGGGCTAGAAAAGATATTACTCGTAATTATTTTTCCTATCATTAATACTCTTTCCATCTTGCTATTCGTATTTATTTCGTCGGCCTCCACAATTGTTCGCCGGACAGAGAGATAACAATCCGACGAGGTTAGTTTCCAGGCGATTGAATTTGGTTTCTCAATTCGAAGTTGAATCTCTAATTTTTTGCCCAACAATTTCAGAGAGAACAATATGCATTTGTTGAGATTGGGTAATCGAAATACTTCTAATTTGGTGGTTTATTGTTAGGCATCGTTTGGTAGCTATGTTATGTTTCGACTAAACATGATACAAATAGTGACAGTAATCATAGTTTCGATTAGTTAATTTATCTTGATTAAGTGTTTGGTAGCTAAGGATAATTATGAGTTATCATATTTAGATGTTTGGTACAACAAATTACAAATAAAAATAAAAATTAGAATTGTTAAAATTATCCACATTAATTTAAGTAAATGATTAAAATATCCCCATGTTGCCTTAATTTTGGGTGGTTTTGGCAATTTATTGACGATGAAAAATATCCAAGCATACCATTTTTTATTATATAAAATGCTAAAAATGGAGTACATAATAAATATAATCATAACTAAAATTTTTCAATTTTATTTTTTATTATATACTACCTCCGTTCCTGAAAGTTTTTCCTATTTTTTCATTTTCGTCCGTCCCCCAAAGTTTGTCCCATTTCACTTTTTACCATTTTAGTAGTGGACCTCTTATTCCACTAACTCATTCATACTCACATTTTATTATAAAACTAATATATAAAAGTAGGACCCACAATCCACTAACTTTTTCAACTAACTTTCCATTACATTTCCTAAAACCCATGTCGGGTCAAAGTGAGACAATATTTGGGGGACGGAGGTAGTACTATTATTTACATGAAAAATATTCAAGCATACCATTTCTTATTATGTAAAAATGCTAACAACGAAAAATTAAATAAATATGAGCATAACTATGTTTGTTACTTTTATTTTTATTATATATTTTATGTGTATTAAAAATATTCAAGCATACCATATGTCACGACCGTATTTTGCTAAGGATAGCGAAAGCGGGTAAACCGCGACTAATGAGAAGGATTAAAGAAGCGGGGAAAGAAAAGGGGTAGAACTTGAGAAATTTGCACAAAGGCCAAGTCGATTGATATCATAAAATAGAAGTCAAGTATTCAATTACATGGTCTTGGAAATAGGATAAACATCTCATCAATAAATCAGAGTTTGATGGTGAGATTCTACAATTCTCACTTCACAAAAGCACAACGGAATAAGTCCTTACTAAACGACTTCGTGTATGAAGACACGAATCGTTGGAAGATCAACTTGATTATTTAATAACATCGACTCCGATCATCACTCTATCTTCCTGACGTTCAACCTGCACATTTATAAATACATGCAGGGCTGAGTACATGAGTACTCTGTGGACACGTGTCGAAAAGCAGAACGTACATTATATAGATGTCAAGCCATCACAGTAACACACGAGAGTTTTTCTTAAAAGGTCCGAGCTTACTAAATTTTTTTGTGAGCTAAAAGTTCGACTGCAGACTAAGTTCTTTCATCATTCATCGGTCGTCATTCCATTCATAATTCATCATTCATCATTCGTCATATCTAAACATTCAAGTGCCGGGGAGGTGGTTACCTCCCACGGTCACCCATCACTCCATTCCATTCCATTCAAGTGCCGGGGAGGTGGTCACCACCCACGGTCACCCATCATTCCATTCCATTCCATTCAAGTGCCGAGGAAGTGGTCACCCCCCACGGTCACCCATCATTCCATTCCATTCCATTCATCACAACAAACATTTATGGCATGACAACAACTTGAAAAGAATCATAGCTCCATTTTGAGAAAAAAATGATATTTCATAATTTCACAAGTATTTGATTTATATCCAAACTAATGTGCTGGATATTAAAAGAAAGCCCACCTGATATGCTTATTCCTCAATTCAATTACTCGCGTTGGCCTCACTTGCCCTTGAGCAATTTATCATTTGAAAATAAATAGCGTAACACGATAATTAGTACTTGGTCTATTTCTCCTTAGAATGAATGCATGCACCCTATGGCATAACACCTATATCCTTAGTCTTGTCTCATAGGATATCTAGTCCTTTCTCGGGCTTCACTAAGTGGTAGGATTTATTTATTCAATTCAACTAAATCCAGAAAAATTGTATTATCTCAAACAAATAATCACTTTGGCACTTATTAAATAAAATATGGATTCTTGGAAAATCCCCTTTTAAATCTTTTCTTTGAATTTTCTTAAGGCCGCCCATGGCATCGCGGGGCGACGCCGGTCATCCCTTCGCGTCCTTAACTTTAGCATTTTCCATCCTCGGATACTTAGTAATTTATTCAGAAATTAATTAATTGGGCTTCAACTCAAACCTTAAATTAATTCCAACCAAACAATTTATTTTCAAGCCTCACCATTAACATCTCGGCCCAAACTACTTTTATTATTTCTTTAGCCCACATCATCTCAAAAGTTCATGGACTTTCTCTAGAAATCAATCCACTCCATTTAAAAGCAAGAGGAAATCGGCCCAACTATTAAATAATTAAAGGATGCAGCTCATTGGTCCAACTTAAATTCTTAGCCATTTAGAATGAAATCGGCCGTCCAAATAAATAAGCGGCGCACTTACTCCTCTTAAATAAAACCGATCCAACCACTGTACTAATTAAATAAGGCAGCCTACCTATTTCTTTTCTACTAAATCGGAACATTAGTCCAATAATTGCCTTAGGCCCCAACTAAAAGTAATTAATACACCATCTCCAACATTCCATTTATTAATTGGCCCAAGTGTGAGGAATATTTGGTGGTTTCTACTTGGCAGTGACTATGAATATTAAAATTCTGATATTTTGGAGTATTTAGCTCACTTGAAAGAGTCCTCACTTTCCTTTCATACATGTTTACTGTGGAACGATTTTGGTGGATTTGCTATTGTTCTTGGTATTGATGTGAAGATCCTAATGAAATTTTAAGTTCTCATGCTATCTATTAGCTTGTTCTAAATTCGATCCTGTGGCTGTACGAAACTTCCTATATGATGTGTTGGGAGATTACCTTGATTGGTGAGTCCTTGCTGCCAATTCCTCTCCTTGCTCTCCTCCTCTCCCGTGTTGCGCTCCTTGGTGGTATGTGAAACTTGGGTGTTAGAAATGTGGGGAGGAGAATGAAGGATGTGGTCTCTTATATAGCTCAACTATTTGGCATCTTGTGCCTGAAATCTTGGGGAGGAAGCCTCATATTTTGAGGCTGTAAGGTTGGCCCCTTTTTCAGTTTGTAAGTAGGCTTTCCATGCCTATTTTGGTGTAAGTTGGGACTGCCTCTCTTGGCTGCTATCCCAGCCTCGGTTGATGAGGAAAGCGAATCTGATATTGCCTCTAAAAGGCCTTAGAGCATCCACAATAACGCCTAGCGCACCGCCTAGCCGAGTGCCGGCGCTAGGCTGTGCGCTAGGCGGTCTATTCCAGCCGCCCAGCGATTTTCGCGAAAAAAAACCGCCTAGCGCGAATTTTTAATTTTTTTTTGTTTTCGAAACACTATATATACGCGACTTGCCCGTCATTTTCATTCGCACCACTTGTATTAACGAGTAATCTCTCTATCTTAATTTCTGTACATGATATGAGCTACTACTTGGCGGATGGGATATACCCTAGGTGGCCCGTCTTTGTGAAGACGATCCGATGCACATCAGATGAGCGGAAGGCCTACTTTGCGGCACGGCAGGAGTCGGCGCGCAAGGACGTGGAACGCGCATTTGGTGTGCTCCAGTCTCGATGGGCGGCAGTTAAGGGGCCAACGCGTTTGTGGCATGTCGACTGCATTGCAGATATAATGTACGCCTGTATTATCATGCACAACATGATTGTCGAAGATGAAGGTGGACAACTGACTGATTGGGCCAACGATGATAATGAAGCCGGTCCAAGCCACGGCGTGGCCGCCCCCAACGTACGAAGTGGGGTACCTCACGATGAAGACGGCCGCCTCCAAGCACATGCCGACATGCGCCAAACGGAGGCTCATATTCGACTCCAAAAGGATTTAATTGAAGAGTTATGGGCGCGGAGGACTGCACGGCAGTAGTTTTTTTTGTTAATTATGTAATTTTTTTTAATTAATGTACTTTTTAAATTTTAATAATATTATTGAATTTTCTCGTATATGTATCGTAAATTAAATTGCGTATTTTGTGTGATTGTTAATTATTTGTTTTATATAATTTTGAGTGATGTGGCTATTGATGTGGCTGGGCTATTTATGATGTGGCTAGGCTATGGCTGAGCTATTTATGATGTGGCAGGAGGATTTTTAGTGTTGATGATGTGGCAGGAGGAGTTTGTGGCTAGGCTATGGCTGGGCTATTGCTGGGCTATTCCTATTGTGGATGGCCTTAGGGATGAGCTCACTTCTTGCTCATTCTTGTCTTTTTCCTTTCTTGGAAGATTGATGATGTGTTGCATAGTTGGCCATACTTACTATTTTGGAGAAGTCTCTAACCTTATTTTTGTGTGAAGATTCTCTAACCTCTTTTTGGTGCTACATCTTGCAGGTACAGGCTGCCTTATTGGAGCTTTGTGGGGCATGAAAATCAAGGAAGAAGAGAAGAGGGAAGAGTAGAAGGGGCTTGTCCCAAGTCTAATCTATCTTGCTAGTATTTTTAGCTATTAACGAAGTCTTGGAGCTTGAAATCTTTAGAGTAGCAAGCGGTAGATTCCAAATTCTTGCAAAGAAAGGGGGTCCCACAACTTGTAAGCATTGTATGCATTTGTGTCTCAAATCTTGAATTTCTATTTATATTCAGGTGTAACCATATTTCTCTAATAAAAGTATCTCATCTACTTTTATCCTTGACATAATAATTTCCTTGTACTTTATATTTTCAACATGAATGTACTTAGCTTATTCTAAAGTTGCAATTACAACGAGAATTTCACGATTATACGCCTTTTAAATGAAATTTAATTAAGCTAATAAATTTGATTTATCTCGAAAAAAAGGAACGAAATTCCGGGGCGTCACACCATAACTTAGCATTTCTCCTCGTATATTAATTATATGAATAATTATATAGTTTAATTCTTCTTTTATTATATTAGTGCACATCATTAATTACATTAATTATTATTTGTTATATTGAAGTATAATTAAAGAATGTATGTGTATAAAATATAGTGTATACATATGGCTATATATAAAACTGATGGGTAAAATTGTATTTTCCTAAACTAACTAGGTTGACTAGATATGTAATTTAGACCATGTTTATCAGCAACCACCCAACCCAACCCAACCCAACCATCAACTTTCTCAATATTTAATTAATTTCAATCTCCTCCACATCATCTTCCACATCACAATATTCATCCAACCAAACCATACATATTTTGAAGGTTTATCAATGACCACCCAACCACACCATTATATATTTATTTTTATATCATTTTATGAAAATAATATTATTACATGAAATATTTATTATTATACAATAAAATTTATGAAAAAACGCAATAAATGACATTTAAATGAGGAGAAAAGATGAAATATTTTTGTGCAACACTATAGCAAATGTGGTCTCTATATATAGAATTTGAAAAATTATGAATTTTGGTATAATTTTTATATTTTTTAAATATTACGTATAAAAGATATTTTAGTTTAAAAATAAAATATTTAACAACAAATGAAATTGTGCCATTTGTCACAATCTCATTGGTTGATATATAAAAAAGAAAAGAGACCAAAAGGTATGTGGTTGATGTCAAAGAGACCATTGGTCGATGAGAGAGAGATCCTTTATTTGTTTTCTTTTTTTTAAAACAACTAAATGAGTTGGCGGTCGACCTATGCCACCGATAAACATAGTCTTAGGCAAATTGGTAGTTACATTGTTGTTTAAAATATAGGCTTTTAAGTGAGCTTCGTGGGCCGGATGCAAAAAACGGATCATGCAGATTTGTAACATAGCTACCAAACACACAGTTAAACCTATATAAGTACTATCTAGCTGTAACATAGCTATGAAATGGACCCCTTAATTTTTTACCCTCCTTATAGGTTTTTTTTCAAATTGTTGAACAAATTCAACATTGGGCAATGATTGAAAGCAGTGGTATGTTTATTGGGTGCTTAGGAAGTAAATGAACCAATGATATGTTAGGAATCATATTGGTTTTGGATCACGATGCTTGTGCATTTCTCTGCATTTTGCTGTTCAACTGGTTTTATTGGGATTAATGGAATTTAGTAATGACAGATACACAAACTATGTTATTTATTTTCATAGAAGCAGGCAGCATAGAGTTCGGATGATTTGGGAATGGAATGATAAGTGTGTTTGAGCTAGGGTTAAGTGAGGACAAAGCTGAAAATACCAAAACTTATTAAGGGTACTGTTACGGACGTTCTCCGTAACGAGGCCGGATAGCGTGATCGGGTCCGTCGATTGAGGCCTACCTCCAATCTCGCCGATATTCCGCTGACGCATCGGCCCCAATTGCAGTGTTTCAGTCACCGGCACTTCGGACTCCATTAGATTTCGTTTTCACAGATAATGATGAGTTTCGGGATGAAAGAATATGGAGGATTAGGTGTGGCCGTGGTGGTGGAGCTGCGGCTGATTGTTTTTCTTTCTTTTTTTTTTCTTTTTTTTTCGACGGGGGCTGGGAAATAATTTGGGGGATACGGATGAACGAAGACGGAGGATGAGCTCTCAATGAAAGCACCAGTTGTTACGGACGTTCTCCGTAACGAGGCCGGATGGCTAACTTCTCGGAGAGATAAGGTGATCGAACCTTCGACGTTCTCGAAAGATAGACCACGGATTGCTGATTTTCGGACGTTCTCCGACGAACAACAATTGGGAAACGAAATATGATATTCTTGTTACTCAAGACAAGTTTGTGGAAAATAATATATTCATTGAATCATTAAAATGATAACAACCTAGCCCTATTTATAATACTAGAATACTAGCTTAGGGAACAAGAAAACAAGATACGAAAAGATACTATGAATCAAAAGATAACTAAACAAAAGATATGGAAGATAAAATATATCTAAACTAAAGGACTACTCGTATCAGGTACAAATGGAAATCTTTGTTATACTCAAGCTGCAATACTCACAAACGAAGCATAAGAGATGTTACAAAATTCACAGGAACACCCAATCAGCGGCAACTATGGCAAACCTTAAAAAGGAATTCCATCCCTTTTCTTGTGTAATGGTAAATGGCAAACCAAACATATCTATAGAGTATATTAAAGGTCCCCTATAAATGGGCTGATATTTTTCATTTGTTAATGGGCTGAATTTATAGTAAAAAGTTTAAATTTTAAGTGGCAATATTTAACTGCCCAAAATTAAATTCACAGATAAATATGATCTTTTATACTCTCTCCGTCCTATAGAAATAGACCATTTAGGACTGACACGAGTTTTAATGCATTATTGGTAAAGTAAGAGAGAATGAGAAAAAATAATTGAAATTATGTAGTGGATAGTGGGACCCGTAAATGATAAAGTAAAAGAAAAGGATAAAAATGTTACCTTGAATAGATATGAACTATTTTTATGAGACGGATAAAAAAGGAAATATGACATATTTCTATGGAACGGAGGTAGTATATTCCTAAACTACTGAAAGGGAGACAATTTTGTGATATTGTTTCAGAGGTTAAAGATTCATAAAACACTACACATAATAATGATAATAAAATTAATAATATGTTATTTTGTTCAGCTATGAATTTTAATAAAATACTCCTATTGGGTAGATACAAAAGAAAAGTATTTCATGTAAGGTAGATGTCGCACTTAGATTTTAAGAAATGTTGTTTTGTGTGTGAAGTAGAAAGAAAAAATATATTTTTTTATATTAATGTGAGTGAAAATTTTCCAAAAATAAAACATGACATTTTTATTAGATAAATTAAATAGGAAAGTGTGACATCACCTTCGGACGACAGGAGTACTATAAGATACAAATAATTTGCGTATTGAAATGATCAATTATCACCCTTTGACAAATTATGAGTAGTGATGTGAAACAACTTTCTATGGTATTGTTCGGCCGTTATGACTCATTATCTTATAATTATTTATGTAGGATTGTATAGTTGGAAGAAAGTGAGTTATGACTTGGTATCATATGATTATTCATTAAAAATTAAATTGTGATATTCAAATCATGAATCAAACATATAATACATATTTAATCATATGAGATATAATCTTTTAAATTAAACGTGCTTATATATATTGTTAAGTAAATTAAAAAATTATGTATATGTTGTAACTTGTTGTATATCATTCTCGTACCCAAACTCAAAAGTCACGAATCCGGATTCATCAAACCCTGTTTTGGTCAAATACTATAATTTCTCAACTAAAAAACATGCGTTTGACTTGACTTTAGTTGACTTGAAGCTTCCTTCAAAATTACAAGACATTTCCACATTTATTCCTAAGAAGTTTCCAATCATTGTTTAGGAATATAGGAAGAGAGTCTCTCTCTGGTGAAATATACACCTAAATTAATACAATATCTGGGTTTGTTTCGTGTGAAACTTGACTTTTAAAACTCGTGTGAAACTTAAACTATTATCATATTAAAATTGTTCAACACGCTGTAGCGTGGACTCAGTGTCGTTACTTTGGTCAAATTATATTCTAAGTTGTTTATTTTACCAACTACTGTAAAACAATGTGTATTCGATGTCTGACTTTGTAATAGAAAACGAGAAACTATATATTATACTAACAAAAAATAAAGAATATATATTATTGACGAAAATATTAATGACTTAATATTGTCACAATTTGGAAACAAATATCATGGATGGAATTAAGGGAAATGTGTAAATAGAGAAGTAAATGGAGAAAGAGAAATTTTTTCCTCTCCAAAGGATCAAGGAGGTAAATAGAGATATTAATATAAGTGAAACAACTATCGTATTTACCACTTTTTCATAAAACTTTTTTCATAAAACTCTCTTTCCAGTGAAAATGGTTTTTGAGAAGGAATTTCCACAAGTGATGTATATGTATCATTGAAAGATAGAAGTATGGAATATGGGTAATGTTTTTAATTTGAATTTTGTAAAAATGGTTAAGAGTTAAATTACTGCTGATGTGAAATATTCGCATGGTATATAGTGAGAAAAGCCCAAAATTAATAGCTTAATTTTTGTGTTTTGACATGATTGATTACCTACTCCCTCCGTTCCATAATAGGAGTCATATTTGGTGTAGGTACGGATTTTTAAGATATGTAAAAATAGTGGGTTGGAAAAATTAGTGGAATATGAGGTTCACTTTTCTATATTGGTTTTATAATAAAATGTGACTGAAATAAGTTAGTGAAATGTGAGACCTACCTATCATTTATAGTAAAAGTGAAGTGTGACTCTTATTGTGAGACGTACTAAAATGATAAAATGTGACTCTTATTATGAGACTGTGGAAGTATTTAAAAATGTATTGTGAGGAGCGATAATCTCAAAGATATGAGTACAAAGAATAACTCAGTCAAAAAGAATATAAATGGCGAAAAAACGTTAAGAGATAGTGCAAAAATCCATATGTCAAAATAATACTACTATCAATGTTCAAGGAATTTGGTGCTATTATACCTTTTTTAACTTTGAAGAGATATATTTATCTCTTCTTCACACAAAATTAGGTAAATATAGTCATTATTTTTTTACCCTTTTCTAATTTACCTTCTTTATTGAAATTCACTACTTTTTATAAAGATTTGTTATTACCTTTTTTAAGAGATAAATGAGAAACATATATTCTTAGTTTATTTTTTTTCTTGGAGGAGTGTTATAAATAAATATTTGATGATTAAGTGTATAGAGAATATCTTACAATATCAGTAGAATTGAACCAAACATATCATTTTTTATGTTGGGTTTGCAATCAATATTACAATGTAACTAGTGTACCCCACAGTTATATACATATGTACTTTCAGCCTTTTTTAAAATTTTTAGTTCAATTTTATATTTATTTTATTTTTTTAGGTTTATAAATAATTTTCTTTTGCTTTGGAAGAGGCATTCGTATATTGTAGAATTTTCAAATAAATTGTAATGTCATTTTTGTGACTGCGTATATTGATAACTACTATTTTAAAAATCGTTTAGTCAAGATGCATTTTATTTACGAGTTATTCAGTTCAAAATAACATTACAATGTTACTCCGAATGTATTTTAATAATATGAAAACTGATGTATATTTATAATATTGAAACGTAGTTGTATAGAAGCTGCCCGAATTTAATAAAACAATTGTAGCACTAGTCATTTTGTATTTATATAGGTTGGCTGCTACCAACTTTGAATAAAGTTTGTTATTTCCACCCAATTGCCCTTATTCCTTCACTATCAAAATAACGTTTGACATCTGACCAAAAAAAAAAAATAATAACGTTTGACAACCCACGTGCAAATGACAAAATTACCTCCACATTAATTTTTTATGTGTTACAACTTACATAGAAACATCAAGGTTCCCACTACTACTTATATAATTAGAAATACCCGCATTCTTATTGTGTTCTATAGTCAAATTTCTTTGTATTTTATTCAGACATATTTCTTCGGGCATTCATGTTAATTCCACTAATTCGAATCACTTTGGCTGCGTCAACATTCAATAAGCAATAATAGGTCGAAATTTTCAAGTTACAGCCATAGATAGATAGCATAAAATCTAAATTAATAAATCTAATTAGGCATTATTAAACTTCAATTGATACTAAAATTAATTTGGTTGGCAATAAAAGGTCAATCAATTAAGTAATGAACGAACTGCTCTATGGCACGTCTCCTGCCATAGCAATTATAGCACCCCCAAAAACTTAGGCTCGTGTTCAATCAATTCGAGATGTTCTTTATATTTATGATTTCAGCCACGACTCTCCTTTTACTAGTCTCGTGATATAAACTGAAACGCTTGTGGTAGTCAAGTATTTTCTACTATTGAATAATTTATTGCGATAAATTAACGAACTCCATCACGCGGTGGGCTACCCTTGACTCTATTAATTTATGGTTTAAATAATAGGTTATATCGTGTTCATATTGGCATAAAATGGGCTGCGCCATTGAAACTAAATTAGGCCGTTTTTAATTTGGTTGTAGTTAGTGCCATGTAATGTAATATTAGGTTGTTATTAACCATCTTGACCCGTCTATAAAAATTGCTCATTCTATTTTTCGATAACTTATTTTTCTTTAATTTTAATAAGGTAAGTCCTATTATCTACTAATAATATCCCAATTACTTTTTATTTCTATCTCTCTTACTTTACTAATTGTACATTAAAATTCGTACCTAACCAAAAGTACATATTCTTGTGGGACGGAGAGAGTATCAAAATACAGACTCTATTAAGTATTTAACATATACAAATTCTTAACATTACTAAAAAAAGAGTGAAATAGATTGTGGAGTGCAAACTCGAGGTTCTTGGCCAGATCATCAATAGCTCGTGGAGTTCTTGAGAGTTCACTTTTGTATCTTGTAAATCAATCCAATGTTTCAATAGAATTTTATCCACTTTCCTCCATATAGTCGAACCACGTAATTGTTGTGTCTTCTCCAATCGATCGCACTTGTGGTTACTAAACTAATAAACACAAAATACAAGAAATTTACATAAGATATTAGATGTAGGAGTAATTTCCTTAGAGCATTAGCAATGGGGCGCCCTAAGGCGCGCCCTATGGCGCGCCACATCAGCAGTTTTATCCTCCTACCTCCCCACCTGCAGTGGGGCGCCCTAAGGTGCGCCCTATGGCGCGCCACATCATCATTTTATTGTTTTGTTTAATTAATTTAACTGTTTTCAAATAACAAGTAACGAGTAAATAAAACACGGTCTAAATAACAAACGGCGAAGTTTTAATTATGTAAGTTTCGTAGTAATTATGTAATTGTAAGTTTCGAAAATGAAATCGAGTGAAATGAAATGTTACAAATGAACGGTATTTATAAAAAAACGAAACCGCGTGACATCGTCCGCGGTTGATCGTCCGCGACCTCCACAATGGGGCGGACGATGGCGCGGACGATGGCCATCGTCCGCGCTATCCTCCACGACCGAAGTATAGGGCGCGACTATTGTCCGCGCCCTATGGCGCGCACCCGCAATGGGTGCGGACGATGGATGGCGCGGACGATGCGCGCCATCGGGCGTGCCATCGTCCGCCCATTGTGGATGCCCTTAGAGACTAATGGTAAGGGTCAGGATCGTTTTGTGAGAGGGCATTGGGCAGATGGGCTGCAAGGCGATTGGGGATGATGAACATGCATGCATACGACGGTGTGAGAGAGAGTGGGATGGCTACACTTTGTGTTGTAGTATATGTGAGGAGTGTAAAGAGGTTAGTTATTTTTTATACAATATTAAATATTTTACTTCATCCTTGGTCCAAAGATACTTGACTTGTAGTATTTTATTTTGGATTGTTCTATGTTAATTTAGTTATTTTGGTTTTGAGTACAAACAATACATTTAATTCTTCGTATTTTATTTTTCTCATACTTTTTTTTATCTTCATTTTTGTTCTACACTTGTTCTCATACTAAAAGAAATGTGAGATGAAGGGAATAATTTGATATTATGAGCGTTTTTCTGAAAATGGCCCCCAAGATCTATTGTCCCTCCGTCCCACTCTAAGTAGAGCATTTCTATTCCAGCATAAGATTTTATAGTGTTATTTTGTGAATAAAGTAAGAGAGATGGAAAAAATAGAGAGTGATGTTTCTTTTTTTTGGTGTTTAAATAAATCAAATAAAATAAATAGAAGTACAATCATAATTCGGGTATACCCGAGGGATACAACCAACTAGTCAAGCTAGCCAGCCGGGGTGGGGATAAACACAATACAACCGAAACTTGGGCATACCCAAGTGCTTATATCAAGCCGGTGTACATCACAGACCAAACAAAGAGCTTATTCCTAGAAAGCCTAGGGATTAGACAAACGTCCTTGCCAAGTAGAGGTTTATAAGGAAACATAGGCATACCTATGTGGGGGCAGTCAGGGTCTACCCCCGAAACCACAAACAGGAACCCTCCAGCGGTAGAGGGCGGGCCTCTTTAAAACCTCTCGGGGCAAAACCCATTAGGATAAATTCCCCAAGAGGAAAAAGAGTACCCTAAAGAGTGGGAGAGTGGGGGAGTGGACGACGTTGATAGAAATTGTGCATTTGAATCCTTATCCCCTACCTTAAGTTTATTGTTTAAAAATAATGTTATACCGATGGTTTCGAAAAACAAGCGCCAATTATGCTTGAAGTGGTCCACTTTGGTGGGAGTGGACCACGCGGTGGGGTGGGACGATGAGGCGATAGAAGGACACACCATGAGAAAATAACCCATAGGCCGAGCGGGAACCCATGTCCAAACACACCAAGTCCCAGCCTCAGACCCTCGGGAGCCACCCTGTCAAGACGGTTTGGGCGCATCACATCACCGAAATCTCACAGTCGCAAATAAAAAAGCCATCCTACCATGGGGGAGACTCCAGTGGCAGTGGCATACACACACGACCAAGGCAAAAGCCTTGGGACCCATCTTATTACATTAAAATTTAATGCCCAAGGGAAGATACAACAAGGTCTTCTGGAAACATTGAGTAGAGGGTGGCGTACGTAACCCTTTTAATCTCAAAAAGTAAATGGCCCGGATTGAAAGGTTTGGTATAAAAAATCAGCGCGTTCCAGGCTCTCCAAGTGAGACTTACCATTGCAGCGAGGGCTATCCATTTGGTTTTCTTTTTGACAGCTGACCCGAGCCTTTCCCGTGCCATCCATTTAATAGCCCTCGGTATCATTGTGAGTGGTATTCTGATTCCTAACCATGTCTTCACATGATGCCAAATCCATCTTGTATTTTGGCACTTGAAGAAGAGATGTCCGGTAGATTCTGATTCCTAACCAAGTCTTCCCTTGATGGCTTGCCAGGTTGTGAAGGAGTACTTTGGCGGAATGTACCTTCCACACATGTTTTGGCCAAAATTTACTCTCTCCCTTAGGCCAGAACCATTCACATGCCTCTGATGACCCCTTGGACTGGAACCATGCCCGAGCAAAGATGCCACTTCTGCTCTCGTCATACTCTGAAGCATTCTATCTCAAGTGGCAAGAATTGATTTGATAATGGGTGCGTCTTTTTTTCTTGCATTCTAGTCCCATAATTCTATTCTTCCAATATACACATTGTGCACCCACTTAATCCACAATGAATCCTTTTCGGAGAAGATGTTCCAAAGTACCTTTGCAAGGAGTGTTGTGTTCCATTCTTTAAGGTTGCGGAGACCCAGTCCGCCTTCCTCCTTAGGCAGACAAAGATCACGCCATGTAATTGGTGCTTGCTTTGATCCCCAAAGGATTTGCCTTGCCAGTCGAGTGATACGGTCGACGACCAACCCAGGTAGGGGGGAACACTTGGAGCCAATAACACTCAACCCCTTGCAGGACAGACTTAATAAGCTATGTTTGCCCCGCGTATGGTAGAATCTTGTCCGTCCATTTCTTTGTGAGGGAAGTGATCTTGTCCACGAGAGGCGAGTAGTGTGCCGCTTTGAGCTTCATTGAGTTTAAGGGAACCCCAAGGTACCTTATAGGTAGTTCTCCGATGGGGAACCCAAAGATTCTTATGATCTCCCCAAGTTGGATCCCATGTACTCCGGCCACAAAAATTTGGGATTTGTCCTGATTAATCTCAAGGCTTGAACACCGTGAGTATTCCTCCATTGTTTTTGCCAGAATAGTTGTGGATCCGACGTCTCCCCTACAAAATAACATCAGGTCGTCTACAAAGGATAGATGAGTGATACCCAGTGCCCCGCATTTGGCATGGAAGTTGAAGTCTTCGGTTGTGCGTCTAGCTAATAGCCTTGAGAGGTACTCGATGCATAAGATGAAAAGGTACGGTGACATAAGATCACCTTGTCTAAGTCCTCTTTTGCCTGGGGAGAAACCATGTGGACTCCCATTAATCGCGATAGAGAAAGACGACGTTGAGATGCACTCCATGAACCATTCAACGAACACCGGGTGAAACTTAAGTCCACACCTGACATCTCTCAAAAAGTCCCAGCTGATTGTGTCGTAAGCCTTTCTAAGATCAATTTTGTCTGCACATCGGGGTGTCGACCTCTTTACCATGTAGCCTCGTAACATCTCTTGAGCCAGGTAGATGTTGTCTATTATACTGCGACCAGAAATGAAAGTAGTGTTGAATCTTCTTAACAATCGGTGACTATTGAAAAATTCCTTAACGGCTTCGGTAACATCTTTCCCGACAATGTCCCAAGATTTCTTATAAAAAACTGCAGTGTATCCATCCTGGCCTAGGGCCTTGTCATTGTCGATGTTGTAGACCGCCTCTTTGATTTCTTCATCGGTAACAATCTTAATGAGATCCCATGATTCTTCCATACTAAGTGTGTAGCCGCTTTGGAGTATCTCAATGCTGATAGGTTCGGTCTCCTTATTGACTCCGAACAAACCCGAGTAGTAATTCACTAATGTATCAATGATCTCTCTCGGGCCCCTTATTACCTAGCCATTGTCCCCACACACGAAGGCGACGTAATTGAGGGCAATATTCTTGTTGACGAGTGAGTGGAAGAATGAAGTGTTGCGATCACTGAGAAGCAAATGTTTCAGTTTTGCTTTTTGGCTAAAGACTTGCCTCTCCCATAGACCCCAAGAATTTGCCTCTAATTTTAGAATTTTGATCCTTGCCTGCAATCCCCTATTGGAAGTGTCTGCATCAAGTTGGATCTGCAGCCTCTCGAGCTCATCAGTAGCATTCTTTGCTCGAATTGAGATAAAGCTTGTCTCTTTGAAATTGAAGTTCTTAAGGTGCTGCTTGAAGGCCTTTCTTTTCCCGGCAAGGATATATTGGGCCGTGCCACTAAAGTTTTCCGTCCATTTTTCCTCCACTAAGGGGCCATACCCTGCATGGTTAGTCCAGAAATTAAAGAACTTGAAAGGTTTCGGGAATGATACTATATCTTCAAAAAGAGTAGTGATTGCCGGGGAATGGTCCGAGTGTGCTCCAGTGGGACTAAATATAGTGGATGCCAGGAATCTTGAATCGTGCCATGCCGCATTGGCAAGAACTCGATCAATTTTGCTGAATGTTGTACCGTTTGTCCAGGTGAAATTGCACCCAGTATATGGTACGTCTGAAAGACCCAACAATGCACAAGTGTCAATAGGGTCTTTCATTTTGTATTCTGTGGACACTCTGTCCCTTTTCCTTTCCTCTGGTGCCGTTACACAATTGAGATCCCCACTCACGAGCGCTGGTTGATCATCTCCAATGAACTCGATCAACGAGTCCCACATTGGTAGGCACTGAGTTGGGGAGTAGAGTCCATATACTAAAGAAAAATTGAAAAGGTTATTGGAAATCAAGCACCTGATTTTCATATTGATGGTCTGTGCTTCCACAATTGATGATTTCTATGGTATGAAAATTGTTTGTGGACTTCCAATTAGGGACGTAGTTGCGTAAGAAAAACTTGAGATTATCTGGGTCCATTTTGGTCTCAAGTACCCCCATCACATCGACTCCATTTGTTCTAATGAAGTTGGCGATTACAACATGTTTAGAGGGTTGTTGCATGCCCCTTACATTCCAAGTGGCGATAATCATGATGCCTTATTGGCGTTCTCTTCTAACTCGTCCTCCCCACTGTCCGGAGGCGGTCGTGATGTTGATTTAGACCGAGTTGTAGAAGTACTCTTCTTCCTTGGTTTGCGGCCGTCAATTGTCCCACCCTCGGCTTGTTCGGTCGGATTGCTCTCCTGAACTACATCCACCTTGTGTTTGATTGCACCCTTTGAAGTCTGCTCGAGTGGTGGTCGGGTACTAGATGCGTTGGTTGCCCCCTGTTTTGGGCCACGACTCCTGCCTCGTTCAACCCCTCTTTTAGCTGCATTAACGTAGGGGGTGCCTCAAGCCAATGCCAGTTCAACAATGCGGTCCATTGGGCTAGAGGGACAATTCTGATCTTTCTGTTCCTTAGGCTTCGAGCTTTGCCTGTTCACTTTCTCAAGGGGTGGGAAAGCTTCCCCTCTTTCACTAATCGGATCGAATCTGCTTGGCGAAGCTAAGCCAACGGTTGCATTAATTTGTTCTGGTAACATATCTTGCACTCGCTCAACCCCTGCAGAGTTACCAGTTGGCTTCCATTGAGCTTTCACCGTAGGCCGATTTGCGACCATAGACCTATTTGCGAGGCCCTGTTGTGGGTTGCTCTCATTGTTGCGTCGGTCAGTTTGTTTCCTCTTTGCGCCGGCCATCCCTTGCCTCGGTGGTTGGCGGTAAGTGTCCTTTGGTCCCATGCATCCATTCTCCAAATGGCCAAAGGAGCGACACTTTGTGCAGTACTTGGACATGTTTTCATACTCAATCCTGAGATCGTAGAATTCTCCAGTGTGTAGCCTAATTGCGAGCTCTTCTTTCGGTTTCGTGGTTGCGTTGACAATCACTTGGATCCTTGGACCATCAATATTCTCTCTATGGAGTGTACGGTAGTCCGTAGCAAGTGGTACTCCGATGCATGAGGCAATCTTGTTGATGGTTGATTCATTCCAAAGTGTAGCTCTAAGGTCCACCAATCGGCACCAAACCGGTATGTTGATGTCCGGGTCTCTATTAGGATTGAAATCTGATGCCATGGGCTAGAAAATGAGTGGGATTCCAAATATTGCGTGTGAGCCTTGTTGTCCCGTGAGTTCCATCTCTTCCTCATTAGCAAACTGGAACACCATCCAACCCCGTCGATGGAATGATACTCTGGCTTTGTGTGGCCAACGTTACATCAGATCGCAGACAACCTGCTTCCTAGGGAATCTCCCTGCAAATATCCCAAGCATGCAAATACCCCAACTCTTGTGAACTGGAACATGGTCTGATTTATCTAATTCAAGGATGGCAGTGCTTGGGTTGAGCGATGGTATATGTTTCAGAGCGAGGTCCCCTTCAGTAAATTCCAATTCCTTCTCAAAGGATGTTGACCTCCTCGTCTAAGGGGACCCGCGATCTTGTTGTCGGGCTAGTTCAGACGTTGGTGTCTCCGGTATCACCTCACATTCGTCTTCATGGTTCAGCTCCCCTTCCTTACTAGAGTTTCTCGTGAATTGAGACATATGGGCATGCATTTTCTTTAAGGCTGCTTTATCCTTTGCTTGCCTCTTGCCTTTCTTGCCCATTGCTCGTGTCCATGGGCCTTCTTCGGTGTTGTTTGGCACAGTTTCCTCTTTTTGGGCCTTCCTGGGCTGGTCCAAAGACACGTTTTTTAGAGGGCCCTTTTTGTCCTCACTTCCCCTCCACGTGGCTCTTGTTAAAGGGGTTGACTTGTTTCAGCTAAATTAGGCAAGGACCAAAGGTTCTTTTCTCCTCAAAGGGCAGCTTGTACGATTTTTGTAGCAAACAAAAAGGAGTTACATGTGATAGATATGGACTGGAATCTCACCAACTCATGCCTGCAGAAATTGGCTAATTTTGGCAAAGATTCCAAGTAACTTTTGAAAGTGCAGTGTCCTTGTGTCCAGTTTCTCTAGTGCAAACAAACTGCACACCTTTAGCACCAGTAGAACAGTTTTGACCAGGGCAATCAGGTGACCGTTTCTGGCGGTGATTTGCCGTAGAAGATTGCCGGAAACTTCCAAACTGCTGTCCTGATTGTATTTTTGGCAGAAAATGACCCTGCTACAACTAAGAAACACGCAACCAACCCAAATCCAGAAACGTGATATTGAACAAGCAACAACTTAATGTAATATCTTCAAAAAGAAGAATCTAACATGCTCCTTCATCCAAGGAAAGAAATTCACTTAACATTAGGGAAGAGCAAGGCTGATTCTATTTGAAGACACAGTAGCCCTATTATGGCAACATACTCAACTAGGCTCTACGAATTTAGCACAGTAGCAATTAAAGGGCATGCCGTAGTTGGGAAAAAAGAGGGATAAATCCTTAATTTACCGTTCACCAGTGGCTTCAAGTTCAGGTTATCGCCGGACAGACTAGATTCGATTTGATGCTCCGCGAATAGAAAAAGTATGATTCCTTGCTCCCCAACCAGCCCGGTGTCGTATGAGCCCCCGAATCCTGCCGGACAGACCAGTCACGGGATTCTGACCTGAACTAACTCCGACCACTTCAGTTTACACGCCTCCGACTTCTGAATGGTGATTCTGGTGTGGAGGCTAGAGGTTGAAGAGATACGAAGCGCGTGAGTAGTTGAGAGTGAGGTGCTAGGATTTCCTTGAGAGGAAAATCCTAGTCAGAGGAAATCTCAAACCCCACTTTCTAGAAAGAAGGCAGAGAGAATTTCATAGAGAGAGAAATTCACATTGAGAGCTCTTTCAGAGAGTGATGTTCCATTTAGAAATGTGTCATTTAGAGTTGGACATCCCAAAAAGAAAAATAGTTCACTTAGAGTGGGATGGAGGGAGTATGAAAATATAATTATCTTTTTTTATAATAATTTTATTAGAAATGAACCACTCACCCCTTAAAAGGCCTTATAAGGGAAGGGTTATCCACACTTATATAGATGAGGTAGGATCATCACGAAGTCGATGTGGGACAAATTTTAATAGTTTTAACTTGCCCCCTCATATGTGGGTCGGAATGACATATCAGACTTCTATCACGTGGGTAGGCAAGAGAAGAGATAAAGAGATAAAAATCAATCATCGACTTGGGCCCGCTCTGATACTATATTAAAAATGAGTCACTCACCCCTTAAAAGGCCTTATAAGGGGGATGATTATCCATACTTATATAGATGAGCTATGATCATCACCAAGTCGATGTGGGACAAGATATAAGAGTTTTAACACCCCCCTCACGTGTGGGCTGGAATGACACATCGGACTTCCATCACGTGGGTAGGCAGGAGAAGAGATAAAATCCATCATCGACTAGGTCCTAGCTCCTCTATATAAGTTTGGATAACCCTCCCCCTTATAAGACATTTAAAGGGTGAGTGACTCATTTCTAATATGGTATCAGAGCAGACCCAAGTCGATGATGGATTATATCTCTTTATCTCTTCTCTTGCCTACCCACGTGATGGAAGTCCGATGTGTCATTCCAGCCCACACGTGAGGGGGCGTGTTAAATTCTCTAAATCTTGACCCACATCGACTTGGTGATGATCCTAGCTCCTCTATATAAGTGTGGATAACCCTTCCCTTATAAAACCTTTTAAGGGGTGAGTGACCCATTTCTAATAAATTCGATTTATGTAATTTGTGTTGGGTTACAAATCCATCCAGGTTAGAAGCTATATAAAAGTGTAGTCCAATTTCAATTATTTTGAGGGTGACCTAAAAACTAATTCGTATAGACTTGGCTCCACTAAAAACGGACAATATCAAAACTAAGGTGCCGTCAATCTGAAAAATTACAATTTGCATATTATTATATAGAAGCACAAATTTTTAGATGGTGTACATAAAAAAAGAGTGGCTGCGGGTTTAAAAAAAGAATACAGTTAGATATGGTACCAACCAAAGTTGATTAGTAATAAATCATCCCCTCTCCACCTCTTTTCTCGTTATATATATATTCCAAGATTTCATATCTCCCTACAAAGCATAGTAGACTAGAGAGATCTAGCAGATTTGATATGAGGAGGAGCGAGAGCGAGAGCAGAGATGAGGCGTTGGAGCCGTGGCTCCAGCTGAGTGACAAAGTGGTGCTGGTGACCGGGGCCTCGTCCGGCCTCGGCCGCGACTATTGCTTAGACCTGGCTAAAGCCGGCTGCAGAATCGTGGCCGCGGCGCGCCGAATCGACCGTTTGAAATCACTCTGCGACGAGATCAACGGCCAATCCGACGATCCCAGAGCTGTGGCCGTTGAGCTCGACGTCAGCGGGAGCGGAAGCGCCATAGAAGCCGCCGTCAACAAGGCTTGGGATACTTTCGGAAGAGTTGATGCTCTCATTAACAATGCCGGTGTCAGAGGTAAATTAATTAAATTAATCCCATTTATTTTGTTCGCCTAAATTTGTTAACAGTTTAGATGTAGTCGTAAGCAAAATAGGAAAATATGTGTTAATTACATAAAAGTTGTTGATATGGAAATTCGGTATTAATTCTAATTCATGTGGACCGCTCAACAATCAATTAACACGACCTGTCCTGTCCAGTCCAGTCCAGTCCAATTCACTGCCGCCCAACCACACCAAAACAAAATGCTCCTCCTACTTCAATTATTAATAAAACGCTAATTCGATACACGCTTTTTTCTTCCCCATCCCATTCCCTTTAAACAAACTAATAATGATGATAAAAAACTTACATATTGTCTCACAAAAATGGTCTAAGTTTTAATATTTGAAATTCTATTATAAGTTAATAAAATTATGTAAAGAAAAAGTAAATAATTTATGTTGATACACTAATTTCGTCACCGTTTCAAATTGACAAAAAAATACTAAGCGGCTGTTGCTTTCCGTGTGGATAATTTGGTTTATATTCCCGAGATGTTTATTCCATACTACTATTTTGTTTATTCTTATTTTTAATTGCAACAATCTTAATAATTAAATAGAATATGTTTATAAAATATTTTAGGTGACTTATGATATACTTTGAATTTACACAGGAGTGGTGCACACTCCACTGGATTTGAGTGAAGATGAATGGAATGATCTGATTAGGACGAATCTAACTGGAACATGGCTGGTGTCCAAATACGTTTGCCGGCGAATGCGCGACGGCGGACGAGGTGGTTCCGTCATCAACATTTCATCCATTGCCGGCCTCGAACGCGGCCAACTTCCCGGAGGTCTTGCTTATGCTGCTTCTAAATCCGCCATTAATTCCATCACCAAGGTAATTAATGAATTACTACCTCCGTCCATGAAAGTTTGTCCAATTTTTCCATTTCCGTCAATCCCCCAAAGTTCACTTTTTACCATTTTTGGTAGTAGACCTCATATTTCACTATGTCATTCATACTCATATTTTTATTATAAAACTAATATATAAAAGTAGGACACACTACCCACAAACTTTTTAAATTCATTTTCCATTATATTTATGAAAATATGTAAGTGAGACAATATTTGGGGGACGGAGGTAATAAGTAAGTAAGTAATTGAGCTCAATATTCATATCATATCACAACTTAATTGATTAATTTGTGTTTAACCACATATGCAGGCTATGTCCTTGGAATTAGGGGTGTACAAAATAAGAGTGAACTCAATATCTCCGGGACTATTTAAATCAGAAATAACACAAGGTCTGATGAAAAAAGATTGGCTAAACAATGTGGCTGTTAAAACGGTGCCGTTGAGAACGTTTGGAGAATCAGATCCAGCACTCACATCCTTGGTCCGATACTTAATTCATGACTCTTCTCAATATGTGACGGGCAATATTTTTATAGTCGAGGCCGGAGTCACCTTGCCCGGTTTTCCCATTTTTTCCTCCCTCTAGATATAAATTATTTTTCTATTATATTGTAAAATTAATATTCTTTATAGTAACTTTTCGTCCTCATAATATAAACCAAACCAACCATACTTCCAAAGTTCCAATAATTTCTGTTTTCGGAACTATTTATTATGTTTTGTCCCTCTATGTATACTAGTAGTATTAGATTATTAAGCCCTCAAACTTTGTATATTTTGGATAATTCAACTTGTATAACTCCATAAAACATATATACAATATATATATAAGCTTACACTCTATCCGTCCGCGAATAGGATCACTTTTACCATAAATAGCAATAGGGTCCGCCTTCCACTAACTTATTTTACTCACATTTCATTTAAAACTAATATATATAAGTGGGACTTCTAATGAGGTCATTTAAAACTTTTTTCCACCAATTTTTCTTAATATTTTTTAAAATCCGTATCACCAAGAAATAGGACTTCTAATGGCGGACGAGAGAGTAATATTCATAGATGCGTTACAACTCTTAACTAACCAGGCCTTTATAGAAGCATAACCCATTCTCCACATATTACAATTTACAAATAAATAATGAGCAAAGATACACGTACAGAATGCACAGAGGCTTTCCTTAAAAGAAACTTATCTTAAAGGAAAATGGCAAATTCCCTATAGTCATGAATTTTGAAAATAGTTTGATTTTTTTTTCGTGAACTTTAAATATTGCATGAGAAGTCATGAACTTTAACGGATTGTATAAATTTCTCATCCGACTTGACCCGATAGATTTTCGACACAAACTTATCCTACGTAGCACGCCGGAAGCATGACTTGACAAATGACAAATTTAGGGTTCCATTCGAATTGTGGAATTAATGCTACTTTTATGTTGAATTTGATTTGTGGAATTCGATTTGTATGTTTATGTCGACTTGTATGTTTATGTCGACTTGTATGGTGAATTCGATTTGTATGTTTTCATTTGTTGTACTTGTATGTTTGTGATAAGTCCATGGTCAAAGATTGCAAAGATAGAAGAGAAACAATCAGAATTAGTGGAGTTTTGTCAAGTCACGCCTCCGGCGTGCCACATAGGATATGAAATTATGTCGGAAATCTATCGGGTCGAGTCAGATGAAAACTTACACAGTCCGGTAAAGTTCATGACTTTTCATACAACATTTAAAATTCACAGAAAAAACCAAACTATATTGAAAGTTCATGACTTTACAGGCAATTTGCCCTAAGGAAAATAATTTAGTTAACGCAATTGTTGGTGCTGCGTAAAATTGATAAATAACTAAAACTGAGGGTACAAAGAAACCGCACTTAAGTTAGTGAACACAATTATTTATTACACCTTAATTTTTTGTTTGTTTGTGATCTTCGTTCATATCCATTAATTTTAATTGAGACACCAAGAATGAAAATGTTTTTACAACTGTAAGTGATACATTTATAAACACAATTTGCGGTTTTAATTGACAAAAAGATGTCCTTAGACATTTTTTAGGATTTTCTATATCTTTATTTAATACCTTTAGGCCATCCACAACGCTGTCACTATACCGTCCCTTAAATTACTATTTACGGGCCCCACTGTACTTTTTTACTCCATCCCTTAATTAAGGGACGGAACCTGCAACCCTCCGTCCCTTAACCGTCCCTTAAATTACTATTCATTCAATTTCATTTTTTATTTTTATTTCCAACCAAATTCAATATAAAAATAAAATAAAATTACTACATAAAATTTGAAAAAAATTAAAAAAACATAATTAAAAATCCTAAAAAAATAAAAAACACATAATTTAATTTCCTCCGCCAAAGTTTGCCCAAATGTGCTCCATTACATCATCTTGGAGTTGGGCGTGGGCGGAAGAGTCACGTGTCCTTGCCCGAATAGACAACCGTTCTTGTATAGACGGATGCACTCCACTTCGAGGCGGACTACTTGACGTTGAGCTTCCGGGGCTTCAGGGTCAAACCAATTTCCCGCCTCGGGTTCTTCGTCTTGGATAATCATGTTGTGCAAGATTATGCCCGTATACATGATGTCAACCATGCTCTCCATGAACCACGTACGAGCCGGGGCTTTGATAATGTTGAAGCGCGCTTGGAGAACCCCGAACGCCCGTTCCACATCATTCCGAGCAGCCTCCTGCTTCTGCGCAAAAAGCGCATGCTTTGCGTTCACAGGCCTAGCGCACGTCTTCACAAAGGTTGGTCACATCGGGTAGATGCCGTCAGCAAGATAATACCCCATTTTATAGCGCCAGTTGTTAGCGGTGAAGTTGATGGCCAGCGCTTTACCATCCACTTCGGCGAAGAGGTCGGATTGGTGGAGCACATTTATGTCGTTGTTCGAGCCGGGGACCCCGAAGTACGCATACCAGATCCATAGCCGGTAGTCGGCGATGGCCTCGAGTATAACGGTGGGGTGGGTGCCTTTGTGGCCGCTCGTGTACGACCCCCTCCACGCCACCGGGTAATTCTTCCATTGCCAGTGCATGCAATCGACGCTGCCAAGCATCCCGGGGAATCCGTGCTCTTCTTCGTGAAGGCGGAGCAGGAACTGGCAATCTGTTGTGCTTGGCTTCCAGAGAAATTCATCGGTGAAGGCTGCCCGGACGCCTTTGCAGAATTGGAGCAAGCACATTCTCCCAGTGCTGTCTCCAATGTGGAGGTATTCGTCGATCACATCCGCCATTTGTCTAGTCGCAAGTTGACGGATTGCTGCAGTACATTTCTGCAGCGTTCTGTGGCTGGAACGGCCGACGGCGTCGAACCTTTCTTGGAAGAACTCTTCCCGGGCCGCCAATGTATTTGTGATATGGAGAAATAGCGGTCGCCGCATGCGGAAACGGCGACGGAAGTAGGTATCTCCCCACACCGGGTTATCGCAGAAGTAGTCGCGGACTAACCTTGCGGCGGCTTTCTCCCGGTTACGATGGATGTAAGTTCGGGAGCGTCTTTGGGCTAGCGCGGCTTCCTCCGCCTCCCGGCGTCGATCTTCTTCAAGTGATTCTTCAATTATTCGACGCATTTGCTCATACGGATCCATGAGATCGATTAAATTTGGGGGAAGAATAAAAGGGAGATGATTTGAGATGAAAATTGGAGAGAAAATGGAGATGATTTGGGAAGAATAGATGTGTAGTTGTGTGTGAAATGAGGATGAATTAGAAGTATTTATAGAGGTAAAAAATAAAAACAAATAAAAAATTAAAATTGGAAACGGCTATAAAAACGGTAACATTACTGTTTGCCAATTTTTTTTTATATTTTAATTCAAATTTAAAAAAAATAATTTATTGCGTCAGCGTGACGAATCCCACTCGCTGGCCGACGAATGGGCGTCACGCATGGCCTGGGAGCGCGCCACGTCGCCTCGGTGCGTGGCGAGTAGTGTTGCCCACGGTTCAGAACCGCCGGTTCCGGTTTGGTCGAAGGCGGAACCAGAACCGGACCGTGAGGCTATTTCACGGTTCCGGTTCGAAAACCAGCGGCTTTGCGGTTTGATTTTTTTTATTAATTTGAAATTTAGATTTAAACTATAAATTGGAACAAGACAATATATAATTCAAATAGAACTAAGACGAATAGGGAGAAAATGATATCAATTTTATTGAATTTGAGTTGTAACGGACAATGATACATTACAATTTACAATACATATACAAGTATACAACATACAACAATGTAATATAATTTACAAGTGTCGTCGGACTCGGAACGTAAATAAAAAAAACATGAAATGGGGGGGGGGGAATTGAAAAGGGCTTGAGCTCAACTTAAACTTTCAAAGTTAAACTTTTCAAATTTAAGTTGAGTTGCCTACGTATCCACAATTTTATTGAGGAATCAAAGCCCAAGTAGTTCTTTTACCTTGCTTACCTTTTGGTCGGCCGTGCTCGCCATTCACCCCCCCCGTCATTGCTATTGTTGAGTGCTCGCGCTTCTGACCTCGTCATCGCCATCGGAGGAAAATTCTTCATCATCACTCTCTACACGGAAGTCAAAATCCGGCTCTTGTGTTCTCATGTCCGCCTTTGTCCAATCATCAAGTAACATAGTGGCTTCCATGTTCTTGGCGGAGAGATTGCTCCTTTTGTCGTCTAGGACACAACCGCCGACACTAAAAGCTTGCTCAACGGCGACGGTGGAAGCAGGAATGGTGAAAATCTCCTTAGCCATGATGGAGAGTATCGGAAACTCTTTGTCATGTGTTCCCTACCAATTAAGGACGTCAATTTGTTGAGTAGGAGGACCTGCATCTTGAAAAATAGAACGCGATTCCAAATATATATCTAACTCACTAGTCGCTCTAGTCCTACTGGTTGTAGTACCGTATAGATCTTGAAATTGTGATACTACGTCTGGATCAATCATGACATTACTAAAATTCCCTCCACCAAAATCAAATGTGGAAGGACTAGGAGGAGCACGTACCTGGTGAGCGGTGTTATACCACATTTCATATTCCGCGTAGAGAGAACGAAGTGCACTATCTAACCTTTGTTTGATTTCATCAACATCCGGAATACTTAGTTTGAAGCATTCTCCTCTTGTCAAGCCCATTTCGCGAAGTTGAGAAAAATCCAAATCGTGCAAACAACCATAGTGCATGTCTAAAATTTTATAAACACCATGCAATTTCCACTTAGGATCCAAGCATTTTGAAATCAAAAACACATTTGGAATACGGGCAAAATATTTTAACCATATTTCAACCATGTAAAACAAAATAGCCTTCAACTCAATGAATTGAGAATTTTTCACACATGTCTTAAAACCAATTGCCACATACATGCAATGCTCCAAAATGCGCATAGAAGTAGGATAATAAACACCGGATAACTCAACAGTGGCATTTTTGAAAGCGCGGAATAATCGAAACAAATCCATGCTGTGGTCCCAACAAGCGGGTATCAAAAGCAAATCAGAAGGAACATGCGGGAAAGTTCTAAAAAAATCACATAAATATTCAATGTGGTTCAAAGTCGACTCCAACGTATCATACGTCGAGTTCCCACGAGTTGAAACATCCAAACGAAAGTTGGTGTACCTGCATTGCTTGCTATGACAATATTTCTTCCAAGCTCTACCAATAGGAACTTTGTTATGAATCAACTTCACAGCAGTTCTAATAGGATCAACATACTTTTACCACAAATCGATCGCATCTTGAACACACAAATTCAAAATATGGGCAATACATCGCACATGAATATATTTGCCATCAATAACAGGAGAACATGCACTGAATAGTTCATCTATACTAGCAGTGTTAGCGCTAGCATTGTCAAAACCAATGGAAAAAATTTTATTGATCAATTGAAATTCATTCAAAACTTGAATGATCAATTGAGCAATTGCTTGTGCAGTGTGTGGTGCGGGAAATTCACAAAATGCAATCAAACGTTTGTTTAAAGTCCAACTGTGATCAACGAAATGCACATTGATGCCCATATACGAATTTTTACAAAAACAATCAGTCCACACATCAGAGCAAATAGAAACTTTATGCCCTAAGTTAACAATAAACGTACCTAATTGCCCCTTCTTTTGCATGAGTTGTCTAACAACAGCTCGAGTCATAGAAGTTCGACTCAATTTTCTTGCCGCGGCATTATACACTTGTCGCATACTCAACTCAAAAGCATAGTTATCAAAAGCATTGAATGGAAAAGGTTTCATAACGGCAAATCTAGACATCACATTAAGAGCATTTTTGTGATCATATTTCAAAAGAGTATTGCTACACATACCTGATGTTTGGGATAAACCCGTCCCACTCCCGGTCCCGACTACATATTGAAAGTTGAGTTGAGTTTGGGTTGGAGCGATACCAAACTCGACTGGATGCGCTTTCTCCATGTAACGGGTAAATGTACCGTATCCTCCACCCTTTCGGAATGTGTATACGTTTTCGCAATAGTTGCAATACACATTATAAGTGTCAGGATCGTTACTATCTTGTACCTTCTTGAAATGTTTCACCATGATGTTTGAGGTTAAA
The DNA here is from genome assembly GCF_004379255.2 of Salvia splendens. Classification (NCBI taxonomy): domain Eukaryota; kingdom Viridiplantae; phylum Streptophyta; class Magnoliopsida; order Lamiales; family Lamiaceae; genus Salvia; species Salvia splendens. The sequence continues at coordinate 32,220,901 of NC_056040.1, forward strand.
GACCTTTCAACTGGTCTAGGAGGTTGAGGATAGTGTCCACGACTACGACTACGGCCACAACGACTCCTTGGTGGTGGTGGGGGTGGCATTTCTTGAACCTCTTCTACCTCCTCCCCCTCCTCCTCCTCGTCATCATCATCATCTTCGTCTTCATCAAGATTCACAGGGGTTGGAATTTGTTGAGAATAGGCACCGCGACCGGGAGCACCACTGCTGGTACTAACATAAGTATCGCCTTGGGATTGAGAGAGAGAGAGCAATAGCATGTGCCATATCTTGCTCTTCTCGAGTCTACAAAATAATATTTGTATTGTAAATATCAAATAAAATTATGAACAATAATGTAATGTAATTCAAAATTATTAGTAGATAATAAATATTAACCTGCCACGCATCCATGTTCATTTGAGAAATCTCATCAATAACGGATCTCCGAGATGGCCTCTTAGACTTTCCCTTTCCCTTTTCAACACGACCTTCTCGAGATGAAGACATCTTGATATATAGTAGAAATGTAGAAATATGGAATAATATATATTTTTTTTGTTTTAGCAATTGAGAAAGAAAGACAACTTATAGAACTACGGGAACAAGTATAAGTGTATAACAATGCGTAATAAGAGTAGCACTTGAGTAATTAAATGGAAGCACAATAGCACAAATGAGAAATTGGAGACAAAGATGGAGAATTGGGAGATTGAAGAGAGAAACTCTTATTAACACAAGAGTGGGGTGAAAGTAAATGAGGATAGAGGGGGGTAGTTATAGATAAAAATGGGGGGAAAATGGAAGAATTCAAATTTGAAATATGAAAAAAAAAATTTGAATTTTTGGAAAAACCGGTGGTTTTGGCGGAAAACCGCCGGTTTCGACGACAAAACCGCCAGTTCGGTCAATAAACCATCTGGTGGAAAACTGCCCGAATGCCTCGTGTCCCGTGCCGCCACCGAAATCTACTGAACCGGCGGTTAACCGCTGATTTTCACGGTTAACCGCCGGTTTCCGGTCTAAAAACTGTCGGAACCGGCCGGTTTTCATGCATGAAAAGCTGCCCCTCGGCCCCCTCCCTAATGCCTTGGTTTCTATGCCTGGTTCCAAACCGTCCCGAACCGGCGGTTCGGCGACGGTTCCGGTTCAAAAAATCTTGAACCTGAATTGGACCGCGGCCCGAGGAAATTGCCACGGTTCCGGTTCGGAACCGGAACCGGTGGGCATCTCTAGTGGCGAGCCGTCCCGAGTTTTGTCACGGCTGAACGGGACTGGTGACGGGCTGGGGGCGGGCTGGTGACGGGACGAGGCGCTGCAACGCGTCCCGCCCCGGTTCCGTCACGCAGGAACGAAATACGGGCCACCCGCGTAACGCGTTGCGGGTGGCCTTAACAACTTAGAAAGATTAGTAGTGCACTTTCATTACTAGCTTGTTAATCACTTTGAAATCATGGATTCATAAGTGTTTGGAAGTGTATTTGAATCACTAACTCTGAAAGTGTATAAGGTACTCCCTTCGTCCTGGCTAAGATGACATATTTCTTAGCCAGCACGAGATTTTATGAGTTATTGATTAATGTGTTTAATTGAAGAGAGAGAATGTGGGTGTAAGTATTAAAATAGAGAGAGAAAGAAAGATTAATATTTTAATAGGAGTGAGAAAAAGTGATTGGGTGTATTAATTGGGAAAAAAAAGTTTCCAAAAAATGAAATGTGTCATCTTATTTGAGACAAAATAAAAAGGAAAACGTCTCATCTTAAGTGGGAAGGATGGAGTAGTATAAATCATGGCTTAATCAAATCATGCAACATTCAAAGTTTAACCATACACTTGCTCCAAGTTTAATCTCTCATCTGTTTATATGATTAAGCATAAAAAATCTGAAAGGTGTTTTGTTCGTTATGAAATATTTAGCTAAAAAGTGACTAAGATTCCAAAACAAAGATAGAACTAATAGTACTTCATCATTTATCCCCAACTATCTATTCCATAAAACCTCTAGACTGTCTAATTTACTTTCCATTTTTCCCAAATTCCTTTTTTTTTCTTTCAACCTATTTTCATAATTTGTTTCTCACGTGTCTTCTTTCTTTTTATTACAATACTTTCTTCATTTTTCTCCTTATTTCTTCAACCCAATTAACCTGCACCCTATTAACCCACAATCTGGATAAGGTTCGCTGGCCCGTTCTATATCTCTAGATAGAGGCGCCCACAATTTATACAAGATAGATTAACCTACAACATTGTCTAGCTCGATTCTCGGAACTCCATCAAGTTTACCGGTGCCTAGCGGGTTTGAGGTGCTTCTACACGCTAGCAAGCGATCCTCACAGAGCTCCATTTTTTCTAAGCTGCTGACCTCTATCACCTTTTTCTGAACCATGGCTTTCAGAGTACCCTCAGCAGGATGTCCTAATTTGAGATGCCAACTTTTCAAATCATTCTTCATAGTGGCATGAGACTCTCCTACAATCACAGTAGCCAGCAGATAATACAAGCTACCAGCTCTCTTGGCCACCATCTTTACTTCTTGGCCTTTGCAAACCTTCATTTCCCCATTCTCAGAAACAAAACAGTAGCCCTTCTTCTCTAGAGTTCCAAGAGACAAGATTTCTCTTAACTTCTGAAATAAATCTAACATCAGAAAGAATCCTCACTGGTCCATCATTCATCCTCAGTTTTATGCCCCCTATCCCTTTGATGCTGCAGGTATTATCATTCCCTAGCAGCACAGATCCACCACACTCAACCAGATCTTGAAACCAATCTAGATTTGGGCACATATGAAAGGAGCATCCAGAGTCCATGATCCATGAATCTTTATCAATCTTATCCATCACATTAATAACTTCAGCAGCCTCTTCTCCATCACTGCTGATATTATTTGTATGGGAACGATTTTCTGAGGCCTACTTCTTCTTCAAAGCATATCAATCCTTCTTTAAATGCCCTGGTTTTTTGCACCAGTAGCAAGAACGAGTTTCCTTGACCTCAGAGCCCTCATGCTTAGTTTCCTCAACTTTCTCCTTTAACTTTTTCTTGTTGAACTTCTTGATATTAAGTGACTCTGGCTGAGAATCAGAGAGTTTTGAATTACCTTTCTGCAGCTCTTTGGCCATGAGTGCATCATGAACTTCATTCAAGGTGATATCCTTATCCCTACCATAGAGAATGACATCCCTTAATTGGTCATAGGAGCTCGGTAGGGCGTTGAGGACCAAGATAGCCTTATCTTTATCACTGATCTTGACATCAACAGCCTCAAGATCATCTATTTATTTACTGAAATCCTCCAACTGCTCCACGATTGACTTATCCTCTGAAAAACTATATGAATGCAGCCTTCTTTTCATATAGAGGCGGTTAGCCAATGATTTGGCCAAGTAAACTTCATCAAGCCTCTTCAAGATTCCAGATGCAGTTGTCTCTCCTTGAACTTCCCGCAATACCTTATCTCCAAGGCATAGAATCACAGCGCTATAAGCCTTTAACTGCATCTCATCGAACTTTGCTTGTGCTTTTTCATCTAGTGCAAGAGCCTTCCCCTTTTCATCCGAATCTGTCGAAGTTAAAACCGCGGCTAAGCCTTGTTGCACCAGAACTGCTCTCATCTTCATTTTCCATAAAGCCATAATCATTCTTCCCCGTAAACTTCTCTGCATCGAGCCTCGCTGCCATTGTAACGCCGTTGATCGATCAATATTCCCACCGGACGACGCCAATTGTTGAAATGTGAATGTGTTTGAACGATCAAGAACAAAGAACTGAGAGGAAGAAGAAATGTGTGAGCTTCAATCGAAATCTTATTGAGTGAAATCAGTAAAGAGTGTATAACTTGAAGATTACTCTCAACTATGAACTAACAACACTATTTATACAACAAAGAAGAAATCAAGAGAACAAGAACTTCACTCAAGAAACGATTATAACTAACTAAGCTTCCTAACAGCTAGTAGCTCAAATAACTTTTGAACTTGCTTCTTGCTTTGATGTTGTGTTCTCCACCTTAAGCTTCCATGCACTCGCATTGCTATGTCCAGCCATTCTACATAACAGTTTGGGTAAAAAACCGAACCGAAACCTGAATGCTCACCCCTAGATATGTTCTCTTTCCTTGCGCATATCCCGGAAAGCTTGGAGCAAGTATTCATCACTACGCGGTACACCCATGTGCAGGGGGGATGTCAACACCGTGACTTGATCCAATACCATCGTCCGATGCCCAATGCTCTACAGCCGGTCCTTCGTCATCTATTTTCATGTTATGCAATATGATACATGCATACATGATATCAACGACATCATTTTCGAGCCAAACTCGTGCCGAGAAGTGGAACCTTATAACGCCTCATCCAACGCGCATTGATACTCGTCGTCATCCATTTTATGAGAGTGGATTTGAGTAAAATTTTAGATAGGAGATTGGAATGGAATGAAAATAAATGAGAGAAATAGGTTGTATTTATAGAAATAAATTAAGAAAGTAAAAAAAAAATCCGCCGCCCATTCCACACCGCGTACGCGGCGACCATCCGTCCAGCAATAGACCTCCGCGGCGGCGATTGTGGACACTCTTATATGCAATATTTAATACTTCTTACGTTCCACTCTAAACAAACATTTCTTATTCGGTATGAAATTTTATGCACTTTTACTTTATGTAAATGAGAGAATAAAGAAGAGACAGTAAAACTATAAATGCAGGATATATTTACTAATTTTTTTCATTCTTGTTCTATTATACTCCCCCGTCCCACAAGAATATGTACTCTTCACTTTTTAAATGTAAATTTTTTTTCTCTCTAATGAGGTGTAACTCATTTTCCACTAACAATACTTTACTTTTTCTATTTAGTTCTATCTTACTTTACTAATTATGTATTAAAATTTGTGTTCAACCAAAAGTGCATATTTTTGTGGAATTGCAAGGAAGTATGTCTTAAAACTCGGGTCAGTTCAAAGTGAGACACATATTGAGGAATGAACGGAGTAGACGCCATATATACAATCACTAAATGTGCGTGTACGAAAAAGCATCAAGAATTTTTGCGTTTTTTTCATACTTAAAGTGATAAATAAAAAATGAACGACTATATACAAGAACAAACAAATATGGATTTCTTCAAATAATATTCCTTCTCATACCACATAATAGAAAAATGTTATGGGCGAGGAGATGGACATTTTTCTCTATTTCGCCAACAACCACACATTAATGGCATCGATTATTCAGAATCATTGATAAATGAAACATTTCAGGTTTTGTGCAACACCATCTTAACTCGCTTTGGAAAAACGTAATAGTAATTTATTCTTAAACCAAACAAAAATTAAACAAAGTGTGAAAGCACAACTTTCATCTACAAAGCCAATCTCTGTCTTCAAAAACAAAATTCCTTAGATACTGAGGCAAAGCATCGAAACCCTTAATTAAAATAGAAAACAAATGGAAACCTAACAAATAAAAGAAGAAAAAGAAGCTAATTTATACTAGTATATATGTTGTTGAATGAGAAAATCAAGATTTATATCTCATAATATTTTTTTTATTTTGCGAGAATCTCCACAACTAGTTTTACCTGTTGTGTAGAGGATTCGGACCAGTGTATATTCTTCTCTTTTCAGCTCCAAAGACCTCATCTCCAACATTTTCTCCTTTGTACTGATTTCGATGTATTCTTGAAGGATTTGAGGTTCTTGATAATAAACCCTTTTTATTACCTTTGATGAATCTGTTGCTCCCATCTGCAAAACATGGATTCACATGGATTCTCCAATAGTGAAAGTATCAGCAGTAGAAGAAGGCACAATTCTCTTCCACTTCCCATTTCAAACTTCTCTCTCTCCCCTCTTACTTAGCTGAAATAAAAAAAAGGAGTTGTTTAAGTCAAAATGGTGGGGAGAGAAGGACAAATTTGCATGGCATTTGGGATGACACACATCAAAAGCTCAATACAAAATTTGATATTTTCATTCAAAGTATACTAATATTGGGTCGTGTGAGACAAATCATTTTCTTGGCTTCTTTTCTTGGTTTGTTGGAGAGAGGCTACTTGTTTTGATGGAAAAAAGTTTTTTTACCATATATGTTTGTGAAGAGTTATGCCACTCACTTTTATATATATATATATATATATATATATATATATATATATATATATATATAGGTCCATGATCAATTGAGATTTTTTAGGCTAATTGAGAAATGAGATGCAACATCAGCCACTCATTTTTATTAAATGAGTGGTCCAGATTTTGCCACACAGAAAATATTTTTAGATTAATTTATTATGAAAGGGTATAAGGGTAAATTTAGTTGAAAACAAATGAAAACTAACTTCTCCCCTCCCATTCTTCTTCCCTTACGCCTCCACCTTCTGCACATCATTGAAAATTTAGCAGCGCACAGGAACGCCGGCTTCTACTCGCCGCCCTCAAGATCTGCCTTCTACGCGTCAAATTCAGCCGCTGCTCTAGCGATAAATTCATCACGGGAACCCAGCCTCCGCCATTTTCCCTGATCGCCTCTAGCACCTGCTTTAGATCTTCCTTCCTCACCACGATCTTCACCCGTCCATCCTCCGCCACCGCCGCCGCGATTTCTCCGCCGTTAATGTGCGAAATCTCCTCCATAGTACTACTGCTCGCCACAGGTTTCTGAATTCTTCCCGATCTCGAGAACCTTCTCCTCGACGACGATTTGTCTTCCATTTCGTTTCCCCCTTTATGATACGGTACGGTTCGGTTAAACTTCTCGATTGCTTGCTTATTTCTGTGCGGTTCACTGCAGTTGGGTGATCTGAATTGATTTTTCCTGCTACCAATTTATAAGGTACTAAACAGAATAGTAAAATATTAGCTCGAATTGATTAAAATAAAATAGTTTTGACTTTGCTTCCAGATCTGATTCTTGGTTTCAGGTTTCAAATTTCAACTTCTCCTTTGACAGTTGTAAAAGCATTTACACAAATGAAAAGGGATATGAAAAGCATTAGATAAATCTTCTCCGGATTCGCCGCAATCCGGAGATGCAAGTGCAGAGATCGGAATCCTCGTCGATTCCGTCCAACAGATCCTCCCTCAGCCGCTCCACCTCCGGCGAGTCAATCTCCTCCGACTCCGTCTCCGTTTCTGTTATGGAATTATCAATTAAGCTATTGCATAGTTGTATACTATGATGCTTAGAGAAGATTAAGTCAAATAGTTGTTATTTTTTAATTACAATAATTGTTTTTGAGTTGTTGACAATATATACAAGTTTTTGACAAGCTGTTGACATTTGATATACAAGCTGATGACATTTTACTATAAGTTGTTGACATTTGATATATAAGTTGGTGACACTATGTCAACTATGGTGCATATCGTGTCAACGGCACATACATGTCATGTCAACTACGGTACATATCGTGTCAACTACACGTACAAGCCATTTCAACTGTGTTACAAGTCATGTCAACTACACGTACAACCATGTCAACTGCACATAGAAACCATGTCAACAACAATTATAAGTCATGTCAACTAGACATACAAGCCATGTCAACAATCCGACACATTAAAACACGAAATGACACTTATACCCCCATGTTGACATAATGTGTTAGCTGTTGACATGTAGTTAATCTTGTGGATTAGTGGCTGAGATTGCATCTCATTTCTCAATTTAGCTAAATAATCTCAACCTAACAGCACCCTATATATATATATATATATAATTTGATTTTTGGATACAATTCAAAGGTTTGACCTCTGAAAAAGTTGCTTTACTTTATGTTATGAAGTTTTGGCAAAAAAATAGAGATAAGAATTTAATATTTTTAAGAGTAAAAGTCAATTTTAGTCTTAAACATATGAGTAAAATATGAATTTGGTCAAAACTATTTATTTTTTTAACAACGGGTTCATAACAAATGAAAATGCCGCCGAAGTAGTCTTCTTTTTTTTACGGTTCAGTCAAAAAACTAACGGTCAACGCTAAATGCACAATGGCATGACCGTTAGTTTTTTGACGGAACCGTCAAAAAATGACCACTCCGACAAAGATTTCATTTGTTATGCGCATGTTTTTCAAAAAGTGAATGTTTTGTACCAAATTCGTATTTTGGTCATATGTTTATGACCAAAATTGACTTTTACTCTATTTTTAACTGTAGTAGATCTTTTCAGATATTAATAAATGAGATGTAATCTCTCCATCCGCCAATAAGAGTCACAAGTTGACCCGACACGAGTTTTAGGAAATATGAAGAAAAGTGGATAGAAAAAGTTAGTGAAATGTGGATCCTAGTTTTTTATATTGGTTTTATAATAAAATGTGAGTGAGAATGAATTAGTGGACTATAAGGTCCATTACTAAAAGTAGTAAAAAGTAAGCGTGACAAGTATTGGTGGATGGATCGAAAAGGAAACTAGTGACAAGCAATGGAGGACGGATGGAGTAATTTGAAGAAGTGTTCGCATACTAAAAGTGTGAATCTATGGAAGTTTCATGAATACTACTATCTCCGTCCCATAAAAATATGAGCAATTGAAATGACATGAGAATTAGCATACAATTGATAATTAAGAGAGAGAAGGTAGTTAAAGTAGTGTTAGTGGATAATGTGATGCACATTATTATTAATGTTTACTGAGTTGTAATGGGTGGGTCATAGTAGTATAAGTTGTAAATAAATTGATGTATATGGGTAATGAGTTGATGACAACTTTCCAAGAAGGAAATGCCCGTATTATTATCGGATGGACGAAAATAAAAATTTCACATATTTTATACTCCCTCCATTAGAATCATTTTGTCATTTCGGTACGTTTTATACTAGTGGAGTCATTTCTCTTTTTAGTAAAAGTGAACACATTCCCCCTCTCTTACTTTTCCCCCTCTCTTACTTTATTTTCTCTACTTTTTTCTGGCTCATACTTTATTATCTTTTTATTTAATACATTACACACCTTTTTCTTAATCTTCGTGCAGGAAAAAAATGTCTCCATTACTGTGGAACGGAAGAGCTAGGATGGAGGGAGTACTTTTTTCCCAGTACCATTCTAAATATCTGATAATTTTATGTTGAAAATAAAGGGTCTTTATTTTGAAAATGTACATAATTATATTTATGCGTGTGCCAATTATATTTGTTATGAATCATGAAATTAAATATTGAAATGTTCAGATATCATGATTCATGAGTGAAGAGCACATGTACAAGTAATTCTGTTTTTTCTTTATAGCAGGACAATTGTTAATCTCTCGGGTTATATAATAGGACAAAATAAATTCAGAAAGAAATGATCCAAGAAACATAAATTTAGAAACCCAAAATCTGTTTTTTTAGTACTATACTATTAAAAAAGGAGTGTGCAACTTGATGCATCTAGACCGTTGCATTTCCTAGATACTACTACATAATAATTTGATTAGAAAATACTTTTGATTTAAATAATTCAATATTGTATGTCAGATCAGGAAGCCATTATTACCCTGTTCTTAGGCTGATTATCTAATCCAGAACATAGTGGTTTTATAATATTGTGCAATAACTTTACTCTTCTATCAACTACTGCAATCATTAGCCAACAAAGAATGAAAAGAAATTTGTTAAACATTAACAACAATGATGAAAGAAGTTTCCCTGAATTAGTTGTCGGTGAAGAAGGGCCTGCTTCCCTGTTCACTACATCAAATCTGTTGGAATTTCATCATAGAGACCTCAAATTAATCATTCATTCACCAAAACCAACATTAATCCACAATTAATTACCATAACATTAAGTTCGGTGAATGCAAATGAACTGTTAGAGGAGTATATATATACATCCATTCCCAGCTGCAACTCACAACGAACATACAATCATATCTCAGCCAAAATTCCAATATGAAAGAAACGGTTGAAGGCGATCTCTGTGATCAAGAAGAGCTGAAGTTGGGTGATCGGGTTGTTGATCTTTCAATCGAATTTTTGGTAGATGCAACTGTGTATTTGTAGAGGTTAGTTGTATGTGACTGGTGAAACATTTGGTTGTAGTAGTAATAAAGAATGGCTCGAGTTTCCTCGTGGATGTAAGCACCTAGCCGAACCATGGATGCGATTGTGTTCTTGGTTGATTGCTTTAGATCTTTGTTCATTTGTGTAGATTGTTGTTGAATTAAGACATTACATGAACAATAAAACTGCACATTTTATTTTTAAATGTTTAGGCCCAATTGTAATTTATTTGTTTTATTTATATTAAGTCCAATTGTATTAGTTAAATTAGACTACTACATTTGAAATGGTCCAAAGCTATTTGTAAATAAATTCTTTTATTTACTAATGTACTAGGTAGACCCAAACGACATTATCTGTTAGATTGAGTTTTAGTATATTGTTTGTAAGGCCGGCATTGTCCGTGGCTTAGAAATGGCCCGATCAGCTACAGTTACTTTGTCGAAATGTACTTAGAAAATACTCCCTCCGTCCCACAATAATTGTCACTCTTGGTGTTGGCATGGGTTTTAAAGAATGCAAAGAAAAGTTGGTTGGAAAAGTTAGTGGAATGTGTGACCCACTTTTTTTATATTGGTTTTATAATAAAATGTGAGTGAAGTGAGTTAGTGAAATGTGAGACTTACTTACCATTCATTGCAAAAATGAAGTGTGACAATTATTGTGGGACAGACCAAAATGGGAAAAAGTGACAATTATTGTGGGACGGATGGAGTGTCTTCTTATTTCTTTTGCATTTTATTTATGAATTCAATTTTCGTGTAATTAATTAATTAATACCTTGTTGTTATGCCAAGTACTAATCATTGACTCAACTTATTTTTAACACAAGTATACCCGCAAATGTACGGGGCTAATGTTAGTTTATTGAGCTGATCAAGGAGACATCGCAGTGAAGCTACAGCTTGATCAAGGAGACAAGCTGATCAAGAATAAAAGGGAGATGCGACTTGATCAAGGAGTATAGATATAGCTTGACCAAGGAAAGGAGAAAGCAGTTTCCAGAAACTAGCCGTTGTGCTAAAAACGAAAGTGACCGTTGAATTAGCGGTTACAATAGAATTTGGAAGGCGGTTGAGCTGAATTGATCGAGCCTAATTCCTTTAATTAGCGACGATGCTTCCACTCATTCAACAACAACAGAATTCAAGAGAGATAGAGTAGAGAGGAGAAGTTTTTCCAACTGTGCATTTGTGCTCTCGAAGCAAGTCGACTTTGAGCGAGTTGAGAGAGTTCTTTACTTGTAAATCTCCGAGAGAATTGATTGTTCTTGTAAATCCTTTTGAGTGATCAATAAACACATACACTATTTTTCTGCCCGTGGATGTAGGCCTAGAGCCGAACCACGTAATTGCTGTATTTTTACTTTTCTTGTTGCAGTTTATTCAATCGTGCAACTGGTGTCTCACAACTATTCGATCCACATTCACAACGTGGCGCCATCTGTGGGAAGTCTTGAGTAGTCGTGAAGGCATAAGGGGTTTCTCTGGAATTATTTCTTGGTATTCATCATCTGTCATTCAAGGAAGGCACCCCATCCATTTGAGGAATGGCTACAGTGAGGTTTGATGTTGAAAAGTTCACTGGTCGAAATGATTTCGGCCTGTGGAGGCTTAAAATGAAAGCAATCATAATGCAGGGGGCTTATGGGAAATCTTGAATGGTGGAGGGGGCAGTGAGGAGAAGAAGCCCGAGCTAGAAGAAAAGGAAAAGGCGAGGGCTCAAGAAATGAGTACAAGGCATATAGTACCTTGATCCTCAATCTCACTGATAGAGTCCTGAGAGAAGTCTCAACGGAAGATACAGCGGCTGGAGTCTGGTCCAAATTGGAGTAATTTTAGATGGCTAAGTCACTAGTCAACCGGCTACATTTGAAGCAGAAACTGCTGACATTCAAGATTGATGATGGAAAAGGTGTGTTGGAGCAGCTTGAAGATTTTGGAAAATGTGTTGATGATCTTGAGAACATTGATGAGGAGATCAAGGATGAAGATAAGGCTCTGATGTTGTTTAACTCTTTGCCACCGAGTTATGAACACTTTAAGGATGCTATGCTTCTTGGGAGAGAATCCAAGATCAAGTATGAGGAAGTCTATTCTGCCTTGAAGCTCAAGGAGATCCAGAAATCCAACTCTAAATCTGTTGATACAGTGTCTGAGAGCCTGAATGTTGCTGATTTCAAGAAGAAGTTCCAAAAGAAGACTTGGAAGAATAAAGCAACTGATGTAAAGGAGACAAGATCATGTCACTATTGCAAGAAACCTGGCCACTTAAAGAAGAATTGCTGGTCTTGGAAGAAGAAGCAGGCCGAGGAAGAAGTTGGGAAAAACACTGCTGATCTTGCAGAAGAGTTGGAAATCCCAAAGGCTCTGTGTGTATCTGAAGAAGTGGAAGAGCTTCCTTAGATCATGGACTCCGGTTGCTGCTTCCATATGTGTCCATCCAGAAGCTGTTTTGATAAAATCGAAGATGCAGCTGGATCAGTCTTGTTAGGAAATAATCAGATATGCAGAATCAGAGGAATAGGGAACATCAGACTCAGGCTTCATAATGGATCTATAAGGTTACTCACTGGTGTGAGATTCATTCCAGAAATTAAGAGAAACCTGATCTCCATTGGAGTCTTGGATGCTGCGGGATATGCTTGCATATTATCTGATGGAGTCATGAACATCGTCAAGGATGGTGAAATTGTCATGATGGCTGAAAGAAGAAGAAGTTTGTACTATCTAAAGGAAAATGTAATTTCTGGATCAGTAAATCTAGTGCAAACAATGGATTTGAGGACTTGACATCTGAGACTTGGGCACCTAGGGGAGGCAGGAATCAAAGAGTTAGCTAAAAAGGGCCTGATCAAGCTGGAAAATCCCAGTGAGCAGCTGGGATTATGTGAGCAATGTGTGCTCGGGAAAAGCAAGAAATTGCCCTTTGCAAGGGGCCTCCACAGTTCAGCAGCTCCACTTGACTATGCCCACAGTGATTTGTGGGGCCAACTATACCAATCACATTGGGTGGAGGTAAATATTTTCTATCCATCATTGATGATTTTTCAAGGAAGCCGTGGGTGTTTATTTTGAAAGAAATATCAGAAACCTTTGTGAGGTTTAAAGAATGATGTAGAGAAGTTGAAGTGGAAAAGGGCTGTTCACTGAAGTGCTTGAGAACTGACAATGGGTTAGAGTTCATTAGCAATGACTCTTTCTGTAGAGAAAAAGGGATGAGAAGGCACAGGACAGCTCCAGGCAATCCCCAGCAAAATGGAGTTGCTGAACGCATGAATAGAACCATCCTAGAGCGGGTTAGGTGCATGTTGTTTAGCTCTGGAATGCCTAAGAGGTTCCGGGGTGAGACTGTCAGTATGGTTGCAGTCATCATTAATAGAAGTCCATCTTCGGCAATAGCATTTGATACTCCAGATCAAAAGTGGTATGGAAGGGCTGTGGACTACTCAAATATGAGAGTTTTTGGTTGCATGGCTTATGCTCACATCAGGCAAAGCAAGCTGGAGCCAAGAGCTTTGAGATGTGTGATGATTGGATACCAGAAGGGAGTGAAGGGCTATAGACTATGGTGTATAGAACCAGGGAATCAGAAGGTTCTTGTATCTAGAGATGTGCAGTTTGAAGAAAATAGAATGCCATTTCTGGAAAAGGCTCAGGACAGTGGGAGGTCATCTCGCCTGAGGAAGGAGCCAGAGCATGAAAGAATGATGGAGATGGAGATTTTAGAACCCGAGGAGTCAACTCAGGTGGAGGCTTCTGGAACTGACAGAGTTGCTGAGGCTGAACAGCAATCAGAGGCTCATGATGAACAAGAGGAGCCAAGCACTGATGCTCTGCATCCTGGGGAGGATCAGCAAGACCTAAATGATTATGTCCTAGCTAGAGACAGGATCAGAAGAGTCCCTAAACCATCACCCAGATACAGTGAGGCAGAGTACTTGCTCTATGCACTTTGTATTGCAGAGAATATTGAATATGCAAAGCCTACAAGCTTCGAGGAGGCTATGAGGTTAAAGGAGAGCAAGCAGTGGATGGAAGCTATGATAGAGGAAATACAGTCTTTACTCAAGAATAAGACTTGGATACTTGTGAAGAAATCATCCACACAAAGGCCAGTAAGCTGTAAATGGATATACAAGAAAAAAGTGGAGGCTGGGAACAAAAACAGATTTAAAGCAAGACTTGTGGCTAGAGGCTTCACACAGGAGGAGGGAATAGACTACAATGAGGTGTTTTCTCCAGTGGTGAAGCATGCCTCAATTCGAATTCTACTGGCCATAGTTACACAAAGAAACTGGCTTCCGGATCAACTTGATGTGAAGACAACTTTTCTTCATGGAGATCTTGAAGAGACTATATATATGGATCAGCCAGAGAGATTTGTGACACATGGCAGTGAGGATAAAGTGTGTATGTTGAAAAAGAGTCTTTACGGTTTAAAACAAGCAAGCAGGCAATGACACATCAAATTTGATGAGCACATGCAGAAAATGGGATTTATAAATTCCTAGTATGATAGTTGTGTTTACTTTAAATCTGATTCTGAGGGGCCAGCGGTATATCTACTGTTGTATGTGGATGACATATTACTTGCTGGACCAGATAGGCAGAAGCTAGATGTATGGGATCCTTGGATCGCTCAAGGAGGAGGATTTGTTAGTTTATTGAGCTGATCAAGGAAAAATCGCGGTGAAGCTAAAACTTGTCAAGGAGATAAGCTGATCAAGAAAAAAATGGAGATGCGACTTGATCATGGAGTATAGATACAACTTGACCAAGGAAAGGAGAAAGCAGTTTCCAGAAACTAGCCGTTGTGCTAAAAACGAGAGTGACCGTTTAATTAGTGGTTACAACAGAATTTGGAAGGCGGTTGAGCTGAATTGATCGAGCCTAATTCCTTTAAGTAGTGACGATGCTTCCACTCATTCAACAACAACAGAATTCAAGAGAGATAGAGTAGAGAGGAGAAGTTTTTCCAACTGTGCATTTGTGCTCTCGAAGCAAGTCGACTTCGAGCGAGTTAAGAGAGTTCTTTACTTGTAAATCTCCAAGAGAATTGAGTGTTCTTGTAAATCCTTTTGAGTGATCAATAAACACATACACTAGTTTTCTGCCCGTGGACGTAGGCCTAGAGCTGAACCACGTAATTGCTGTATTTTTACTTTTCTTGTTGCAGTTTATTCAATCGTGCAACTGGTGTCTCACAACTATTCGATCCACATTCACAGCTAATGTAGCAAACAGTAAGCAAGAGTATCGTATCCACAAAGACAATGAGTGTTAAACTAAGTACCACGAACCAGCCTCAACTACTATCTAGATGAATCGGAAAGTTTTGGTTAGTCTAAATCTACTTGAAAGCAAAGCATAAACAATAGTTAAAGTAAATAAAAACAACTTAGACAAATAACGGATAATGGATGTAGATCAAGGATGAGTGATAAGGCCTATTTCATGCATCGGTTTAGGGGTAAAAAGTACACTACATGATCGGTTTATCGCGCAAAAGCAAGTGTTAATTGTGCAGGAATGCCGCTTGACCAAGACAACAAGGCCAAACTGATCAAGCAAGTACGACAGGCAAAAAATGCCAAAAATCCGGGGAGTTGATCAAGGGGAGTAATCAAGCAGATAAGGAGGGGACCAGTGGCTTTCAGAGGAAGGACACGTGAGGCTAATGAGCTGGATGGTGCGCATCATTCTGTTAGCAAGGATGGCGTTTTAGAAGAGGACTCGTGCTGATACATGAGACGCAAGGACGGAGCTGAGTCATCAATCTGTTATTGAAAAGCGTCGTCATTCTAGAAGGAAAGCACGTAGCAATCGATGAGTCGCTCGCTCACAGCGTGAGCGAATATCCTCTACCAAGATCGTTATCCAGCTGAAGATTGTGTTAAGTGCCTATAAATAGAGGATGTGCCACCATAGCTGAGGCGTTCTTTTTAACAGTTCTTCTTTTAGTTTAGTTTTAGTTTTAGTTTAGCTCAGTTCCAGAGATAGCTTAGATAGAGAAGTTTTTAGTTAGAAAGAACGACCGAAGGAAGCCCTATAGAATTCTCGATATCTGTCGGCATAATCTCATGTTTCCCGCCGAGGTCCTCTCAGTTTTACTTGCTTTCGTATTCTCCCTAGTGTTAGCTTAGTTTAATTCGCATGTTGGTTGTACTGTTCTGAGTTCTTAGTATAAAATCGAGTTGTTTTGTTTTGTTCTCGCGTTTTATGTTTTCAAGTTCAGTTTAGCCTTTTACTCTTTGACCAAGTGTTCAATCGTGTTGAGTGGCAAGATGCTTGATGTTTTCCGTAGCGTGCTTAGTTAGTTGAGTTCTTATTTTCAGCCTGTCATTACTTGATCCAGTAGTAATCAGTGACTTGATCCAGTAGATAGTTTACTTTTTTCCTAGTGTAAACTCAGTAGTTAAAACTCCCAAAATTAAAGCATGGCAGGAGTCGAACCCTACTCACTACGCACACACTCGATACACGTGCTTCTCTATTGGATCGACCTCGAACCTGCCGCTTTACTGTTAAAGTAGTGCAAAATTGGGAATTATATAAATTACATTGGTTGGCTAGCGAGAGCGTGAACGACTTGATCAAGTGGCAACGACATTTGCTAACTGATCCATCCGGTTCAGTTATCTTCCATATAGCTCTATCCAATCCTAAATCCGCGCTCGCTCTCATCATCCCCTTCCAAAATGGCGCCGTTGCCGGGGAAGCGTGGTGTTATTTTATGTTTGTGTGTAGCGCATAGGTGTAAATTGTTTTGTTTTCTTAATTTTCTCATTTGTTTTTCTTTCTGTTCATGAGAAGGTACCAACGCGGTGTACACTGGAATCAGCCCTTCGTATACTGAGATACGAACGCGCATTGGAGAATCCAGGAAGCCGGTGTTGTTACCACGCGATACCTAGCCACACTAGCAGCAACAGCAGCCGCTGAACAACTGACCAGCGAAGAAGAAGGAGAGCAGAAGGTACCACCCCAGCCACCACCACTTGAACAAACAAAAGCAGAGATGGCCCTCGTCGATAACGACTCAGGAATTGACTCTCTGCACGCTCATGAAGAAAAAGAGCCCACCCATGCCATCGCCATTACTCCTGGGATGCGAACCATCGCAATCAAGTCAGGAGTACTGGCCGTTTTGTCCCATGTCTATGGCCTCTCGAAGGAGTGTCCTTACTCCTTCTTGGAGGAATTCTGCAGATACTGCGACATCCAACCTGTGCCGGCTGGATCTACATCTGACTATAGGCTGAAGGCTATCCCCTTCGTCTTGAAGGGCGATGCGGGAGTCTGGCTTTCAAGGTTGCCAGAGGGATCAATCAGGACTTGGGCCGAGTTCCGTATGATATTTTTAGATCGCTTCTTCCCAGTGTCGAAGACAAGTGCCCTCAAAAGAGAGATTACAGAAGCCAGACATGAGTATGACGAACCCATCGGCCAATACTGGGATAGATTTCAAGGGCTACTTAAAGCATGCCCCAACCACAAAATGGGAGAAAAGGAGATCTACTCAACCTTCTACGGAGGACTCACTGTGGATAGCAAGAACGATCTAAACCTAGCAGCCCAAGTGGATTTCTCAAAGAACGATCTAAACCTAAAAGCAATTTGTGCGGCGACCATCGCCGCCAGAAGAGGACCACTATTATTATTACGAGTTTCCCCTGAAGTGGAACCGCAACCTCAGGTGTCGGCCACTGGAATGCAAATGGTAACTGGATCCAGGGGAAGCAAAGGGACGCCCCATGGAGAGACCACCCTAACTTTAGGTGGACTGATTAGAGTCAAAGCAACCCGCCTCAATCATCGACACAGCAGATACAACCCTCTGAAGGGCAGCCCAACTGGGCCGCTCAAAATCCAGAAAGATCAAACAATGGAGGAAACAGAATGCAGGGAGGTCAAGGCAGTTGGTCAGGTGGACCTCAACAAAACTGGTCCAGTGGAGGGCAGCCAAACTGGTCGAGCCGATAGAATGAAAGAAACTAGGGGTACAAACAACAAGGCCCCCAGTCAAGCAACCAGGGCAGGCAACCGGGATACCAGATGGTAAGTTATGTCCCACCACACCAGAGAGGCAACCAACAGTACACCCAGTCGCATTACCAGCAAGAGCACTACGAACAATCCGACTACTCACAGCCCAACCACGATGGGGGGCCACCGAATCAACGATATAATCGGCACCCCAACGAAGGACCAGGAGATATGATAGTCCCGCATCAACTAAATGATGCGATGCGGGAAATTCAAGAGGCTCAGAAGGAGCAGAGGGCCGCGTTGGATATGCTCACGAAGCACCTGTCTCAAGTTGCGATGTCACTGGGAGAGCTAAGGGGCAATGAAGGAAAGATCCCAGCTACTGTGCAGCCCCCTGGTCGTGAAAACATCAGTGAAGTGTCCCTGAGGTCAGGGAAGGTTTACCAAAACCCTAGCTCACCTGCAGTGCCCCCGATGTGTGTACCCGGGCAGAGCCAAAGTGAAGAGGAAGGAGAATCTAGTAGGGTGGATAAAGCAAAAGGGAGTGAGAAAGGCAAAGCGAAAGTGGGAGGTGAATCCTCAGAAGGATGTTAGAAAGAAGAAGCAGAGAAAGTAAAGCCATATCCGTACTGAGGAATGGTGACAGGGAAAAGAGATGCCACGATTGACGTGGCTAATATGTTCAGGGAAGTGGAAGTGAAGGTGCCGCTCTTGACGGCCTTAAAGATGCCCCCGATCAGTAAATTCATCGAAGACTACCTGGCGGGAAAAATCAACGAAGAAGGGAGACTGATTACAGAGGAGAATGTCTTTGCCGTGATCCAGAGAAGTGACCTCCCTTCCAAGAAGACTGATCCAGGAATGTTTGCGCTCCCAATTTCGATTGGGGAAATTCAAGTGAAGCACGCGATGTGCGACTCAGGGCGTCGATCATTGGTTTGCCGTACTCGATCTATAGGAAGCTGGGAGCGGCCAAGCTCATCGACACTGACATCATTATCCAATTGGCCGACAGATCGTGTATTCACCCAGAGGGAATTCTGGAAGATGTGGTCGTTAAGGTGAATAACTTTCTGTACCCAGCTAATTTTTTCGTAATCAAAATGACGGAGCCAGCAACAAGGGAATCAAGTGGAGTCCTACTGGGGAGGCCATTCCTGTCTACGGCCAGTACCATAATAGATGTCCGTAATGGGACGATAATCATGGACTTCAATGTGATGGAGCTACACCCAAGCTGATCTACAAGGACAAGAAGATGGATCCATTGTTCATTCAAAGTGGACCAATTACAAGAGCTAGAGCTAAGAAGATAAAGGAGTCCATGATGCTTTTAGTTGATGAAATAAAAGCCCAATTCCAAGACCAATCTACATTGGGCCAAATGGTGAATATTATTCAAGTTAGTGGGCAGCCCAATGCATGAAGTTTTGAGTCACTATATATCACATTTTGGAGGCCCAAATTGAAGATACATGATGCATTTTCGTCCAAGTTGGAGCAACCAAAATGAAGAGTCATTTTTAAGTTACTTTTTGAGTTAAATAAGTGACTTTAGATGTCCTAAAGTCACACCAATAGTTTAGGAGTTACTTTTCACTTATTATGAGTCATTCTAAAGGTCTTAAGTTGTACTAATGATATGAGACTTTCAAGAGTCCATTCTAGCCTATAAATAGGCTTGTAAGCATGTCATTTGAGGACACCATTGATCAAATACGAAAATAGACTTTGTCTTGTGAGTTGAATTCTCTTTGTAGAGTTTTTCACTTGTTTGGAACTTATCAAGATACTTTGAGCAAGTTCTTGTGGCGTTCAACCATACCGAGGTTCTTGGCTGATCATATAGCCAACGGGTCGAGGTTTTCCAAGCTCTGGAAGTGGATCAAACCAGATTATCAATCAAGGGAGTCCGCTGCCAAACCTTATACGTGGGGTTCTTGGATCAATATATCCAACGGGTCCTTCGTCCTATCCCAATCCATATCATTTGGTATCAGAGCCATCTGGTATTGATCTATTCTTAGCTTTACCTTCATTTTATCTAGTTGTTGCAAAAAGAAAAAAAAAGGGGCCAAAAAAAAAACGTATAGTAAACATCTTTACCTTCTTTTATCCATTATCTTTTTTTGCTTTACAAAAAGAAGCAAACAAAAAAACCAGAAAAAAAAACCCAAATACATTTTTCACATCATTTTTCTCGACCATTTTCTTTCATCCTTCATTCAAGGGCTAAAGTTGGTTGATTGCTATTTGTTCTTGTTTGTTCTTGATTTGTTTTATACTTGTGTTTTCTTTGCAAAAGAGAAAGAGTGGTAAAAGGCTTGAGAGGTGAGGTTATTTGAGGGGAGGTAAAAGCCAACGAGTGATATACAGGAGTGTTTTGTGAGGTTTATTTTTTGTGTGATACACGAGTGAACTGTGAGGATGGATTCTACTGACGATCATATTCCAGTTGATCCTACGTTGAAAGCCATGCAACAACAATTTGCAAGGTTTGCACGGATTCTGGAAAGTGTTTCAGGGCGGTTGGAGAGGCTAGAAGTTCAGGCAACAAATGAAAATAATAACGAGGAGGAAGAGAGTGGAGGAGAAGATGATGCTTCATATAGGCATCGAAATGAGAGATTGGAAACGGTAGAAGAGGGCGTACAAATGAAGTGGATGGTGATTTGAGAAGCATCAAACTGAAGATCCCAACATTCCAAGGAAGGAGTGACCCCTAAGCTTATTTGGAGTGGGAGAGAAAGGTGGATCTCATCTTTGAATGTCACAACTATTCCGAGGAGAAAAAGGTTAGACTTGCTGCTATTGAATTCGCTGACTATGCTATAGTTTGGTGGGATCAATTGACAACTAGTACAAGGCGATATGGAGGAAGACCGGTTTCGACTTGGGAAGAAATGAAAAGCATAATGCGTAAGAGATTTGTACCTTCTCATTATTTTCGTGAATTGTATCAAAAATTACAATCTATGAAACAAGGTACTAAATCTGTTGATGAGTACTACAAAGACATGAAGATTGCCATGATTAGGGCAAATGTTGAAGAAGATAGAGAAGCAACTATGGCTCGATTCTTATGTGGGCTGAATAGGGAGATTGCAAACATTGTAGAGCTTCAACACTATGTGGAGTTGGAGGACATGGTTCATATGACCATGAAGGTGGAGGGACAATTGAAGAAGAAGGGAACAATCCAAAAGAATTTTTCAACAAGTTCTCATTCTTCAAGGATAAAAGAGTGGACTTCATCCAAATCCAATTTTGGGGCAGGTTCTAAACCCCAAAATGAAGCGTCGACATCCAAGTCCAAAGAATTTGAGAAGGGTAAAGGTATTTCTACTTCTACTTCTACTCGAAATAGAGATATCAAATGTTTTCGTTGTCAAGGTGTTGGACACATTGCATCTCAATGTCCAAACGAAAGGGTGATGATTTTGAAGCCAAATGGAGAGACAGAATCTGAAAGTGAACGTGAAGATGATGATGATGAGGAGGATAAACAATTGGAGGAGAGTGGACCAGAACATGGAGAACTTTTGGTCGTTCGAAGGGCTCTAAACATGCAAAACAGAAATGATGATCAACAAAGGGAGAACATCTTCCACACAAGGTGTTTGGTCCAAGGTAAACTTTGCATAATGATTATTGATGGTGGTAGTTGTGCAAATGTTGCAAGTTCTGAAATGGTGGAAAAGTTGAGCTTAACAACGGAAAAACATCCTAATCCGTACAAGCTACAATGGCTTAATGAATGTGGAGAAATTCGAGTGACTAAGCGAGTTCTAATTTCGTTTTCAATTGGCAATTATAAAGATGATGTTCTTTGTGATGTTGTACCAATGCATGCTAGTCACATTCTTTTGGGGAGGCCATGGCAGTTTGATCGTAGAGTGACTTATGATGGATTTCACAACCACTACACCTTCAAGCACAACAACAAGTCTATCATGCTTGTCTCTTTGACACCTCAACAAGTTCAAGAAGATCAACAGAAATTATCTCAAGCAAGGAGAGCTCGTGAGGTTGAGAGAAAAAAAAGCGAGGGCATTGAAAAAGAGTCGAGTGAAAAGAGTCGAGAGAAAAGTAAGAATGAGGGAAAAGAAAAAAAGAATTTCTATGTGAGAGCAAAAGAAATAAAGAGTGCAATAGTTAAAGAAAAGAGTGTTTTCATCTTAGTGTACAAAGAGTCTTTGTTTACCACTAACGAATTAACCACTTCTTTGTCAAGTACTTTTGTGTCTCTTTTACAAGAATTCGAGGATGTCTTTCCCGAGGATGAACCAAGTGGATTACCTCCATTAAGAGGTATTGAACATCAAATTGACTTTGTTCCCGGTGCAGCTCTACCAAACCGACCAGCCTATAGGGCCAATCCCGAAGAGACTAAGGAAATTCAAAGGCAAGTGCAAGAGTTGTTGGAGAAAGGAAAAATCCGTGAGAGTATGAGTCCATGTGCTGTGCCGGTAATTGTTGTTTCTAAGAAAGATGGATCATGGAGGATGTGCACCGACTGTCGAGCAATCAACAAAATCACTGTAAAGTATCGCTATCCTATTCCTAGGCTAGATGATATGCTTGATGAATTGCATGGATCTGTTGTGTTTAGTAAGATCGATTTGAAAAGTGGTTATCATCAAATTCGCATTAGAGAAGGAGATGAATGGAAAACAACATTTAAAACAAAATTTGGTCTATATGAGTGGTTAGTCATGCCTTTTGGTTTAACTAATGCACTAAGCACTTTCATGAGATTGATGCACCATGTTTTGAGAAAATTCATTGGAAAATTTGTGGTTGTTTATTTTGATGATATTCTTGTCTATAGCAAAAATGTGGATGAACATCTTAACCATGTGCATGCTATTTTAGACACCTTAAGAAAAGAATCATTGTATGCTAATCTCAAGAAGTGTTCATTTTGCATGGATAAAGTTGTTTTTCTTGGTTTTGTTATAAGTGCTAATGGGATTGAAATGGAAAAGGAGAAGGTGAAAGCTATTTTAGAATGGCCAATTCCTCAAAATGTAGCACAAGTTAGAAGTTTTCATGGTCTTGCAAGTTTTTATAGGAGGTTTGTCAAGGATTTTAGTACAATTGCTGCACCTTTGAATGAAATTGTGAAAAAGGATATTTGTTTTTATTGGGGAGAAAAACAAGAGCATGCTTTTAATCTCCTCAAAGAAAAACTTACAACTGCACCAATTCTTTATTTGCCTAACTTTGATAACATGTTTGAGCTTGAATGTGATGCATCTGGAGTAGGCATCGGAGCTGTTTTGGTGCAGGATGGAAAGCCAATCGCTTACTTTAGCGAAAAGTTGAAAGGAGCTCAATTGAACTATCCAACGTATGACAAGGAGTTATATGCGTTGGTTAGAGCTTTGGAAACATGGCAGCATTACTTGTGGCCTAGAGAGTTTGTAATTCATACGGATCATGAATCTCTCAAGTACTTGAGAGGTCAAGGTAAGCTTAGCAAGATACATGTTAAGTGGGTGGAATTCATTGAATCATTTCCCTATGTAATCAAATACAAAAAGGGAAAAGAAAACATTGTGGCTGATGCATTGTCTCGGAGGTACATTTTGATCACTAATTTGAGTTCTAAGTTGCTTGGTTTTGAGTTGATTAAGGAAATGTATGATAATGACCCGAACTTTTCTTCTATCTATTTAGCTTGTGAGCATGCTGCATTTGACAAGTTCTATAGGCATGATGGCTATTTGTTTAGAGAAAATAAACTGTGCATTCCTAAAGGTTCTATGCGTGAATTGCTAGTGCGTGAAGCACATGGTGGTGGTTTAATGGGGCATTTTGGAGTCCATAAGACAATGGATGTTTTGCATGAACATTTCTTTTGGCCTAAAATGCGTGTGGATGTTGAAAGAATTTGTAAAAGATGCATAACTTGCATGCAAGCCAAGTCTAAATCACACCCACATGGTTTGTACAAACCGTTACCAATTCCTAGTGCACCTTGGGAGGATATTTCAATGGACTTTGTTGTTGGTTTGCCAAGAACAAAAAGAGGTAGAGATTCAGTTTTTGTGGTTGTTGATAGGTTTTCAAAAATGGCACATTTTATTCCATGTCACAAAACTGATGATGCATCTCATATCGCTGATTTGTTCTTTAAAGAAATTGTCCATTTGCATGGTGTTCCTAGATCAATTGTGAGTGATCGAGATGCTAAATTTGTGAGTCATTTTTGGCGAGTGTTGTGGAATAAGTTAGGAACTAAACTCTTGTTTTCTACTACTTGTCATCCACAAACTGATGGACAAACTGAAGTAGTTAATAGGACTTTGTCTCAATTACTACGAACTTTAGTTAAAAAGAACTTGAAAAGTTGGGAGGAATGCTTACCTTTTGCTGAATTTGCTTATAATCGAAGTGTTCATTCTGCTACTAACTTTTCTCCATTTGAAGTTGTGTATGGTTTTAATCCATTGAGCCCACTAGATTTGATCCCAATACCTATTGAAGATCGTGCAAGTCTTGATGGAAAAGCTAAGGCCGAAATGGTGAAAAGATTGCATGAAAGGGTAAGACTCAACATTGAAAAGAGGACAGAACAATATGCAAAGCAAGCCAACAAGGGTCGGAAACAAGTCATCTTTGAGCCGGGAGATTGGGTTTGGTTGCATATGAGAAAGGAGAGATTTCCTTCGAAAAGAAAGTCCAAGTTGCAGCCAAGAGAAGATGGACCATTCCAAGTGATTGGAAAAGTCAATGATAATGCTTACAAACTTGACTTACCTGGTGAGTTTAATGTAAGTGCTACTTTCAATGTTTCTGATTTATCTCCTTATGTTGGTGAATTAGATTCGAGGACGAATCCTCTTGAAGAAGAAGGGAATGATGGAGCTACACCCAAGCTGATCTACAAGGACAAGAAGATGGATCCATTGTTCATTCAAAGTGGACCAATTACAAGAGCTAGAGCTAAGAAGATAAAGGAGTCCATGATGCTTTTAGTTGATGAAATAAAAGCCCAATTCCAAGACCAATCTACATTGGGCCAAATGGTGAATATTATTCAAGTTAGTGGGCAGCCCAATGCATGAAGTTTTGAGTCACTATATATCACATTTTGGAGGCCCAAATTGAAGATACATGATGCATTTTTGTCCAAGTTGGAGCAACCAAAATGAAGAGTCATTTTTAAGTTACTTTTTGAGTTAAATAAGTGACTTTAAATGTCCTAAAGTCACACCAATAGTTTAGGAGTTACTTTTCACTTATTATGAGTCATTCTAAAGGTCTTAAGTTGTACTAATGATATGAGACTTTCAAGAGTCCATTCTAGCCTATAAATAGGCTTGTAAGCATGTCATTTGAGGACACCATTGATCAAATACGAAAATAGACTTTGTCTTGTGAGTTGAATTCTCTTTGTAGAGTTTTTCACTTGTTTGGAACTTATCAAGATACTTTGAGCAAGTTCTTGTGGCGTTCAACCATACCGAGGTTCTTGGCTGATCATATAGCCAACGGGTCGAGGTTTTCCAAGCTCTAGAAGTGGATCAAACCAGATTATCAATCAAGGGAGTCCGCTGCCAAACCTTATACGTGGGGTTCTTGGATTAATATATCCAACGGGTCCTTCGTCCTATCCTAATCCATATCACAATGGAGAGCAGTTCACATTCAATATCGATGAAGCCATGAAGAGGCCAGCCGACAGCGAGAACATATACTCAGTAGATGTGACGGAGCCCTTAGTACAAGAATTTTTGGAGGAAGAATTCCTAAAAAGGCAGTTCACTGACTCCGCTGTAGATGAAGAGGTCGAGAAAGAAGTTGCAGAGTGGTATGAGACCATGAATGTCGGAGAAATGGACGACCAAGCCAACGCGGAAGCGATAATGGATTTTTGTGAGCACACGAGACCAGCTGGGTCAATTGGGAAAGCTCAAGTATCCATCCTAGAGAAACGGCTTGATCAAGGAAAGCTACTGGAGAGAGAAGCGGCAGAAAACCCTTTGCCTACTGAAGAGCCAAAGCCCGCGAAGGAATTGAAGCCACTTCCGGCACATCTAAAGTACGCATACCTGGGAAAGGAAGAAACGAAGCCCGTCATCATCAACAGTCAGTTGACCCAGGAGCAGGAAGATAGATTGCTGGAGGTGTTAAGAAAGAATCAGAAAGCTATTGGCTGGAAACTAACAGACCTGGTGGGCATCAGCCCAGACTTATGTATGCATCACATCCGACTGGAAGAAGGAGCCAAACCACATCGCGACCAACAACGTAAGCTCAACCCCAACATGAGGAAAGAGGTGCTCAAAGAAATTATCTAATTGGTCTCAATCGGAATTTCTACTCCATTCCACACAGTAACTGGGTCATCCCAGTGCACATGGTATCGAAGAAAGGGGGGATTCAAGCAGTGAAAAATGAGAAAAACGAATTGATCCCGACAAGGCCAGTTACTGGGTGGAGAATGTGCATTGACTATAGGAGGCTGAACGCAGCAATAAAGAAGGATCACTTTCCTCTGCCATTCGTTGATCAGATGTTGGAGAAGTTGGTAGGGAAGCAGTACTTCAAAAGGATGTCCAAGAGTAGACGACGTTCACATGTCCCTTCGGCACATACGCTTATCGAAGGATGTCGTTTGGCCTCTGTAATGCCCCAGGCACTTTCCAAAGATGCATGATGAGCATTTTCTCTGACCTGTTGGAAGACTGTATTGATATCTTCATGGACGACTTCACTATCTATGGAGACACATTCGATCTAGGGCTGCATAGCCTGAACAGAGTGGTGGAAAGATGCCGCCAAAAGGACTTGGTATTAAACTTTGAGAAATATCATTTTATGGTTACTGAAGGAATCGTCCTAGGGCATGTGGTGTCGAGCAGGGGAATAGAGGTCGACCAAGCGAAGATAGCGGTCATTGCAAAACTTCCGTATCCCACTAACCAGAAGGAGATTAAAGCCTTTTTGGGCCACGCTGGGTTTTATAGAAGATTTATCAAGGATTTTGCAAAGATAGCCCAGCCCCAGACGAGGCTACTAAAAAATGAGGTGGAGTTTGAATTCTCCGATGTATGCAAGGTCGCATTCCAACTGCTGAAGGACAGGCTGATAAGCTCTCCAATTATACGTGCCCCCGACTGGAGTCACCCCTTTGAGGTGATGTACGATGCTAGCGACTATGCTGTGGGGGCAATATTAGGTCAGAAGATTGAAGGGAAAAGTTACGTAATCTTCTATGCTTCCAAAACACTAAATCAAGCACAGAAGAATTACGACACAACTGAAAAGGAGATGTTATCGGTGGTCTACGCCTTTGAGAAGTTCAGGCCATACCTGCTTGGGTCCAAAGTGATAGTCTATACTGACCATGCAGCCATTAAATACTTACTGGCAAAGAAGGAATCAAAGTCGTGACTGATTAGATGGGTCCTCCTCCTGCAAGAGTTTGATTGGGAAGCAGTGGATAAAAAGCGGAGCGAAAATAGAGTGGCTGACCATTTGAGCCCATCTTACAAGAAGATAATGGCGAAGCTATCTCTGATGCCTTCCCTGAGGAGCATCTCTATCTGGTCAAGTCAACATCTAAACTTCAGTGGATCAACCAAGCAGAGGGGATTGATCTAGCTAATCAAGGAGGAAAGGGACAGCACACGAGGAAAGAGCCATGGTTTGCAGATATGGCCAACTACTTGGTGACGGGCGAGTTTCCCGGTAGTGAAGAGATTACGAGAGCATAGAAGCAGAAACTGAAAAGCGACGCCCGATACTTCTATTGGGATGATCCTTACCTATGGAAGATGGGGGTGGATCAAGTAATCCGACGCTGTATACCTGAATGGGAGCAAGAGGACGTACTGGTCCACTGCCACTCACTAGCTTGTGGAGGTCACTTCGGACCAAAGAAAACAACAAGGAAAATACTTGACAACGGTTTCTACTGGCCCTCCATCCATAGAGATGCTTATGAATTCAGCAAGAGGTGCCCTCGATGCCAAATTACTAGAGGGATATCTACAAGAGATGAGATGCCTCAGGTCCCCATTATTGTCTGTGAAATATTTGATGTATGGGGAATGGATTTCATGGGACCTTTCCCATCTTCTGAAGGCAATCTTTACATCTTAGTGGCGGTGGACTATGTGTCCAAGTGGATTGAGGCAAAGGCGACAAGGACGTGTAAGTCGAGAGAAGTGGCGAAATTCTTAAAGTCAAACATCTTTACCCGATATGGGGAACCACATGCCATAATCTCTGACCAAGGAACTCACTTTGTCAACAAAACCATAGAAGCCTTAATGCGGAAGTATGGAGTTCACCACCGCTTGTCCACACCCTACCACCCGCAGTCCAATGGCCAAGCCGAAGTGTCAAACAGAGAAATCTAGGCAATTTTAGAGAAGACAGTCAATCCTACGAGGAAAGACTGGAGCCGTCGTCTGGAGGACGCACTCTGGGCCTAAAGGACCGCTTTTAAAACGCCTATCGGAATGTCCCCATACCGGCTGGTATTTGGAAAAATGTGTCATCTGCCGGTGGGAGTGGAACACCAAGCCTTTTGGGCAGTAAAAGAGACGAATTTGAATGCAAAGGCTGGCGTTGAGGAGAGGTAGTTGCACCTGCAGAAGCTTGAAGAGCTCCGCCTTGATGCCTATGATTTTGGCATGTGGTACAAAGAGAAAACCAAGATGTGTCTTGACAAGAACCTTCGCAAGAAGGAACTCAAGGTGGGCCAAAGAGTGCTTCTCTTCCAGTCCAGACTTAAATTGATGGCTGGGAAGCTACGATCAAGGTGGATCGGCCCTTACACCATTGTCGCCATCATAGCTAATGGTGCAGTTGAACTCCAGGGGGGCAATCCAGACTCGGGTAAAACCGTACAGAGAAGGAATGGAGGCATTTGTTGTGGACGACATTCCACTACTCATGCCTAACTCTCGCCAGTGAGCAGGTAAAAGGAGTGGTCAGGTACTCATGGGTAGTCTGCTTGATCAAGCAATAATTTTTTAATCTAGTAAACTGATCAAGTCCTTAGTAATTAGTGTAAATTGTTTTCATGTGTTAGTTTTTAAATCTTAGGTAATTAAAAAGTCAGAAGTAAGGAAGGAAACTTATCAAGTGGAACTATTTGAGTTTTCTTCTGGAATTAGCTGTCAACTTGATCAGTGCAATTTGAATTTAATTGGTGGTACAGTGTTTATATGGATCAGGGCAGGTGATAAAAGGACATGCGCAGTCATTGAAGAGGTGTCAGGAGGCGCCAACTGCTGCATTGGACAGAATAGTACTGAAGGAAAGAGGCGTATCGGAGAAGCTAATCCAACTGGCACTCTGAAAAGGCGTGCCTGTACGTGAACAGTCGCAGGGATCTCAACAGTCGGGGATCTCAAAAGACTCGATATCAGTATAAAAGGCAACCTCCAGATCCGTATACCACTTTTATCCAAGCCGCTTACAGTACATTACATCTTGCTCTCATCCGAATTCATCCAAGTTCAAAACCTTTGCCCAAACATTATCTTCTTCACCAAAACCTACCACCATTACCAGTGACAATGTTGATTGAACAACTTCCTACTTCATCCTCCTCCTCCAGTGCCAGCACTGACAATGGTGACCGGAAAATTTCTTTCCTAGCCCATACAGAAAACCCGAACCCATTTTCCCCCAGAACGGAAACCCCATCCGTTCTTCCTATATTACATGCCCAAAACCCTACACCCCGGAATTCCCCACAATCTCTTCCCAAAACCAACTCTCACATCCTTTCGGTGCAACAGAGCGGGGACACCTCTGATGAGGAAGGATTGAGGGAGGCCTATGAGCAGCCTTTTGCTATTCCGTCGCCGGCAAGCGGTGGCGGCCCCACTTCGATCCATGAGCCACATTTGCCTGAGGTCGGCGAAATCAACAACGAAGAAGCGGAGGACTTCCACTAGTTGCCCGTCGGTGAGGAGGCTGAGGTAACTGTCCTTATATCTGAGGAGGATGAACCGAAGAAGGAGGATGAGCCGCCACGCCGTCAAACGCGCTTAATGGCGATGAACCGGCTCCTGGAGGAAGCAGAAACTCTGAAGACCAGAGAAGGGGGGAGACGATGGAGCGAAGGCCCCGCGTGGTACGACAGCTGGTGGACGAGGAAGAGTCAGAGAATCGAGGGGCCGATGAGGCTGAAGATGAGAGGGAGGCTGCCGAGGACACCCTGATTAGGGAGGAGAGAGAGAGGAAGAGAAAGGGGAAGAGTGTTCTTCCTCCTCCTAAGAGAAGCTGCCCAGCCAACATGGGAATCGTTATTACAGATGCTTACAAGCCCGCCTCCCCACTACCAAGAGATAGAGATGAGGGTAGTGATACGGAGGAACAAGAGTTGCGATGGACCTATATATTTAGAAGGCAACAATGAAGGCTTGCAAAATCTTCCGCCACCACCTACTCTCACCAACACGTGGTTTTGACCCCAGTTCTTCTCCAACAGATGTTGGAATTTGATAACCCCAAGTGGTAGGACGAAGTCCGCCAAACGGTGACACCCCAGAAGAGGTTGAAGGCAGGGAAGATGCTACACCCCTAGAAGATATCATGATGAAGGAGATTTTACCGAATATATTGCCAGCATTGGTTTTGAATGGTTGCTAGAGGTGGATGAGACCCCCGTACCGGAGGCCTTGGCCAAGGAGTTTTTACGTCCTTCCGGTTCACCGGAAGCTCAGACCTGGAAGACAGGAGTGTCTCCTTTAGGGTGTTTGGTCAGGACCAACTGATGAGCCTCAACGAATTCTTCATCCGGATGGGCCTCTACACAGAAAGCCAGGTGGCTAACAGGGACTGGATTGGGTGCGATATCGGTCTCCCCCGTAGGAAACTCGATTTCAATCAGCAGACCGTCTGGAAGGTTCTTTGCAATTGACGCGCCCCTACCTTTACAGCCTCTGAATCCAGAGGTCATCACGTTGCTGATCCCGCCCTCCGCCTAGCTCAGGTCTACCTAGCCTGTAATCTCCTCGGACAAGCCAATACGTTGTCAATCATTACCCTATCCGAGCTCTACTTTATGTGGAGTATGAGAGAGCAGAGAAAGGTCCATCTGGAATTCTGGTTGGCCCACTCTATAAATCAAATTGCTGCCCGCGTTGAGGAGAAACTGGATTGTGAAGTGTGTCGGAAGTCCCATCTTTTGTCCCAGTCCCGAATTATTTGACCTAGATTTCTTTGTTAGAACTCAGGTACTCGAAAGGACGCAAGGAGAGAGTTTTCAGTTTTATGCAGCCGGTCGGCGGGAGCAATAGAGAAGCCAACCCATAAGGAGAACGAGGCCTGAGCAAACCTCAGCAACCCCTGCTGAAGAAGAAGAGGAAAGTACACAATGGGTGCCCACTCCGAGGATGGAGCGTGAGGAGGCTGCACATGCTGACGATGCATGGAAGCTCCGAGTGGAGCAAACATTGACGCAGCTCGTGGAGAATTTGAATTCTCAATTGGACCTGTTGGCCAGGTTGCTGGGAACCACCCACAATCAAGCCCCTGCCAGCCAACCATCACCTCCCTCTACAAGCTCTCCTCCAACCCGGCGCCCATCGTCCTCCAGGCCACCCTCAGCATCCCCCGGTCAACCTCCCAGGAAGCACTAAGTACAACCCCCATCTCAAACAATTTTACTGTATAACTGATATTCTGTTCCACCTCACACTTAGACCTGTGTTGGGTCTAAGTGTGAGAAGTTATGCATACTTTTGTTTGTTTCTATCTGCCCTTACATTTTGGTTCTATTTTTCTGTGTTTGTTGGCATGTTTTGATTGTTGGCACTATCTCCCACTTAGCCCAGTGCCTGGTCTAAGTGTGAGAAGTTTTCATTGGTTTTGTTTGTAGTGCCGTTGCCTGTACCTAACCCTTTTTCCACTGCATCCAGTCCCTCGAGGACGAGTTCATATGCAGTGGGAGGGGGGAGGGTTAGTTCCAGTTGAAATCAAACATGTCAAGTTTTGAAAAAAAATACAAATATCAGTTAGTAATAATTAGGGCAGTATGCATGAAATTGGATAAATGAAAGACTTGATTGCTTTGGGAAGAGTTAGAAAAATGACTCAGTATGCTTACATGAAGAAACTTGATTGCAAAAATTTGATCAGTTTGAACGACGTAAGTATGATGGAAACGCTCAATTTTAAAATCATATGTGAAAATCATATGATGGGAACGCAAGTATGATCAGTTTATAAGCCAAAAGTAGAACACTTTCTACTATTTTTAC
Organism: Salvia splendens; assembly: GCF_004379255.2. Lineage (NCBI taxonomy): Eukaryota > Viridiplantae > Streptophyta > Magnoliopsida > Lamiales > Lamiaceae > Salvia > Salvia splendens. Next base: position 32,253,104 of record NC_056040.1, read on the forward strand.
AAAGAATTTTTTTTTACGAGAGGCTACCTTTTAATATTTAGATGAAAATTGCACGAGTAGTAAGGACCAAAGGCATTAGGACTTAACCAATTGAGCCTTTTCTTCTTTCGCTCCACGAACCCGCCTCGTCAAACAAGGCACCCCCCCTAGTTAACCAAATTAAGCCATATACACTCTTACCCGTTCCTTTGAAACCAAATCCAACTTCCATATACCTTTTTTTAAAAACACATGAAGAAAATGGGTCAGAGAGATGAGTCAATTTCAAAGAAAATGGGATACCGATAGAAAGTCAAAATAAAAGGGTAGCCGGGTTGAGCAAGTTAGTCAATCAGGTTGATTAAGTTAGACATCAAGTCGAAAAAAAAGAAGAATATATATATATATAGGAATAAAAGAGTTGAGAAAAGTTTGAGAAAAAGAGGGTAGGAAGAGGAAATTGTAGCCTGACCCAGTAAACCAAAAGTTAGAGAATAAAGCCAAAAAATTAAAGGCTAGAAGTCGTCACTTATCCAGTGGAAAAATAAATAGTTCAGATCTTTGGTCTCTTGACTCATGTGTTTTTTTTTACAGTTTATATATTTTTTAAACTTAGAACTCTAGGACCTTATCCTAATACACTACTACCCTTAAGCCCCATTACACCCGAAACAAACACCTTAAGGAACTATCTTGTGCAGTCCGATTCGAGAAATTTGTGGCAATACCGAGTGAACAGTCTTAACATCTCTTGTGAGAAATGAGTGACTGAATGAATCCAACAATGGTTTAAAAAATTGAGCAATCTTGACAAACTGACACCTTGATCAAGTGAACGCGAAAGGAAAGAAACATAAGCTGCTGGCAAATGGATTGACCTCGACCTCGGGTATGATTATTGGAAGTTTATTCGGTCTAATGCATATATGTGAATATGTGCTTTTGTTTTGAGTCTGTTTTTCTCTTGTCGTCTTCTTTTACTTTCTTGAAATGAGTAAACCATGCCTGAAATTTGCCTTATCTTTTTCTTTTCTTTTTCTTTATACTTGGGGACAGGTATGTTTTAAGTGTGAGCAGTTTGATAAGGCCTATTTCATGCATCGGTTTAGAGGTAAAAAGTACGCTACTTGATCGGTTTATCGAGCAAAAGCAAGTGTTAATTGTGCAGGAATGCCGCTTGACCAAGGCAACAAGGCCAAACTGATCAAGCAAGTACGAAAGGTGAAAAAGGCCAAAAATCGGGGGAGTTGATCAAGGGGAGTAATCAAGCAGTTAAGGAGGGGACCACTGGCTTCCAGAGGAAGGACACGTGAGGCTAATGAGCTGGATGGTGCGTATCATTCTGTTAGCAAGGACGACGTTCTAGATGAGGACACGTGTTGATACATGAGACGCAATGATGGAGCTAAGTCATCAATCTGTTATTGAAAAGCGTCGTCATTCTAGAAGGAAAGCACGTAGCAATCGATGAGTCGCTCGGTCACAGCGTGAGCGAATATCCTCTGCCAAGATCGTTAACCAGCTGGAGATTGCGTGAAGTGCCTATAAATAGAGGATGTGCCACCATAGCTGAGGCGTTCTTTTTAACAGTTCTTCTTTTAGTTTAGTTTTAGTTTTAGTTTGGCTCAGTTCCAGAGATAGCTTAGATAGAGAAGTTTTAGTTAGAAAGGGCGACCGAAGGAAGCGCTACAGAATTCTCGATATCTGTTGGCGTAATCTCAAGTTTCCCGCCGAGGACCTCTCGGTTTTACTTGCTTTCGTATTCTCCCAAGTGTTAGCTTAGTTTAATTCGCATGTTCGCTGTACTGTTCTGAGTTCTTAGTATAAAATCGAGTTTTTTTGTTTTGTTCTCGCGTTTACTCATTGACCAAGTGTTCAATCGTGTTAATTGGCAAGATGCTTCATGTTTTCCGTAGCGTGCTTAGTTAGTTGAGTTCTTATTTTCAGCCTGTCATTACTTGATCCAGTAGATAGTTTACTTTTTTCCTAGTGTAAACTCAGTAGTTAAAACTCCCAAAATTAAAGCGTGGCAGTAGCCGAACCCTATTCACTACGCACACACTCGATACACCCGCTTCTCTGTGGGATCGACCCCGAACTTGCTTCTTTACTGTTAAAGTAGTGCAAAATTGGGAGTTATATAAATTACATTGGTTGGCTAGCGAGAGCGTGAACGACTTGATCAAGTGGCAACGACATTTGCTAACTGATCCATCCGGTTCAGTTATCTTCCATATAGCTTGATCCAATCTTAAATCCGCGCTCGCTCTCGTCATCCCCTTCCAATGAGGAAGGTAGAATCATACGGGATCGATAACAACTATTCTATGCTCAACTAATTTCCAAACTATGGCAATAAACGGTCTCAAGGGTTATTAAGCTATCACCAAGGTAAAACTATATCTTCACTCGAAGCATATAATTTGTAGATTGCTACTTAGACTAATAGCTCCTAAGATACTTAGCTTCATTCAAATGCTCAAATCTCTCGATTATATTGGCAAAGACGTCAATCTCTTCTCTTTCAAATTAAACTACTCACTTCTTAGTTCTTGTAGTAAAATTCACATGCATTTATAAGGTGATCAGTCAAATAAATGTATAACCACATAAGAAATCAAAATAACCATATGAGCCAAGACATAGAAAAAGGAAATCAATTAAACATAAGAATCATTGTATCAATTAAAAATTAAAAATTACATAATTAAAATCCTAAAAATTAAATAATTAAAATCCTAAAAATTGAGGTTGAGAGAGTTGTTTGGTGAAGTGTGATTTTTTTGTGTTGAGATGGAGATATTTATAGATAAAAGTGTGAATTTTGGGATAAAAATAGTGAAAAAACAAATTAAAAGTGTGGAAAAAATGGATATATTTTATTGGGAAGTGGGAAATATTTTTTTATTAAATCTAAATTTTTCATATTTTTTCGAATTAAAAAAAATGATAAACCAACGGCCAATCAGAGCATGTCATGTCGCTGCTTGTGCTCTTGTCGTTGGCACGGCGGTGCTCTTAGCTAAGAGCAGGGCCGTGCCATTGGCAAGAGCACAACGGTGAGCAGGGTACCCGCCGTGCCGACGGAGGGAGTACCATTTTTTTAAGAAATTGTAGGAAATGTGATTATTGTGATACAATGAGGATCCCATATGCGTTCTCCTACTCCATCCCCTACTGCACATGCACAAACATGAGAGAGGGACCCTAATAATAAGAAGTCAAAATATAAAAAATTTCATTGTTTTCTCTCAAAGATTCATATCCGTTCCCCATAATAAGAAGTCTAAATATAAAAATTTTGTAACAAATTACATATTATTAATAACGTGGAGCTCAAAATCCACTAACTTTAATTACACATTCTTTTATGTGTTTCTTATCTTTTCTCATCTATATCTTACTTTAATTACACATTAAAACCCTTAGAGCATTAGCAATGGTTGTGTCCTTCCATAGGGCCCTCCCATTCCACATGAGCATTTGGATAAAAGGCCTATCTCCCTGCAATGAAAGGACCCTTCCATTGGACCCTCATATTCCATTTCACTTCCACATCATAACTATTTTGTTTTAATTTTGTTTGCACTTCTATATCTAATACGTTATCAAATTAAATATATTTAATTACAAAAATATTAATACACAAAAAAAACAAATTTAAATGTATTCGTTGTATTAGATTATTGAAAAAAATACAACGAGATGCAAATTTAAATAAAACTAGAGACAGAAAAATTATTAAAAATACGAGAGAAGAAAAAGATGATGGTGTGGGAAATAGAATGAAGGGGGTGGAGTATTTATATTAAAAAATATGAAATAAAAAAATAAAAAAAAGAAAATGGGATCGGCCTAGGCCGTTCCAACGGCCATATGGAAAGGGCCTTTGTTAGGCCTTCTCGCTGCAATGATTGGCTGAGGCCGATGGGGAAGGCCCTCCCATCGGCCAACCATTGCTAATGTTCTTAGCATTTACAAGTTTGTCTATTTTTTAAGGACACCGGAAATATTTTATTACTATTAACTATTAAGGTTACTATAGGCGCGAGAGATTCATACCTAGATTCCAATCTTATTAAAACATATACTCCTATTAAATATTAATTAAAACTGGTATTGATTTTCACTCTAAAAATAAATAAATAAATAAATAAATAAATAGAGCAATTTGACAAATAAATCATTAAGAATGGTCAAATTCTAGTTGAAACTACAATTATAAATCACCAAATATCTAGATTTCAAAAGCTAAATTATAAATCACCAAATATCTAGATTTAAAAATCATTCCACTTGTCTTCTCTCTATTGAAAAATGTGATAATGATTTGTACGAGAACTGATGGCTCATGCTATAAGTGCCACGAGTAGATTCATAAAGGAGCATTGAGGAGAGCATCGACTAGTTCTAAAATGGATACTTAAATACATGAAGCAGACCAGGAATACAAGGATATTGTATAATATAGTCAAGGAGAGTGGGGTTAAGCCCTTGATTGGATATTGTGACTCAGACTATGCCTCAAACGTTGATATAAGAAAGTCACATACAAGGTTTATGTTCAAGATGTTTGGAGGTGCAGTAAGTTGGAAGCCCATTACAAACGGTGGTAGTACTTTCAACTACGTAGGCATAATATAAAGCTTTAACATAAGCAATTAAGGAAGGCGTACGACTAAAATGGATCATCGGAGATTTTGGTCTAAATACAAAATCAGTAACATTCCTATATGATAACAACAATGTTACCAAGTATATCACTGAGAGGATAAAACACATTGATATTAGATTGCATTTCATTAGGGATATAATAGAAAGGGGAGTCATAAATGTTCAAAAGATGGACACAGAGGACAATGCGACGGATGCCCTTACTAAAGCACTTCCAGTTTCAAAATTCAAATATTGTTTGAAGCCAGTGATTGTGGTTCCTCATTAAGTTGGAGTATGTAAATGGAAAGCGACACTTGATCATTTCATGTCCAAGGTGGAGATTATTGGGATTATGGCTACTGAAATGGTTTAGCTTATTAACCATAGCTGCCGACTCTCAAAGACCCAACAACGAATAACTAACTCAATAAAAGGATGTGATGAAGCAAAGGGGATCCTGAGATCTGGACCGTTCATCAACATAACATAAAAGAATCTTGAGATTTGTTGAAAGTGAAAAAGAAAGAAAGCGAGAGAAGAGAAAGAAATTCAGCTTAAGTGTATGATCCTTGAGAGTTTGGTTTTTCAGTTGTGTAGATTCATTTTGCGGTTTTGAGTGTTGACCTCATTCTTGTTTTTCATTCTCTTCTAATCTTATTCATCTACTAATGTGTGAATAAATATTGAGTGTATGTTTTCCCGTGGATGCAGTCGTAAGACGAAGCAATAGTGTGTTGGAGATATAGCTATATAAAACACTAACCGGGCGTAATACAACCCGAGAGAAGAGAAATAAAACAAAAACAAAAATTACAGTAGAAATTCGAAACTGTAAAGATGAACTTAGCCGAGTCGAGGAAGGCCTCTTTCCACAAGACGAGATACGCCCCGGTAGTGTTCTCGGTTTTGGCGTGTCGTCCCCAAAGATAAAACAGCTACGTCTTGTTCGTTGCAACACCGCAGTTGGAACGAGCTCCGACGAACTGGAAGAGGAAGAGGGCAGAGCTTTCGACAGAAAAAACCATGCATAGAGGGGGAGAGAGCTTATGCTATTATGCTTGTGAATGTTGTTGTGTATGTAATGCAGTGGAATGACTAGCTTATTTATAGGTAAAGCCACCAAGCAGGGTCAACCAAGCCATGAAGGCTCATCATGGCAGATTCGTAACCGTCGGCAGTTACAGGTGTGTGGCAGGAGTGTGCCTTTCGGGTGTGGATTTCTCATGTGGCAGCCGTGACTGTGCCACGCTTGACGATGTGTCAAGCCACTAGGATTGCTGACTCGGTGGTGGTCTAAAAAGATTAGTAATGGTCTAGACCCAAGCCCAAAGACCACCCAAAGACCAATTGCCAAGATCCAAGATCCAAGTCCAAGATCGGAATCGGGCCCGCAACCGCGACCACGAGCACGGGCTCAGGCTCGGGCGGACGGCGGTGGCGGCGCGTGCGTGTGCGGGCGTGTGGGCTCTTTCACCCATCTTGATCCACTATAATTATTAAGTAACATAAAGTCACTTAATTTAAACACATTAAAAGATGTGTTACTTCTCCAATGTAGGATAATTAGCATTAGTTAATTATTCCCTAAGCTCAAACTTCAAGCTTTAATTAAAAGCTAATTATGCCCAACTTTAATCCACTATTTCTCACTCACCGGAAATCGGATTAAATGTCTCATCACATTAAAAGATCGACGCTATATCATTTAATTTCACAAAATTAAATGTCTCATCACATTTATTGTTTGGTCAAAATCCATTGACCGGGCATATTTAATCCATGATTTTACAATCCCCCACATGAGTGGAAATAGCCAAATGCATATGCATGCAGACACAAGCTCAACCCTCGAGAGGTATATAAGCATAAGGATATGTAGTTGTTGGCTTTGAACCCTCCACAGTCGACACCATCGGATACACAGGCGGCTTAGTAGCGCGATGCTTCGAACTAATCCCCCACGGTGTGCACCGAGACAATGGTGTTAACGCTTAAATACATCAACCTCATCCGTTCTTACGTTTTGTGTCCATTGCGGTCTTGGACACCACTTTGGATTCATAAGTGCGTTTTATGAAGCGACCACACTTCGCACTTACATAGGTGATTCTTAGTCAAGTACCTTGTCATACTTGGTCTCTTTGAGAACTCCATCTCTTTGAGATCCTTAAGAACCATTAAAAGTCATACATTTAGCCTTTACCACTAGGCAAGTTCTCCAACACTCTATTGCTCTCTAGGGAATAGATATAGTTGAGTGTTTCTCATGAACTCTCATAGCTTAGTTGTCCCTTTGAACCAAGTTCTTGGGATCTCCAATCATCATGGTTGGGTTACCACTATGACAATTCTTTAATTTGTAGATTTCAAACCATTCCATCTAGCAACTTATTCATTTGATCACGGTTTAACCCTTTGGTTAGCGGATCCGCTAGATTATCTATTGACTTCACATAGTCAATTGTAATCACCCTTGTTGTGATCAAAAGTCTCACGGTGTTATGTCGTCGACGAATGTGTCGAGACTTCCCGTTGTACAAGCTATTATTCGCCCTTCCAATAGCGGCTTGGCTATCGCAGTGAATCATCACCGGAGGTACAGGTTTAGACCAACATGGAATGTCCTCGAGGAAATTCTTAAGCCACTCGGCTTCCTCACCAGCTTTGTCTAAAGCTATGAATTCAGATTCCATGGTTGATTAGGCTATACAAGTCTGTTTCGTGGATTTCCATGAGACAGCAGCGCCCCCGACGGTAAAGACATATCCACTAGTGGAAAGTGAGTCTTTATTATCGGATATCCAGTTTGCATCACAGTACGCTTCAAGTACCGGGGGGTATCTTGCAAAATGCAGCCCATGATTTTGAGTATGTTTTAAGTATCTCAAAACCCTTACAAGAGCTTTCCAATGCTCTTTGCTTGGATTACTCGTGTAGCGTGCTAGCTTATTGCAAGCAATATCGGGTCTCGTACAATTATTCAAGTACATAATGCACTCGATAACCTTCGCATAATCTTCTTGTGCGACAGGTTCGCCTTTGTTCTTGGAAAGGTGAACATTTTAGCTCTATAGGCGTCTTAGCCGGCGTGCTGTCATAAGCATTGAATCTTTTTAGCACTTTCTCCACATAGTGAGATTGTGTTAAGGTGATTCCCTCGGATGTTCTTAGAATCTTTATTCTAAGAATTACATCGACTAGACCCATGTCCTTCATGTCAAAATTTCTTTTCATCATGGCTTTAGTTTCGTTAATCATTCGGGTACTACTGCCCATGATTAACATGTCATCAACGTAGAGACAAACTATAACATATCCGTTATTAGTATTCTTAATATAGACACACTTGTCACACTCGTTGATTTTAAATCCATTTGATAACATCACATTATCAAATTTTAAGTGCCATTGGAGCGGCGCTTGTTTTAATCCATATAAGGACTTAACCAGTTTGCAGACCTTATTTTCTTGTCCAGGTACTACAAAACTTTTAGGTTGTTCCATATAGATCTCATCCTAGAGTTCACCATTTAGAAACGCAGTTTTTACGTCCATTTGGTGAATCTCAAGATTGTGCAATGCAGCAATCACGAGAAGCACTCTTATAGAAGCGATTCTCGTTACAGGTGAGTACGTATCAAAGAAGTCATGTCCTTCCTTTTGTTTAAAACCCTTGACTACTAGTCGGGCTTTATATTTATCAACTGTTCCATCGGCCTTAAATTTCCTTTTAAGGACCCATTTACATCCTAGAGGTTTAGCACCTTCGGGAAGATCAAACAACACCCAAGTGTGGTTTAGCAAAATTGAGTCAATTTCGCTTTGAACAGCTTCTCTCCAATACAACCCGTCTGGGCCTGCATATGCTACTTTCAAAGACGTTGGTTCTTTATCCAACATGAAGGCAATGTAGTCGGGACCAAAGGATTTTGGTGTTCTAACCCTATTGCCTCATCTCGCTACTACCTCATTGGGATCAGGCCTGGCACGCTTGCGAGATTCGAGCTCTTTATCTAATGACTTAGAGCTTGTTATTTCATCCTCAATTCTTGCTTCAGAATTAGATGCTACATTTTCTTGATTTTTACAAGGAAATGTATTTACAAGAAATACAACATTTCTTGATTCAATTGTTGTTCCAACAGTCACAGTCGATATTTCAGACTTATGAACAACAAATCTGTATGCACTAATGTTAAGTGCATATCCAATGAAGATACAATCAACCGTTTTAGGTCCGATTGTAACTTCTTTGGGCGGAGGAACCATTACCTTTGCCAAACACCCCCACACTTTGAGGTATTTGTAGGATGGTTTCCTTCCTTTCCACAACTCGTAGGGAGTGACATCCTTATCTTTTAGTGGAATTTTATTCAAGATATAGTTAGCTGTCAAAACAGCTTCCCCCCACATGTTATGTGGTAATCCTGAACTGGGTAGCAGTGCATTCATCATCTCTTTTAGAGTTCGATTTTTGCATTCTGCAACACCATTAGATTGAGGTGAATATGGAGCAGTTTTTTGATGAATTATACCACTTGCGTTGCATAACTCCTCAAACGGGGCTACATATTCGCCTCCTCTATCGCTTCGAATCGTTTTGATTTTACAACCAAGTTGATTCTCAACTTCGTTCTTATAATTTTTGAACGCTTCTATTGCTTCATCTTTACTTCTTAAAAGATAAATGTAGCAATACCTTGTGCAATCATCTATGAAAGTGATAAAGTATTTTTTACCACATCTAGTTTGCACCATCTTTAAATCACATACATCCGTGTGAATTAATTCAAGGGGTTTTGTGCTTCGTTTAACCGAGTGAACGGCAACTTAGTCATTTTTGCTTCAAGACAAATTTCACATTTATCTTGGGTATCCACTTCATTAGCCTTTAGTAAATCTAAATTCATTAATCTTTTAATGGCTTTTGAATTTACATGTCCCAATCTACAATGCCACAAATTTGAACACTCAGTCCAGTAAGAGGAAGTAGATGCTTTATTATTATTAGCCAACGGCTTTGCAACACTGCGAGTTGCCACACTAAGCTTGAAAAGTCCATCGGTTACATAACCTTTTCCGAGTGACTTTCCAAACTTGTACAGTACAAACCTATCAGACTCAAATACAAGTTTAAACCCCTTATTAACTAGTATTGATCCTGACACTAGGTTCTTGCGGATGTCCGGGACATGCTGCACATCCTTCAAAGTGATAGTGACGCCAGACGTCATCATGAGAATCACGTTGCCAATGCCGAGGACTTCGGAAGATGCTTGATTCCCCATGTTGATCTTCCTTCCTTCAACAGCAGTGTAGGAGACAAACTTGCTCCTATCCGAGCAGACATGAGCAGTAGCGCCGGTGTCGATGTACCAGCCACCCTTGTTATCAACAAGGTTAACTTCTTCAGTGACCACAGCAATGAGGTCGTTTTCATCCCAGTCTTTGAACTCCTTCTCAACGACGTGGGCTGCCGGCTTCTTCGTCTTGCTGCGGCAGTCTTTGGCAAAGTGGCCCGATTCACCACATTTGTAGCAGTCGCCTTCAAACTTCTTTGTAGGCTGTTTTCCCTTTCCTTTGTCATTTGGACGATTTGGGCCATGACCTCGATGTTCGTCTCTTGGTCACTTGGCGCGGGCGGCTCGTCTTCTGTGAGGAAGTTCACGATGCCCAATGTTGTCAAGTAGAACAACATCTTTTGGTGCCACCTCTTGAAGTCCGAACCTCCAAACATTGGCAGCTTCTCGGTGGGTGGCATCATTCTTGGTGCCATTGGTGCCAGATTGACCCCATGGAAGGAGCCTATCCCGTTGCCACCGTAGGAGCCAACAGTTGGGTTGGGCATAGAACCCCCATGTTCGTGTTGGGCATAGTGCCCCCCACATTCGTGTTGATCCCGAAAGATCCAACACTAGTATTGAGCCCGAAGGCACCAACACTCAATCCATTAAAGGATCCGAAGGAGCCACTAAAAGTGGAACCAACCGAACCACCAAAGGTGGAACCAGTGGACGCCCCAAAAGGGTTGTCCCAAACCCAAGGGACAGTTGATGACGCGGCTGGGAAGCCAGGGGTCGGCATCATCGAGATGGTGGATGCATTGGCAGATGCACCGGTGGATGGAGTGGGAAGAGTGACGGTGGCGTTGGTGGCCGGACTGGTGGATGCGGTAGTGGCCGGAGTGGTGGCAGCGGTGGTGTTGACGTTGGTCGACATTTCCAGTAAAGGTTTAAGTTTCGAAATTTTTTAATTTATTTTCTGAAAGTCTAAGGTCTTCTGTAGTGTATATCTCGTCTTGCGATTGTTGGAGATATAGCTATAAAAAACACTAACCAGGCGTAATACAACCCGAGAGAAGAGAAATAAAACAGAAACGAAAATTACAGTGGAAATTCGAAACTGTAAAGATGAACTTAGCCTAGTCGAGGAAGGCCTCTTTCCGCAAGACGAGATACACCCCGGTAGTGTTCTCGGTTTTGGCGTGTCGTCCCCAAAGATAAAACGGCTACGTCTCGTTCGTTGCAACACAGCAGTTGGAACGAGCTCTGGCGAACTGGAAGAGGAAGAGGGCAGAGCTTTCGACCGAAAAAAACAATGCATAGAGGGGGAGAGAGCTTATGCTATTATGCTTGTGAATGTTGTTGTGTATGTAATGCAGTGGAATGGCTAGCTTATTTATAGGCCAAGCCACCATGCAGGGTCAACCAAGCCATGAAAGCTCATCATGGCAGATTCGTAACCGTCGGCGGTTACAGGCGTGTGGCAGGAGTGTGCCTTTCGCGTGTGGATTTCTCACGTGGCAGCCGTGACTGTGACGATGTGTCAAGCCACTTGGATTGCTGATTCGGCGGTAAAGCCACCATGCAGGGTAAACAAGCCATGAAGGCTCATCATGGCAGATTCGTAACCGTCGGCGGTTACAGGCGTGTGGCAGGAGTGTGCCTTTCGCGTGTGGATTTCTCACGTGGCAGTCGTGACTGTGACGATGTGTCAAGCCACTTGGCGGTGGTCTAAAAAGATTAGTAATGGTCCAGACCCAAGCCCAAAGACCAATTGCCATGTCCAACATCGGGATCGGGCCCGCGGCCAGCGACCGCGGGCTCGGGCTCGGGCGGGCGGGCGGCGGCGGCGGCGCGCGCGTGTGGGCTCTTTCACCCATCTTGATCCACTATAATTATTAAGTAACATAAAGTCACTTAATTTAAACACATTAAAATATGTGTTACTTCTCCAATGTGAGATAATTAACACTATTTAATTATTCCCTAAGCTCAAACTTCAAGCTTTAATTAAAAGCTAATTATGCCCAACTTTAATCCACTATTTCTCACTCACCAGAAATCGGATTAGAGAAAGTGAATATACTACATTTATCTACGTAAAATGTAGATCGACGTTATATCATTTAATTTCATAAAATTAAATGTCTCGTCACATTTATTGTTTGGTCAAAATCCATTGACCCGGCATATTTAATCCATGATTTTACACAGTGTTCTTGAATTTCTTTACTACATTCATATTTTGAATTTATAATTATTTTTAACATTTTTTCATTGGTGGTTTTAGATGAAGGTGAATAGTGGGAAGCGCTCTGCATTTTAGGAAGTAAACATCAAACCTAGCTAAGTCAATGTAGCCTCTACCAATTTCCTTTTCTAGTCTTTTAAATGTTAAGTCGTGAAAGAATATGTTATGTGCAATTTATATGTCATATCTTACTAGGTTGATCAATTAATGATTGTGTGTTATGTGTGATCAACGTTGTTTGGATTATGTTTGATATTTAATTCGATGGGAATGCTATGTATGGCATAGTATGGGGAGTTTGTTTAATCAGAGGTTTTAAATCAATGATTGATTCACTTGGATTTTACATGGTTTTAGAAGGTAGTTTTACTTGATTTTGATCATATATTGTGTACTTTAAGACATGGTTATAGCTACTTCTCTATGATATTGGTATTTTGACCATTTACGAAGAATGTGTAGAGAAATGTACAAAATATGTGGATGTGCAGTAGCTTTAGTTCAAGACAGTTTTTCTGGAGATTTTGAAGTCCGATTATTCCATAATGTATATCATTCTCTTCGTCTTCGAAAGAGATTCGCGTGGATATCTTAAACGTCTCAATTGGAGTTCGGTAGAAGAAGTTATGGCCGTTTTACAAAGACTGCGCGGAACAGTGAAATATCTGGCGATTCGCCGGGTTCGCATACAAACTAACCTGGCGACCCGCCAGTAACGCACGAGAAAAACGCCGTAGGCAGCTGACGACTCGCCAGCTTCGACGCACAACGAACCTGGCGACCCCCTCAGGTTCGACCGACAGTTTATTTCGCGCCCAAAGCCAACCCTAGGTATATATGGGAATGCCTCCTACATCTTTCTACACGCCTCCTACCACAAAAATACCATTTTTTAACCTAGAAAGAAGAGAAGAATGAGCAGAGGACGAGTATTCATCGCAAGATTGAAAACGAGGCCTCCAATCCGCCCAATCCAATTCTAGGAGTTCATATTGTAGTTTTATTTTTGTTCAAACAGTGTTTTTGACTATTTATGTTTCATCAAAATAGTCTGTTTCATTAAATTTGGATGATAAGAGTTATTGTTTTCTTAAGATATTAAAATTGCTATTCATTGAGACAATTATGTGAAGCAACTTCTGTCATTGTTTATATTTTACTGTAACTGTCATGAGGCTGTCTTTGGTTGAGAGCATATGATGTATAGATGTTAAGAGCATTAGCAACCCTATCCACCGCCTAGAAGGGCCCTATTGCAACAGCTGAGTCGTGGGGGAAGGGGAGGGGGTCGCCCGAGACGCCGAGCCGTATTTTTATTTTTCTTCTATAAAGTAGTACCCTACTCCCATTTCATTTTTTCCAATTAATTTCGTATTTGCTGATTTTTAATACTTGATATAATTTGATAAAATGAATAAATGGGACGGCTGTGGGAAGGGCATTGCTATTGCTAAAGCCATAGTAGATTCTTTGAACTTATGATCCATGCACTATTTAGCTGTCTTGAACATATAGTTAGCTGTTCATTGTGAAGTATTTCAAAAAACCCTTTGCGTGCTTTTTCTAGCGACCCAACAAAACCAAACCTTTTGAAATCAATAAATAAATGTGAACTGAAGTAGCACATTAACTAATCTAAATATGATCTACAATACAGTAATGTGCTACTTACTTTTGGTTTGTTCATATTTGTTAGAATTTATGGGAAAGTTTTCGTGGAGATATGCACAAGCTTATATTAATCTTGCTAATGTGAAGTTACATCCCGGTTACTTTATAGATAACATGTGATGTGAGGATGGTCTATGATTTTTAGTCAATTTTATAGTGCCTGGATTTTCTGTTTTCTTCTATAGTTCATCAAGAACATATTATCTAAAATGGCTACTTATTGTATATACAATGTGACTCTGGTACCATTATCTTAATTAGCTTTCGCATCCTGTGTTACTTTTGCATAAGTTAGAGAAGTTTTTCCAAAAAACAAAATGCATAGTTTTTCTATGAGAAACTGAATCTATACAACTATAATTATATGAAGAGCATGGATCCATTAATTGGCTCTCATCATAGCAATCAAAATGTGTTCTGCATGTGCACATAACAAGTTTCTATAGATGCAGCCATTTTATACTTTTTGCTGCTATATTTCGTAGAAAGTTTGTCAACGTTCCCCCAGTTTAGTTAGTGGATGTCTCTTTTTCGTCTCAACTGTAGGGCTGTAACCATGGCCTCGCAATTTGATAGAGATCAAGCTAATGATCTCCATTATCTCTTGAGATTATTTTCATTATTATGGAGATTGTTGAAAGATTACAATTGATAGAGATCAAGCTAATGATCTCCATTATCTCTTGAGATTATTTTCATTATTATGGAGATTGTTGAAAGATTACAATTGATAGAGATCAAGCTAATGATCTCCATTATCTCTTGAGATTATTTTCATTATTATGGAGATTGTTGAAATATTACAATTGATAGAGATCAAGCTAATGATCTCCATTATCTTTTGAGATTATTTTCATTATTATGGAGATTGTTGAAAGATTACTTTAAATGTTGAGGATTTGTTTCATAGTTTATCTATAGGTTGATCCCTATAAATAGCTCCTCTCTAGAAGAGCTAGATATCTCGGAAAATAAAGTGTATTAGGACGGTATCAACCGTAGGCTAGGCCTCTTCGGAGGATTATCTTGGCCTCTTTGGAGGATTGTTCTTCTTTTATATTGAATCTAAGTTCTTGTTTTACTTCCGCCTTTAACTCCATATCAATTTGGTGCAGTGAACGTGGATCGCATCATGGTGAACACTCAGAGCACTGAAGAACGTCTTGACAGATTGGAGAAGGCGGTCGCGAACATCAAAGTGCAAATGAGCACATTCGAAGCCTGGATCTCTAACTGTATCAATGATGCCTTGGCACCATTCTTGCAGGATCTGCAGTCTCGTGGCTTCATTCGGGAGCGCAGGCAACAGATCGCATTCACTTTAGATGATCAACCTTTATCTCACACCAACAATACCAAGTCCCACAACTTCAACACTGAGCCAACGCCGCCCCTACTTCCTCTTGCACCTAATCCTCCCCCAACCAGCCCCCTTGTGCAGGAGATACAACCAGTCCAACAACCAGTGACTCTCCCATGTTTGGATGCACCATCCATCCCTGCAAATCAGCATCTCCATAAGTTGCCCATCACCCAACCTAATGTTGCACTTTCACCATCCATTTAACAATCAAAACTGCTTACACTCTCTCCGCCCCTCACTGTACATCCAATTGGGGCTGGCCATCTCTCTTCGCTCATGTTTTCCTCTCCCAATTCCACATGTGAATTCATTGAAGCTAGTTGTTGGTGTACCTTTGTGATGCATATGACTACCAAACATCTTGAGTATGAATGGCTACTTGCAAGCCCAACAACAAGGACACCCAAGCAATGCATTAATGTTGTTGGTCATTTTCTCTTGTTCGGCAATGTGGATTCTTTTCGAAAGCACGAGTACGAGCCTCCACCGATCAAAGCAATGTGTTTATGTTTCAACTCCAGCCTTGTGGGCAAGGCTGTTTTGATAGCGAGGCAATTGATAGAGATCAAGCTAATGATCTCCATTATCTCTTGATAGGGATGTCAATGTAACCTGAACCCGAAGGGCCGGCCCGTATAACCCGATAAAAATACAGGGTTAGGGTTGTAATTTCGCAGCCCGAATTTAAAATCGGGCCATTCGGGCTGACCCGTTCGGGTTGTCGGGTTAGGCGGGCTGACCCGTTCGGGTTACGGGTCGACCCGTCGGGTTGAAGGCTTCTGCACAGCGAGCAGTTTTTGTAACGGTCATAACTTTCTCTAAAAAGCTCCGATTGAGGCGTGCAATATATCCACGCGAAGCTCTTTCGAAGACGAAGAGAATGACATGTATTAGAGGTTTATCAGACTTCAAAATCGCGAGAAACATTGACTCAAACAAGGCTGCTGCACATCCACATATTTCGTGTACATTTTCTAATTAATTTTCTATCATTTCTCAACAAACATATAAACATACCAAAATATAGAAATATAATCAAAATCATCCAAGACAACCCTCTAAAACCATGCAAAATCCAAATACGTCAACCGACTATATAAGATCACGAAAAAAATCACCATGTGGTTCATGGATTCATAAATACTCGTATATAAAAGCTTTCTTTTAGTATATTTCCAATATAATAGTGCAAAGTGTTTTGACGCCGCTTCGTCATTGAATTATGCGTACTTTGATGATTCTTAAAACAAAGATAAATTATTATTTGACTTATTTACAACTGGAATAAATTAAATTTGACCAATCATGATTCAAGAAAACTTAGAGTTACTCCAATTAGCTAGCATCTTGATAATTCACTCTTTAACAATTCAAAATATTTTTGTTACATCTACGATGCACCTCTCACGTTATGAAAATTTTATTTAATTTTCTACGAATTGATTTATGTTTGAATTTTGAAACAAAGTGTTGATTTATGTTTTAAATACATACACATAAACATACTATTGATAGATATTTTGTAAATAATTATGTAATGAATAAGTTATTTAAATTTAAATAACTTAATCTTTTTTTAAAAATATTAAAGAAAATTAAAAATATGTATTTCATTGTTGAATGATTAATTAAAACTATGTATATAATTAAAGAAAATTTAAAATACGTATTATTTTTTGAAAATATTAAAAGAATTAAAAATACGCATTGGCCCGAATAACCCGGTGGGTTAGCCCGAAACCCGAAGGGTTAGGGTTATGTTCGAACTTTTATAACCCGAAAAAATCATAACCCGAATAGCCCGTACCCGAATGGCCCGACAACCCGAACGGGTTGGCCCGATTGACATCCCTAATTAAAACTATGTATATAATTAAAGAAAATTTAAAATACGTATTATTTTTTGAAAATATTAAAAGAATTAAAAATACGCATTGGCCCGAATAACCCGGTGGGTTAGCCCGAAACCCGAAGGGTTAGGGTTAGGGTCGAACTTTTATAACCCGAAAAAATCATAACCCGAATAGCCCGTACCCGAATGGCCCGACAACCCGAACGGGTTGGCCCGAACCCAAACGGGTTGGCCCAATTGACATCCCTATCTCTTGAGATTATTTTCATTATTATGGAGATTGTTGAAAGATTACAATTGATAGAGATCAAGCTAATGATCTCCATTATCTCTTGAGATTATTTTCATTATTATGGAGATTGTTGAAAGATTACAATTGATAGAGATCAAGCTAATGATCTCCATTATCTCTTGAGATTATTTTCATTATTATGGAGATTGTTGAAAGATTACTTTAAATGTTGAGGATTTGTTTCATTGTTTATCTATAGGTTGATCCCTATAAATAGCTCCTCTTTAGAAGAGCTAGATATCTCGGAAAATTAAGTGTATTAGGACGGTATCAACCGTAGGCCTCTTCGGAGGATTATCTTGGCCTCTTTGGAGGATTGTTCTTCTTT
This sequence comes from Salvia splendens, assembly GCF_004379255.2. Classification (NCBI taxonomy): domain Eukaryota; kingdom Viridiplantae; phylum Streptophyta; class Magnoliopsida; order Lamiales; family Lamiaceae; genus Salvia; species Salvia splendens. The sequence continues at coordinate 32,270,778 of NC_056040.1, forward strand.
TATATTGAATCTCAGTTCTTGTTTTACTTCCGCCTTTAACTCCATATCACAATTATTCTAAGAAGAAGAAGATGACTGGCAGCAAAGGGCTTGCTGCATTTTGTAGGAAAACATGTGAAACATGTGGAATTTCCAAAAGTCTAGGCTTTTGGCCTTTCACTTACTTTTGGTTTATGGTGTCCCTTAATGCAAGACCTTTGAGGTGGCCTCCCGTATCCTATAAATAGGCAGAGCTTAGGAGAGTAGAAGACACCAACAACAACAAGCATTCTCTATCTCTAGCTCTCTACATCCTAGTTCACATATAGGAGCATTGCATAGCTCGATTCTCGGAACTCCATCAAGTTCGCCGGTGCCTAGCGGGTTTGAGGTGCTTCTACACGTTAGGAGGAAGTCGTTTTATCTTTGGGGGCAATACGCCATTCCGTGAGCACTAGCCGGGGCGTAATTTGTCTTGCGGAAAGAGGGTTTTCCTCGACTCGACTTATAAATTTGGTTTGCTTTATTTTCGTTGTAATTTTCATTCCTCTTTTTGCTGCAAGTTTCCTTTCGATTGTAATAGTTAGAGTACCGTCTGTACAAGGCTTGGGAATTTCTTCCCATTATTTCTAACAATCGCAAGACAAATTAGTGTACTCTTCTAAGACAGGATTATACCAATTGAAGTTGGAGGAAACATGAGCACCAAAGCTGGAATGAAGAAACGAACAGTACCAATGTTCATGAGCTACGAAATGGTTAATTCCTTGAGATCTATTCTCTTGAGAATTGTGTTTATCGTTTGTCAGTTGACAAGCAAGACCAATTTTGACTTGGTAGTAATAATTGGGATGCATGGGTTGTTGAATATACCAATGCACATATGGTTCAATATAATTGTGTACTTATTGTTGGAGACAATATTGTGCAAATTATTTGAACGTGTTGTTATAAACAACAAAGATCACGAGGTGATCGCAATGGCCTCCGATGTGAACCATGGTAACAATCCAAATGAATGGTTTGTTGATACAAGTGCCACATGTCATGTGTGCTCCGAAAGAAGCGCTTTTTCTACCTACAAATCTGTTGGAGGTAGAAAAGTACGTATGGGAAACCAAGCCTCATCTAAGGTGGTTGGTGTGGGTAATGTGTTCCTAAAATTAGGATCTGGAAAAGTTCTTACCCTTTGGGATGTACTGCATGTCCCAGACATCCGAAATAATTTGGTGTCAGGCTCACTTCTAGTAAATCATGGATTTTCACTAGAATTTGAGTGTGAAAAGGTTATATTGACCAAGTATGAAAAGTTCATAGGTGAAGGTCACCTAGTGAATGGGCTTTTTGAGCTGAATGTTACGGTCATTCACCGTGGAAAAGGAATAAGCAATAAGGAAAATGACACATCCTTTTATTTGCTTGAAAGCTCTGACTTATGGCACAATAGATTGAGACATGTAAATCTAAATGCTATAAAAAGATTAGTAAATCTTAATTTACTAAAAGTAGATAAGTTTAACTCACAAGAAAGATGTGAAGTGTGTGTTGAAGCCAAAATGACTAAACTGTCGTTCCATACGGTAGAGCGAAGCACAAAACCTCTTGAATTGATCCATACAGACGTATGTGATTTGAAATTTGTGCAAACAAGAGGTGGTAAAAAGTACTTCATCACATTTATAGATGATTGCACAAGGTATTGTTACCTTTACTTATTAAGAAGTAAAGATGAGGCAATTGAAGCGTTTAAAGACTTCAAAAATGAAGCCGAAAATCAACTTAATTGTCGAATTAAGTGTGTTCGAAGTGATAGAGGTGGTGAGTATGTAGCGCCGTTTGCAGAATTATGCCATGCAAGTGGTATAATTCACCAAACCACAGCTCCATATTCTCCTCAATCAAATGGTGTTGCTGAACGCAAAAATCGAACACTAAAAGAGATGATGAATGCTTTGTTGATTAATTCAGGATTACCCCAGAACATGTGGGAGGAGGCTGTGTTAACAGCGAATCATATCCTGAACAAAATTCCACTAAAAAATAGGGATGTAACTCCTTATGAGTTGTGGAAAGGGAAGAAACCTTCGTACTCATACCTCAAAGTGTGGGGGTGTTTAGCGAAGGTAGAAGTGCCACCTCCGAAACAAGTTGCAATAGGCCCTAAAACAGTCGATTGCATCTTTATTGGCCATGCACTTAATAGTAGTGCCTATCGTTTCCTAGTCCATAGGTCAGCTGTGCCTGGCGTGGCTGAAGGAACAACGATTGAGTCAAGGAATGCTATATTCTTTGAGAATGTTTACCCTTGTAAGAGACAAGAGGATCGTTCTAGTGAAAGAATGATGGATGAATCCACTAGTTCTAATCCTCCAAAAAGGACGAGGTCAAGTCCTGAGGATGTTGAACCAAGACGTGGTAAAAGAGTTAAAGTTGCTAAGACATTTGGTCCCGACTTCATAACTTTTATGTTGGATGACGAACCAAAGTCAGTGGCGGAAGCTTTGTCTGGCCCAGACGCAGCGTGGTGGCAAGAAGCTATCAACAGTGAGATTGAATCCATCATGAGAAATAACACCTGAGTGTTAGTAGACTTGCCTGAAGGCTGTAAGGCTTTAGGGTGCAAGTGGATTCTAAAAAGGAAATATAAGCCCGATGGTACTATAGATAAGTACAAAGCTCGCCTAGTTGTCCAAGGCTTTAAGCAGAAAGAAGGGCATGACTTTTTTTATACCTATTCACCTGTTACAAGAATCACTTCCATTCGGGTGCTTCTTGCGATTGCTGCTTTGCACAATCTTGAGATTCACCAAATGGATGTGAAAACTGCGTTTCTGAATGGTGATCTGGAAGAAGAAATATATATGGAACAACCCGAAGGGTTTGTTGTGCCTGGGCAAGAGCGTAAAGTATGCAAACTGGTAAAATCATTATATGGGTTGAAGCAAGCGCCGTTACAATGGCACTTGAAGTTTGACAATGTGATGTTGTCAAACGGGTTCACTATCAATGAGTGTGATAAGTGTGTTTACATTAAGAACACAGATAACGGTTTTGTTATTGTGTGTCTTTATGTAGATGATATGTTGATTATGAGCAGCAATAGTGCCATTATCAATGAAACCAAAAATATGTTGAAGAGAAATTTCGACATGAAAGATATGGGTTTAGCTGATGTGATTCTCGGAATCAAAATTAAAAGGAATAATGAGGGAATTGCTCTGACACAATCTCATTATATTGAGAAAGTGCTAAAGAAATTTCACTCGTTCGATTGTGAGCCAGCTAAGACTCCATTGGAACCCAACGTGCATTTGAGTAAGCACACGGGTGAGCCTGTAGCTCAAGAAGAATATGCAAGGATCATAGGGAGTTTGATGTTTATCACAAACTGCACCCGACCAGATCTTGCGTGTACGGTGAATAAGCTGAGCCGATTTATGAGCAACCCAAGCAAGGAACATTGGAAAGCTCTGCGTAGGGTTTTGAGATACTTGAAGTATACTCTTAACTTTGAGCTGCAGTACACAAGATATCCCCAAGTACTTGAAGGGTACTGTGATGCAAATTGGATCTCTGATTCAAAAGACTCGTTCTCGACGAGTGGTTATGTGTTCACTGTGGGGGGTGGTGCCGTTTCGTGGAAATCAACGAAACAGACGTGTATTGCTCGTTCCACCATGGAATCTGAGTTTATCGCATTGGATAAAACAGGGAAAGAAGCCGAGTGGCTCAGAAATTTCCTAGAATGTCTTCCATGTTGGAAGAAGCCAGTGCCGACAGTAGTGATATACTGTGATAGCCAAGCAGCTATAGGGAGAGCACATAGTGGCTTATACAATGGTAAGTCTCGACATATTCGTCGGCGACATAATACCGTCAGGCAATTGATCACAAGTGGTGTTATCACAGTTGACTATATAAGGTCAGTGGATAACTTAGCGGATCCGTTAACAAAAGGTTTAAACCGTGATCAAATGCATAAATTGCTAAAAGGAATGGGACTGAAAACCACATCTTAAAAGATGATTATAGTGGTAACCCAACCATACGATTGGAGATCCCATGGGCTTGGTTCAATGGGAAAACGAAGCTATATGAATCTAGTTGTAACACTCGGAAGATTTTTAATCTTCGCCCATTCTTTAGAAAGCATTGAGTGTTGTTACCTGCATGTGGTAAGAGGCTAAGTTTTGACTTTTAATGATTCTTAGAAACCTCGAGGAGGTGGGTATTGCAGGATACCTAGAAAAGAATCACCTATGTAAGTGAAGAAGTGTGGGCCGCTTCAACATGTGAATCACTTATGAATCCAAAGTGGTGTTCCATGGCCAGTAAAGGACACAAACGTGAGAACTGATGAGTTTGTAAATAATATTGTGTCAATATTATTGTCTCGGTATACACTAAGGAGGAATGGTTCAAGGCATCACGTCCACCAGGCCGCCGGTATGCCCGATAGTGTTGACTATGGAAAGTTCAAAGCCCCAAGCTACTATTCCAAATGCAATATTGTTTCTCGAGAATTGAGCAAAGGGTCTGCATACATGCATTCATGTCTTGTGTTGGTTTGAGCTGGCAGAGCTCTAACCAATGTGGGGGATTGTAGGAAAACATGTGAAACATGTGGAATTTCCAAAAGTCTAGGCTTTTGGCCTTTCACTTACTTTTGGTTTATGGTGTCCCTTAATGCAAGACCTTTGAGGTGGCCTCCCCTATCCTATAAATAGGCGGAGCTTAGGAGAGTAGAAGACACAACCAACAACAAGCATTCTCTATCTCTAGCTCTCTACATCCTAGTTCACATATAGGAGCATTGCATAGCTCGATTCTCGGAACTCCATCAAGTTCGCCGGTGCCTAGCGGGTTTGAGGTGCTTCTACACGTTAGGAGGAAGTCGTTTTATCTTTGGGGGCAATACGCCATTCCGTGAGCACTAGCCGTGGCGTAATTTGTCTTGCGGAAAGAGGGCTTTCCTCGACTCGACTTATAAATTTGGTTTGCTTTATTTTCGTTGTAATTTTCATTCCTCTTTTTGCTGCAAGTTTCCTTTCGATTGTAATAGTTAGAGTACCGTCTGTACACGGCTTGGGAATTTCTTCCCATTATTTCTAACACATTTTACTTATCTTTAATGTATATTTTTGTGCTAAAGCTATTCCCTATTGTTTTAGATTGCAAATATTGTCCAAATTTTACACTCCCTGCGCTTTGTAAAATATGTCACCTTTTGATCCAGCTCGGAGTTGTAAGAAATATACTCTATTTTTGTGTCACTAGTTATCTTTTTGGTTTGACCGTCTATACTCGTCACACTTACTTTTTTATTTTGATCTGGCAGTAAACATGGCGCACTTTCCTTTTTGATTTGACCTCACATTCTATTAAATCAATCCCCTCATATTTTATTACTCCCTTCGTCCCACAAAGTTATTGTCTGTTATCGACAATATTATCCACTTCTGCATCCTGGTTCACAATAGTTTTGTTCAACTGTTTGACGCGTGTCGCGCCATGTTTGTACCTCCCTTTGTTGATGGTCTTGCTTCCATACCTGGCCCCACCGCACGTCCCGATTTCGCCTTGTCCAGCACAGAGGGGTGGGGGTCGTGCGGTTGGTTTGTGTTCTCGTAGGTTGCCCTTGTCCCCTTGTTTGTCCTGTCGGGGCAGGTCTAGCATGATTTTCACCCGTTGCGTGTTGCAGGTTGGGCCGGTTGTTGGTCGGTGGCATCCTTTGCCTATTTAGCTATCGGATAAGGTCTTTTAGTTTATGAAAATCTCATAAACTAAGGTAAATCAATAAGCCACGAAATTGTTTCTTATGCATTACATCTGAATGTTTACCATTTAAAAATTTAGCAATTGAAGGTAAATCAATAGACAATAAGCCACCGAATTGATCTAAATGTTTAAATCTTAAACAAATCAATATTATATTTAGCATTGAAGTACCATTAAAAATATAAACTAAATGTTTAAATATTTCGGGAGCTAAAGATTTAATTCTTATTCTTTGATTGCATTCAAAGAACTCTGGGATAGATTGCAAATATCATAACTTTACAATTTTAAATTAATTTCTGATAAAAATTTATTAAAAAACAAAAATAAATAAATTACTTGTTATATAAATTTTCAAATACAAAAAGTAAAAAAAAGAAGAATAAGATACATAATTTTCCATTGTTAAAATTGAAATATACGGAGTATAAAGTTATACAAAAACAACGAAAGGAAGTTTTACAAGATAAAATAAGTGGAAAAAGAAACATTACTGAAGCTAAATACTCCTATCACTTAATTTGTAAATTATTTACATATCAATCATACTTTAATTATATTAGTACTATTTTGTTAGTTATAAATTATTGATTATGTAACAATTATACGTACTAAATATTCATTTAACGAACACAATACAAGTATTATTTTTTCAAGAGGAGATCAACACGACACAAATTATTGACCGTAATCAGATTTCTAAGATAAATTTATTTTTTGAATTTAATTAGACTTGTTATAAAGTATCGATTTGTAACAATTATTGTATTATACGTTCATTTTCAACAAAAATTATTGATTGTAATCAGATTCCTATCATATTTTTAAAAATTTATGTGGTGAAATAAGATTTTTTTTTTTTGCTGTGTACTATAAAATATCTTTTTTTATTATAAAATATCTTTTTTACTTTTGATGATAGAATTATATTTCATTAACTTATTTCACTCACATTTTAGTATAAGCTAACATTTTATTATAAGCTACTCACTATGTCTGCTATTAAATGTTCAATTATTTCCTTTTTTCTGTTGGCAAATAAATGTTTCCTTTTTGCAAGGGGGCTTACATTACACTAACTCACTATTATAGTCAAGAGCCTTTGTCCTAGCGGTAAGGAGTTTAGACATTATTGTATGAGGTGCCGAGTTTGAGTCCTCTTGACATCAGTTTTAATTTCCTCCTTTCTGTAGGAGTTTATTTACAAAATATCCTCCTTCATATATGATCATATAGGAGTCATTTTTTTAAAAAAAAACACTAACTCACTATTATAAACTACTCACTCTGTCTGCTATTAAATGTTCAATTATTTCCTTTTTTTGTCCCCAAATAAATGTTTCATTTCACTTTTATCACTTTTTGCAGGTGGACTTACTTTACACTAACTCTCTCTACTCATATTTTAATACTCCCTCCGTCTCATAAAAATATGGGCAATGAGTATGGCACGAGAATTAAGACAAAATTTGTAAAGTAAGAGAGAGGATGGGAATAGTACGGTAAAGTAAGAGAGGAGGAGAATGATAGTTAAAACAAATAAATGTTTCATTTAACTTTTATCACTTTTTGCGAGTGGACTTACATTACACTAACTCACTCTACTCATATTTTAGTACTCCTTCCGTCCCATAAAAATATGGGCAATGAGTATGACACGAGAATTAAGACAAAATTGGTAAAGTAAGAGAGATGAGGAGAATAGTATGGTAAAGTAAGAGAGGAGGAGAATGATAGTTAAAATAGTGTTAGTGGATAGTGTGACCTACATTATTAAATTGATATAACTTTCCATAAATAGAATGCACATATTTTGTGGGATGGACGAAAATGGAAAGTGCACATATTTTTATGGGACGGAGGGAGTATAAAACTATTATAAAAAAATTGCACTCACCTTCCACTATTTTTTTCTACCACTTTCTTTTAAAAAGTCAAACAATTTCTTAAAACTCAAGCCGGTAAAAAATGGGTCATCTATTGGCGAATGAAGAGAGTAATACATAAAACTAGAACTCACGTTCTACTAACTTTTGTTATAAATATTCGGATAAAATTCTCAAGTCGTGTACATATGATACTCAACTATTACAATCGAAAGGAAATAACAACATAAGTAAAATGGAAATTACAAAGGAAATAATAAAACAAACCAAACTATAAGTTGAGTCAAGGAAAACTGTTAAGAGGGTTTTTCTCTTAACGGATAACTCCAGTCGTTGACAAGTTCCAACGATAAATCCGGCACCCCGAAAAGTGTTGGGTTTGGTGCCCCTTGCACAGCGGAAGACTAATACAAATCAAATAAATCAGATACGGATCTATTTGACCAATTATGCGATTAATCAATTCACATGTTAAAAAATAATTGCATGCTAAAACGAAAATAATTCATGCTCAAAGAAAGTAAATCCTAAAACATGAATACTACGGTTTAGAGTTACCGATTTGATTCTCCAAAGAATCGTCGATTGCTCGCGCCTTCTCCACGATGATCTTCAATACTAGACCATGGATCTTCTGACTGGTTCCCGAACTGTATTCCAAAATCAGTGTGAGTTGATCTTATCAAAATACTATGACTCGAATAAAGAAGACAGAACTTTCTCATGGAGGAGAAAATCATGAAAATTTCGTCTCCTACTAAAGAGAGGAGAGGGATGAAAATTATCAATGAAAATAAGTATGTTTTCTGTCTCATTTATTCTCATATTTATATTAAGTTCATATTGGGCCCAGTCAGGGATCTATAGAAGGTTTGGATATGGTCTCACCCAACTAGCTTTTTACTAATTAAATTGAACCCACAATTTGATATAAACTTATATTGTAATATTACGAGCAGCCATGTGACGACCCGAACTTTTGATATTATAAAATGTAAGAAGTGATGGCTAAATATGTATATAAATAACAATTGAAAACTGAATTTTGGTTTTTTGAACTTTAAGCCTTATATAGTTATATGATAAAGTTGTGAGTTCAGGGCGACCCATGTAGAAAGTTTCGTTTTCAATTATTAGTTGTCGAAGTTGTTACCACCAATTATAATAAATGCTTAACTCAAATAAAATAATAACCCCCCCAAAAAAAGAAAAATATAACTTTCGCATATACATGTTCGAAAGTTCCATATAAATCAATTAGATATGCACACCACTATTTTTATTTTTATTTTATATATACACCAACACTTTGACTAAATATTGAAATTTTTTTTATTATGTTGGCCAAATTTAAGCATCGAATATAGTAGTCGATATATTATTAAAATTTAACAACAATAATATTAATGTGATGAATAGTGAATCTAGATAATCTCTAGTATTCAATATCAAAAAGACATAAAGTATAAAAAGTGGAAAGAATAACAAAACTCGTACATCCATCAAATATTAAATTAGGATAATAATAAAAAAAGCCATCATTATACCTAACTATAGTAATGCATATTAAAGGTACCAAATAATATACACGTAGTAACATCAACTATGCATAAGCTACGTGTAACAACAAAATCATATATATATATATATATGTATACGTCCCTCATCTCCCGACTTAAAAAAAATAATAATAAGAACAAAGAGTAATTTCGAGATGAGTTTTGGTGAAACGGAAGGAAAGTGTCATTGAGACAAAGAGTAATTTCCAGCATCTTGGAAAGTGAATAAGGTTAGCTTTGTATCCTACATACTAATGTGGATAAAAATCCCAAAGTAATTTCGAGATGAGTTTTGGTGAAAATCCAAACTCATGCTCGTCAATGTTATTGTCCCATCATAAATGATTTATGCCTATCTGCCTTGGTTATGCCAAACATGTTATAATCGAATTCGGGTTCAAGTAAGCCGCAAACCTTGCTTGGACTAGTGTACACAAATGGACTGTGAGCCATTGGCCGGTCATGTGACCGTCGTGGAAGGTGGCCACCTTCCCGGTACACAAATGTTAAGATATGGTAAAAGAACTTAGACCACGGTTGAACATAGAATTTTAGCAAGCTTGGGCCTTTTAAGTGAAAATCCATGAGTGTTGCTGTGATGACTTGACAATACTTTCAAATGTATAATTGTATCTTTCGGCACTGTGTTCATTGAGTACTCCTGTACTCAGCCCTGTATTTATTTTTAAATGTGCAGGTTGAGCTGCAAAATGGTGAAGCAAGGGTGTTGAGAGAAAGTTCTTTTGAGTTTGATCTAATAAGACCTCTGAAGTTTATGTCTCTATACATGAAATCGTGTTGTTTACTTCCGCTGTGAAAGCTAGAACTACTAATCCTATTTTGTATCATAACTCTATCTTTTGGTCCTGTATAAACTCCTACTCAAGTAGTCCAGGATGTAGTACATGATATTTTGATAATCTCCAGTTTGAGTTTGTACTTGTTATTGCTCATTCCTATTTCTCACCCCCGTCTCTCTTAACCCTTCCCTTTTAGTCACGAATTTCCATACTATACTATCCTTAGGTAGTGCAGGCGTGACAGAGTGGTATCAGAGCAAGTTCTTTTCTGCCCTGAACCAAAGTGTCATTTTTCTTTTCATTCCTCTGTCTAGACTCTTTTCCACTAGACTGTAAGGTGATCAACTCTCAACACTCTCACCTATCGCACTCAACCAGAAGAATGATTCAAAAGCCAAGTTATGTAATTAAGGAAATGAAAGAATAAAGAACGAGAAATCGGGTTGAAGAAGAAAATAAGCTATTACCATCTTTCATTTTTCTGAGTGAAAAGTAACAATTAATGGGAGATTATAACAAGTAGAAAGCAACCAAGTAACAAAACTTAAGTATGGAATCTTGAGGCAATAGAATATTATCATATCTCTTCATAATTTATTTTAATGTCATAGATACAGAGAGATGTGAATTGACGAATGTTTTAGGGTAGATGGCCCCTTTCCGACTGACTGCTAGGACGAGAATGTCACCGATACAAAGCCCAGAAGATATGATAGAAGAGTATGAGGAATGTGCTATGCACTTTAATGAAGATCAAGGAGAATTTCTTGCTTGGTTTGGCAAGCTCTGGAGACGGGTCCATCGGTATGGGGTTGATGATATGGATGGGATTTCACGACTTATTAGTCTACTACCTTCTACTTGGCAGCAATGGGCTAGGATGACCTCCGGGGATTATATATTTTATCGTAGGCCACACTTTGTGTACACGGGTGATTTCCTCCGCTTCTTAGGGGAAATTCAATTGTGCTATAATACTGTTTACAGTGAAGGGGGTTGGCAGCGGAAGCGTGCATGAATTTACCGATCATATGAATTTGATCTATTTAGCAGATTATTTAGACAAATTCTATTCGCGTAATTGTCACATGTATCATGCTCATAACTTGAATTAAAAACATGCTTTAGCACATAAAATCCCTAAAACATGCTTACTACGGAATTAGCCAATTTACCTCGTAGATTTAATTAAGAATCGATGATGGCTTGCTCCGTCTCCACGTGAAGATCTTCAATACAAGACCTCGGATCTTCTGACTGGTGTCCCGGACTATACGCTGATATTTGTGTGGGCAAATCTCACCAACGTACTAGGACTCGAATAATGGAAGACAGAAACTGCTCACGGAGGAAGCACAAATTTCGAGCTCTCTCTTTCTAGAGGGAGACGAAAATTTTGTGTATTAAAAAAGTTATTTCTGTCTCCTTTATTCTCCTATTTATATTAAGTCACACATTGGGCCCAGTCAGGGATCTAAGGAAGAATTTGGAACAGGCCTCACCCAATTAGCTTTTTACTAATTAAATTGAACTCACAATTTAATATAAGCTTATATTGGAATATTACGAGCAGCCACTACAGAAGTAATATTGCACTGCCTTCCAAATCCGAAATTACAAGTATTCCGGGTTTCCTTTATCTGCATTTTATTGCCCGCGCTTAAGATAGAAATATCCATTAATTAATTAATGTCTGCTATAGACTTAATTAATTAACATATTTCGAATTCTAAGAGTGGACATAGCAAGAAACTCTTATTTATTATTCATAGAGTAATTAAACTCCAACTAGCTAGGTTCTAAATAATAAAACCTTGTTTCGAGCTCCTCTTGTGGATGTTATCAAACGAGACTCTCCTCGCGCACGTTTCAACATAATAGCAATCCTAGCACCTCTAGATAATGATCACCACTACCCAATATACCTGGATCGTTGGGTTACAAAAAACTCGCACCTGTGGTAAGTCAAAGTAGTGGATACTCAATATCGTATGCTCAATGCTAACGTACATTGATTAAGAAATTAATTATCAAGACCTAGTCTTTCAGTAGATAGCATAAAGACTCGTCTTGCTGTTAGATCCATTCAGTGCTATACCACACCAACGTCATCTTATTTCAATAAGGCTTAGAAATAATCGGACTGACATTGCAACCTTTCGCTATAGGTAGTCTAGGCCTATCTAGGTTGTGAAATTCTTATTTTTCTTTGTTTAGAACTGACCGTGTTACCTTAAATTGGACGAAGCCCACAACCGGTCTACTAAAGCAAAGACTTAGATTTTGTTACGTTTGCTTATACATTTAAATATGCAATAAACAACCATTAAATGTAAAACATAACAACATTATGACAAAAATAATCTATTGTATTTATTGGAAAATAACCATTAGAGTTTTACAGTATGAAATCACTCGAAAGGTGATTTCTAGTATACAAAACCCTAACATACAGACATGCTCCTCTAGGGCCATATATATTACCCGGTGACCCCATCCCAGCAGGAGGATCCATACTTCTGGGTCAGCCGAGTATCGTTCCTGGTATGATGCCACCTTCTCCTTGGCCCGTTACTCGGGGACATAGGGCACGATATGATGCTGAGGCAGGCCCGTCAAGACTACTGTCGGATGAAAGAAGGTGGTCACCAGTGAGGATCCCTGAGGCCCAGGCACCTATGGGACGTGCTACAGCGACAGACACGTCAACAAAAAGGCGCAGTCAGGGCAAGGCCCCTGCTCGTACTCCTAACGACTTGAACGATCAGCCAGCTACGGTGGGCACTGGTCGTTTACAGCCTTTACCTGCGATCCCACACGTATCTCCAGTTGAGAGGACTTATCCGGTCTCTGTTTTCCACCCGCCGACTTCAAAGGAACTCAAGTTTAATGCCTGGATATTTAGTCATTTTGATGGGATGGGTGATCCGACGGATGCAGAGACTTGGACACACATAATTGAACGTATTTTTGACTTATTTCACCTCACAGATCCAGAGCGTTTAATTTGTGTGTTTTTCCAATTAAAAGGGCAAGCAGATTACTGGTGGGAGGCACGGAAAAAAATAATGGGGGCTCAAGAGTTAACTAATATGACCTGGGAGCAATTCAAAGAAGGATTCTATGAGAAATATATTCCCAAAAATTATCGGAAGAATTAGGAAATGGAATTTTATAATCTGAAACAAGGGAGGATGTCAGTAACAGATTACGAGCGTATATTCACTGACATGTCTAGATATGCCCCGAATCAGGTTAACACGGAGGAGAAAATGGCTGAAAAATTTTGTGGTGGGTTAAGACATGAAATAAGAATGGCACTGGCAAGCCATGATGGGTTATCTTATTCTGAATCTCTTAAACGAGTGCTTGCCAATGAGTCAGTAATGCCAGTAGAGAAACCTATGCCTAGCGTACCACCGCCACGTGCTCAAATTCAAAGTCCAGGAGACAAAAGATAGTGGGATGGTAATCGAACTCAATATGAACAAAAGAAACCATGGTATGGCCAAGATCGTGCGCAGAACTTTCTGAGACAGTCTACTTTCAATTCAGCAAGAGGTCGGCCAAGTACTATTCCAAGCTCCAATTGTAACAAGATACATAATGAGATATTGTAACATCCCAAACTTTTGTGACCCCTTTTATTGGTCTTGTGAATTTTTTAAATTTTGGAACTATGAAACTTTTGTTTCTATGTGATTAAGTGTTTTGCGTGAAATAAATTGTCGTGGTTAATGTGGAATGATGAGCTTGAGATTTTATATTTGTTTCCAATGCGGGGAAATAATTAATAGGATCATGCATTTATCCTTTTTCGAGTCAATTCATTGAAAGTTTCGGCCCTCCCTAATTATTGAGATAATATTTCATTTCGTGGGTTTAATTAATTGTTTTGGGATACTTATCCAAATTAAATCCAAACCAAATGACCCCTAGATGGTACTACATGAAATTCGAACTCCATTTTATTTTCCTTAGGAGTTTTCAAAAATCTCCTATAGGAGAAAGAATTATTTTTCATTTTGATTTAATTGGTGCTTTATTGACTCCATTCCTTTGAATTTAATCCAATTAAATCATGTTATAATTTATTTCTTCACCTAAAATAAATAGAGAGTTGGGATATTTCCTTGGATAGCAATTTTCGGCCCCTCCACTAAATTTTGGAGGATATTTTATTTGTTTCCTAATTTGTGGAATCCATTTTTATTCAAATAAATTCATATGTCTAATTAATTGGGGATGTGAATATTTTTCTTCTACTTTTCTTCCATATCACACGCCCCCTATGCAATATTTTCCTTGTGGGAATTTAATTAATTGTTGCCTATTTTATGGGAGCCTTTTTTTCCTATAAATAAATTACCTAATTTAAATCCTATTCTTTTAATTGGGGGTTTAAATAATTTCCTTGTGCAATTACCCAAGAATTTTCGGCCCCCTCCTTTATTTCCTACTTGGAGATTTAATTTAATTGTTCCCTTGTATTCATTATTTTTATTTCCTAAGTTATGAATTTATTCTTCAAGTAAATACCAAATAAATTCTTTGATTGTGCACTACATGGAATTTTCGAAAATTCCACTCTCCCACATGCCTATTTTATTCTTTTAAATTGTGGGATTTTTATTCATTAGCCTATATTTTATTTCCCCCACAAATTCTTTATTTAATTTACCCATGGATTAAACCTAACAAATAAATAGCAAATAATCAAACCCTAGCCCCCATTCACCTCAAAAATTTCGCCCCCTCTCTTCCACTCTCCCATCTCCAAAAATCCTCCATCAAACTCTTATTCTTACAATCCTTTGAAGTTATTTTCAAGAGTCTCCGACGAATCGCTTCGTTCATCGTTTCGACCGATTCGTTTTGTGTCAAAGAAGGTATATTGCTCACTTTCTATCACCCTACCCGTTTTGACCATGTTCTTGAGTCCTACATGCATGTAGAGGGTGTAGGTTTGATAGATCGCATTTTTTTACGGGAGGGAAAGTGTGTTTCGTAAGAACTTGTTTGATTTTTCGCGGTTGATTGAAATCATGTGTGTTGGATTGAAATATTTGGTTAATAATATGAGTTATGTGCAAATATGTGTATGAGGAACGTGTAAGCATGATTATGTGTTTTCGAGCATGGAAAAAAAAACGGTGTCTGTGTTCTGGAAGTTTTAAAAACCCTATTTTCGAACTTGAACCAGAAATCTGTGATGCACGACCAGTGACTTATGATCTGTATTTGACCCATCAAACGAACGAAGTTTGCTATGAAATTTTTACTGAGTAAACTTCAAGGTGTTTTCTGTGTCTCATGTGAATTTTAGCCCGTTTTATCAAAAAATAAATTTTAATAAATTTTTGAAGTTGACTGCGCAAATCTGCCAGAAACTTGAGTTCTCGCCATGAATGTTTCGTTTTCTGTTTGACTGACCAAATGACCTCCGATCGATGTGATTCTTAAACTATATGAAAATTTGAAGTGTATTCAGAGTTGTGTTAAATTTCCAGCCTTTTCGGACATCGTATGAATTTATGGTGAATTTTTCAAATGAACTGCGCAATACTGTCAGAAATTGTATGTTCCGACCAGAGAGTTTAATATGTGATATGACTGAACAAATGACGTGATTTCGGTGTGAAAATTTTCATGAATGAACTTGAAGGTGTCCTCTGTATTGTGACCAAAATTTAGCTTCTTTTGAGGTCGGGTGAATTTATAGTGATTTTTACAAAACGGTCGCGCAGTTCTGCCAGTTTTCTGCCTTGTTAAAATGACACCTAGTTTCAAGTTTAAAAGTATTATATGATGCATGTATGTCCAAGGAGCGTGTTTAAATTATGTGATCACGTGTGATAAGTTGAAATGCGATGCGTGTGTCTTTACACCTTTGTGACGTTTGTTGGGTTGGGGAATTGAGAAAGACGATGAGAAAGAAACGATAGGACATGAATAGTAATATGTTGATGTGTGAGGCTGACTTATGTTGTCATCGATAAGGGTGTTGTGTATTCGTGAACTCGAGGATCGAGAGTTGCTAAGTTGGTTTGTGAATTGCTAAGCGAACGAGGTGGGTTTTCTTTTCAAACCTTTTTACTTTTCCGAAAAATATTATGTGGCGATATATGGGTGGTTTAACTGTTATGTCATGCCATGTTGTTTTTTTTAAGAGATTGTGTGCCTGATGCCTAGTTCGTATGAGTTTACTCCGTTAGGCTATATGGCTGTGTTGTGAAACGAATTCGGGTCTGAGTAGGGCCGTAAACCCTATCAGGCTGTGTACACTGGTGGTACCGTGAGCCGTCCTTGCAAGTCGGCCGGTCTCGTGGGCGAATAGTGTGGCCACACTTTCGTCACACTGTGATGTGATTGATGGATTGATGTGAAAAGCGGGGAGATGAATTGTCTGGCCAGACTTGAATTTTTGTGTTTCTCGTGATATTTTTCTTACTGCTTAAAACCCGAGATCACTGGTATGGATGACATAACTTATTAAAATGTTTTCGGCATGAGCCCATTGAGTACAACAAGTACTCAGCCCTGCATATTATTTTTCTTATGTGCAGGTTGAGCGGGATGTTGCGGTGGATGTTGAGCTGGCTAAAGACCCTAGGATACGTTGTGTCGTCATACATAGGCGTGATCCTTGACTCTCCCTGAACCTTAATTATCCGCTGCTATGTTTTAAATTATGTCTTAAGACCTTTATCTTTTCGTGTTGTGTTTGAACATGTATGGTGATGTTAGGTTTAAACGAGTGTTTACGTTGTCTTTCTGAAAGTGGTGTTTTCCGAGATTTAAGTTAAATGTTCGTTTTACCTTAGTTTTTTTTATATATAGTTGTATCTCTTAAGTCAAATTTTTCCGGTGCCCTTTCTAAAAGTATGTTTCTTTACGTCTTTAAAAAAAAAACCTTAAACTTCTTTAAACTAAGTTGTTTTCTTTCTTTAAGTCTTAAGCTGTTCTTTTAAACTGTTGTCCATGCATGTCGGTCACGATCGCCGCGTTTGTGATACCCTTGGTATGGGCGGTCGTGACAGAGTGGTATCAGAGCTTTGTTCTTTCGCTCTGGTCCGAGAGTCTTCTTTTACTTTGAGTCTAAGTTAGTGAATCCTTTTTTACTAGAAGTGTCGTGAAGGCTCAACATCCACAGCATCACGCTCAACCAATGAAAGTGAGGTATGTTTTATTTGTTGAAGGCATGTGAGATAGATGCATGAAATGGATGACGATATGATATGACGTTTGACAAGTTTATGCATGTGAATGAATGATATGCATAAGGATGAGTTGTAATGGAATGAATATATGAGCATGATTGGCTTGATAACTTAAGCATGTACTATGTGCGTAAATATGATGTTGTAATAGCATGATTGCGTGGAATACGAGTATGATTGACGTGATAATTAAGACATGTATTGTATGTACAAAGGTGATATCGATGTGGTATGAATACGTGTGAGCATGAACTTGGTGATGTTTCTAAATGTGAATTATGCGCGAAAATACTACAACAATAGCATGCAAAGATATGAAACGTTAAGACAACGACAAACTTTCAAACTACGCGACCAACTTAAGAACCTTTTCAAGCGAACAATAATACAATTTGGTGTTTTAAAAGAAACTTTCGTCTTTACGTAGATGGTACGAACGAAACGAACCGCGCTTAAGAGCAGTCAGTATAGTGCCAGAATGCGACAAGCGATATACGATTACGACCACTTTGAGAGAGAGGAAGGCAAAGCCTTGAGAGAGGTTGTCGCCCGTTTTGAAACCCTATGGCGAGATGTCTGCGGGTACCATGTATCGGCCTATGGTGGCATAAGAAGGCTAATTGAGTTGATGCCCGACAATTGGGAGTCTTGGATGGAAACAACAGCCAGTCGGTTCATGTGGTATGAACCAAGAAACCAGATGATGGATGGCGACAAGAAAGGTTTCCTAAAGGCCCTAACGTGTGCTTTGATTGACTCACGTTCCGAGCGACCACCGTTGACAGAAGAAGGGAAAGATGAAACAGTATGGGAAGATAAAGACGTGATCGAGGTTAAACCCACGGCAGAAAGAGAAGTAGTACCACAAGAAGAGATGGTTCCGGGTTTTGAGGATTATTATGTGGAAGATAGCATGGATATCGAAGAAGCCCTCCGCATGGTTGACGAGTATCACGTAGGAGAAGACCCGGAAGAGGAAGAGGACCCGGAAGAGGAAGAGTACAACGATGGATAGTTAGATGTCGTTTTGTTTTCTTAAGTTGTTATGACGATGGCAGTAGTACCTTTTTGTTTCCAAACGAGTACTATGTTTTTCCTTTCCACGTTATCTATGGAAGTTCCACTTTTCGCATAACTTTACGTGCTTGTGTTTTATCGTATCGTACGCGTGCATGAAAGTGGTGATGTTTTAATAACGATGTTCTCACAACGATGCTAACCTGTGTTTTAGATCAACATGCCCCCAAGACGTAGACGTGGTCCGCATGTGGAGAACAACGTGGGGGAACAGACAGAGGGAGGTGTCGGGAATCCACCCCCGCCTCCACCACCACCTCTACCCCAACCTAACGAAAGGGAGTACATCAAGGCCTTTCGGAAAGAGAACCCACCCAAGTTCGATGGATTGGGAGAGCCCCCGAAGGCGGAGGCATGGGTACGCGACATTGAGCGTGTCTTTGAGTTTATGGGATGCACGGATAGGGAACGCCTGGCCTGCGTGACGTATCAGCTGACAGGACCCGCTGACTTTTGGTGGGAAACGAAGAAGAGAACCATGGACCCCGCTCGCCGTGAGGCGCTTACTTGGGAAGAGTTTAAGGAAGAAGTTTACAATAAGTATGTTCCCATGAGTTATCGGCGGGCGAAGGTAGTGGAGTTCCACACTTTAAAACAAGGAAGTATGACGGTCACGGAGTACGACCGCGCCCTATGTGAGATGACTCGTTATGCGCCAGAATTGGTGGATACAGACGAGAAGATGGCTGCGAAGTTCCGTTCCGGCCTTAGGCCCGAGATAAGGGTAGCTGTGGCCAGTCGCAGGGGAATTCCTTATTCTGAGGTGTTGGGTTGTGCCTTAGATGTGGAGGAAGCACTACCCAAGAATGAGAGGACAACAAACCCTACCCCATCTGCACCCCCAGCGAACTTTAGGGACAAAAGGAAGTGGGAGGGAAATCGAGCTCCTTTTGACAATAAGAGGCGCTTCTCCACTTTTCGGCAACCGCAGAATCATGGGCGCCAATTGGTGCCACAGCAGAGGGGAAACCCGCAGAGAACACCCTACTGTAATCGGTGCTCCAAGCATCATGTTGGAGAGTGCCGAGTTGGAGGCATCCGGTGTTACGCCTGCAGTGGAAACGAGCACATGTCTCGAGAGTGCCCAAACAACAACAAAGGTGGAGTGAAGAATGGGCAAGTATAGAGACCACCACAACAGCCTCAACCAATCCGACAAGTGGCCCCACAGCAAGCAAGGGCATACGCACTCAAAGGGAATCAAGGGCAGGAACCCCAAGCCAGCAAGGGCAAGGAGAATTTGGCAGGTATGGGAACGCTCCAACAACTGCCTATTATTGTGCTGTTTGATACGGGTGCTTCGCATTCTTTTATTTCCGTGTCATGTGTGAATGCCTTAGAACTTCCTACTGCTAAGCTTGAGTCGAATTTGAATGAATCTTCACCGGTTGGAGGATTGATTGACATTGTGAGAACTTGCTCGAACATAGAGTTTGTGTTAGGAGAACTAGGAGTAGTGGCCCAACTTTTGCACGTTATACCTTTGGAGAATGTAGACATAATCTTGGGAATGGATTGGCTTACCGAGAACCACGCAACGATTCACTGTAAAGAGAGACAGATTTCTTTTCAAGCCCCGGGCGAAGAACCGACTATCTTGAACGGGATCTCCATGAATCGACGAACCTCCATAATCTCCGCTTTGCAAGCAACTACGATGATAAGAAAAGGGCGTCCGGCGTATCTTGTGTACTTAAATGGAGAGGAAAAGGAGGAGTTGAAAGTGGAAGACGTGGCAGTGGTGCGAGATTTTCCCGATGTGTTTCCTGAAGCTTTGCCAGGACCGCCGCCCGACAGACACGTGGAGTTCGCCATTGACTTGGAACCAGGGTCAGCGCCAGTATCAAAGGCGCCATACCGAATGGCCCCTAAGGAGTTGGCCGAGTTAAAGGTTCAGTTGCAAGAACTGTTAGACTTGGGTTTTATTCGACCCAGTGTGTCACTATGGGGAGCGCCAGTTTTGTTCGTTAAGAAGAAGGATGGCACGATGAGGATGTGCATCGACTATCGTGAGCTCAACAAGATGACTTTAAAGAATAAGTACCCACTGCCGAGGATTGATGATTTGTTTGACCAACTTCGAGGAGCGGGCGTATTCTCGAAAATGGATTTGAGATCAAGGTATCATCAACTAAAGGTCCGACGAGAGGATGTGCCTAAGACTGGTTTTCGCACTCGTTATGGCCATTATGAATTTGTCGTGATGCCTTTTGGGCTGACCAACGCCCCAGCCGTTTTCATGGACTTGATGAACCGAGTTTTCCACGAGTATCTTGACAAGTTTGTGTTAGTCTTCATCGACGACGTGTTGGTATACTCAAAGAACGAGGAAGAACATAGATGGCATCTACAAACAGTGTTGGAAACGTGGCGAAGGGAGAAACTGTACGCCAAGTTCAGTAAGTGTGAGTTCTGGTTGACTCGAGTGAACTTTCTTGGTCATATTGTGACGGCAAATGGAATTCAAGTAGACCCAGCAAAGGTCGAGGCCGTGCAAAATTGGAAATCGCCGAAAACGCCAAGTGAAATCCGCAGTTTCTTGGGATTGGCAGGATATTATCGACGATTCATTGAAGGATTCTCTAAGATTGCGAGACCGATGACGCAACTACTAAAGAAAGGAATTAAGGTGGTTTGGACGCCAGAGTGCGAGGCGAGTTTCCAACTATTGAAGGAGAAGTTGACTACCGCACCAGTCCTAGCAGTACCCGAACCCGACAAGGACTTCGCCGTCTATACGGACGCGTCGAAGGTAGGACTAGGATGCGTGTTGATGCAAGATGGGAAGGTGATAGCGTATGCTTCCCGACAGTTGAGACCGAATGAGCTGAATTTTCCGACCCATGATTTGGAGTTAGCAGCAGTGGTGCATGCACTGAAAATTTGGAGACACCATCTCTATGGAGTGAGATGCGAAATCTATACGGACCACAAGAGTCTCAAGTATTTCTTCGAGCAGAAGGAGCTAAACATGCGACAACGACGTTGGCTAGAGGTCGTGAAGGACTATGACTGTGGTATTAACTATCATCCGGGCAAGGCGAACGTGGTCGCCGATGCCTTGAGTAGGAAGAACTAACCTCAACTGGGAATCGTTGATTCATGAGTTCGCCAAGATGAGTTTAGAAATAGTGGAAGCGCCCGAGACAGTAGGTGGAAGCTTGGCGACGATAGTGATTGAGCCAGATTTGAGAACCAAGCTCATAGAAGCCCAGCGACGTGATGGAAAGCTGGAGGAATTACGTGCAAAGGTGAGAGCCGAGGAGCTGGACCATTACCGCGAGGAGGCGGATAATGCCTTGACGTACGATGGGCGATTGTGTGTGCCGAGCGATGAGACGTTAAAGGAGGAGATTTTGAGTGAAGCGCACGACACACCTTACACTGTTCACCCCGGAAGCACGAAGATGTATCGGGATTTGAAGCAACGGTTTTGGTGGAATGGAATGAAAGGGGACGTAGCGTCATATGTGGAACGATGTCTAGCATGCCAACAAGTGAAGGCCTTACACCAACGGCCATATGGGAAGTTACAACCGCTTGAAATTCCCGAATGGAAGTGGGAGCATCTAGCTATGGATTTCGTGACGGGTTTGCCAAAGTCACAGAAGGGCAACACTGCGATTTGGGTGATCATTGATCGACTTACTAAAAACGTGCACTTCTTACCGATTAAGATTACTTATGGCGCGGACAAGTTAGCAAAACTATACTTGAATGAGATTGTGCGTTTGCATGGAGTGCCAAAGACTATTGTGTCCGACCGTGATACGAAGTTCACATCGAAGTTTTGGATGAGTTTGCAACGAGAATTGGGCACACAATTGCACTTCAGCACTGCTTATCACCCGCAATCGGATGGGCAGTCAGAGAGGACGATTCAGACGCTTGAGGATATGTTGCGAGCCGTTGTCCTAGATCGAGGGGAAAGTTGGGAAACTGTCCTACCATTGGTTGAATTCGCCTACAACAACAGTTATCAAGCGACGATCGATATGGCTCCGTACGAAGCCTTATATGGTAAGAAGTGTCAATCTCCACTTTATTGGGATGAAGTCGGCGAGAGGAAGATGTTAGGACCCGACGCTATAAAGGAGATGACCGAAATTGTGCATCAAATCCGCGGAAGGATCAAGGAAGCTCAAGACAGACAGAAGTCGTATGCTGACGTGCGTCGAACGGAAATCAAATTCGACGTTGGTGACAAAGTGTTCTTGAAAGTGTCCCCGACGAGAGGAGTTGTGAGATTTGGAGTGAAAGGCAAGCTGAAGCCGCGTTTTGTGGGACCGTACGAGATCATCGACGAAGTAGGTCCTGTAGCGTATCGATTGGCGTTACCACCCAGCTTTGGGAACGTGCACAACGTGTTCCACGTATCGCAGTTGCGCAAGTACGTGTTCGACCCCAAACATGTGATTCACCAAGAGGAAGTGATCCTAACCCCCGACATGAGCTACGAGGAAAAGCCCGAAGCAATCCTAGATCGGAAAGTACAAGAGCTACGAAACAAGACGATAGCGTCCGTGAAGGTGTTGTGGAAGCACCATGGTCCCGAGGAAGCTACATCGGAAAGAAGAGTTTCCCGAATTGTTTGTGTGAGACGATTAAATTTCGGGACGAAATTTCTGTTTAGAGGGGAAGGATGTAACATCCCAAACTTTTGTGACCCCTTTTATTGGTCTTGTGAATTTTTTGAATTTTGGAACTATGAAACTTTTGTTTCTATGTGATTAAGTGTTTTGCGTGAAATAAATTGTCGAGGTTAATGTGGAATGATGAGCTTGAGATTTTATATTTGTTTCCAATGCGGGGAAATAATTAATAGGATCATGCATTTATCCTTTTTTGAGTCAATTCATTGAAAGTTTCGGCCCTCCCTAATTATTGAGATAATATTTCATTTCGTGGGTTTAATTAATTGTTTTGGGATACTTATCCAAATTAAATCCAAACCAAATGACCCCTAGATGGTACTACATGAAATTCGAACTCCATTTTATTTTCCTTGGGAGTTTTCGAAAATCTCCTATAGGAGAAAGAATTATTTTTCATTTGATTTAATTGGTGCTTTATTGACTCCCTTCCTTTGAACTTAATCCAATTAAATCATGTTATAATTTATTTCTTCACCTAAAATAAATAGAGAGTTGGGATATTTCCTTGGATAGCAATTTTCTGCCCCTCCACTAAATTTTGGAGGATATTTTATTTGTTTCCTAATTTGTGGAATCCCTTTTTATTCAAATAAATTCCTATGTCTAATTAATTGGGGATGTGAATATTTTTCTTCTACTTTTCTTCCATATCACACGCCCCCTATGTAATATTTTCCTTGTGGGAATTTAATTAATTGTTGCCTATTTTATGGGAGCCTTTTTCCTATAAATAAATTACCTAATTTAAATCCTATTTTTTTAATTGGGGATTTAAATAATTTCCTTGTGCAATTACCCAAGAATTTTCGGCCCCCTCCTTTATTTCCTACTTGGAGATTTAATTTAATTGTTCCCTTGTATTCATTATTTTTATTTCCTAAGTTATGAATTTATTCTCCAAGTAAATACCAAATAAATTCTTTGATTGTGCACTACATGGAATTTTCGAAAATTCCACTCTCCCACATGCCTATTTTATTCTTTTAAATTGTGGGATTTTTATTCATTAGCCAATATTTTATTTCCCCCACAAATTCTTTATTTAATTTACCCATGGATTAAACCTAACAAATAAATAGCAAATAATCAAACCCTAGCCCCCATTCACCTCAAAAATTTCGCCCCCTCTCTTCTCTCCCTCTCCCACACGTTTTTCATCTTCCACTCTCCCATCTCCAAAAATCCTCCATCCAACTCTTGTTCTTACAATCCTTTGAAGTTATTTTCAAGAGTCTCCGACGAATCGCTTCGTTCATCGTTTCGACCGATTCGTTTTGTGTCAAAGAAGGTATATTGCTCACTTTCTATCACCCTACCCGTTTTGACCATGTTTTTGAGTCCTACATGCATGTTGAGGGTATAGGTTTGATAGATCGCATTTTTTTACGGGAGGGAAAGTGTGTTTCGTAAGAACTTGTTTGATTTTTCGCGGTTGATTGAAATCATGTCTGTTGGATTGAAATATTTGGTGAATAATATGAGTTATGTGCAAATATGTGTATGAGGAATGTGTAAGCATGATTATGTGTTTTCGAGCATGGAAAAAAAAACGGTGTCTGTGTTTTGGAAGTTTTAAAAACCCTATTTTCGAACTTGAACCAGAAATATGTGATGCACGACCAGTGACTTATGATCTGTATTTTACCCATCAAACGGACTAATTTTGCTATGAATTTTTACTGAGTAAACTTCAAGGTGTTTTCTGTGTCTCGTGTGAATTTCAGCCCGTTTTATCAAAAAATGAATTTTTAATAAATTTTTGAAGTTGACTGCGCAAATCTGCCAGAAACTTGAGTTCTCGCCATGAATGTTTCGTTTTCTGTTTGACTGACCAAATGACCTCCGATCGATGTGATTCTTGAACTATATGAAAATTTGAAGTGTATTCTGAGTTGTGTTAAATTTCCAGCCTTTTCGGGCATCGTATGAATTTATGGTGAATTTTTCAAATGAACTGCGCAATACTGTCAGAAATTGTGTGTTCCGACCAGAGAGTTTAATATGTGATATGACTGACCAAATGACGTGATTTCGGTGTGAAAATTTTCATGGATGAACTTGAAGGTGTCCTCTGTATTGTGACCAAAATGGTGAATTTATAGTGATTTTAGCTTCTTTTGAGGTCGGGTGAATTTATAGTGATTTTTACAAAACGGTCGCGCAGTTCTGCCAGTTTTCTGCCTTGTTAAAATGACACCTCACTACTAGAAAATTGGCTTTTTATGGCACTTCAAAATGCCACCAGAATTATATTAACATTACACTTTATCTATAATGGCACTTGAAACAAGTGTCAGCCCCAACACATGTAGTAATAGTTCATGTGTAAGTAAAGATCAATCATTGCTACACTTAAAAAATGTAATGAAGAATCACATCTAATGGCACTAGAAATTGCCACAACATGTTCTATTAGACTACACCACTATACTTGACGTAAATTTAAGGAATAACCCCCATAAATATATATTATTACAATTTCATCCTGCATTTTAAATAATTTACAATCTAGTCTACAAATTTCTATAATTTATCTTTACATCCTTAAAATATTAATAAATTATATTTTAATCCTTCAAATACTTGAAATTATACTTGACGTATATACCTAGTGTATATATAATATTCTAGTTTCACCTCCATCATATATTCATATTAAACTATAATTATTCATCCAACAAAATTTCATAAACAACAAATTCCAATAAAACGCCATATTTAAATAACATAAGGTCAAAGTATCTAGTGCCAAAATGTAATGTATTTTCAATCTACATGCTAAACAATATTAAAAGTGTTGTTCATCTTCTACAAAAAATACACAAAAGATACTAGAACTAGTAAAATCCTATCTATCCAGAAGTGCATTGCTTGTTTCTTCAGATATGTTAGGCTCTTAAATCTGTCGAAAGAGCAAAAGTTCTCTGCGACACCACCTGAAACATTTGATTTTAAAAATCTGGAGTTATACATAAACAACAATTATATATATGTAATATGTACCAGAAGAATTAAAAAAAAACTGTAAGAAACAAACTGTCAAAGAATGAAATATAACCAAATGGGAAAAAAAACACACATATTAGAAAATAGAGGCACAAAACTTTGTAACTGTAATTGTGGTCCCAATTCTAGAATATCCTGTTTTTTAGATAATGTCAAAGTATGTAAGGCTCTAAGCAAGATACATCAATGTTATAGGAAGATAAAACTTAGCACAATCAACATCCCTCTAAACTATATGGTGTATAAAAATGTGTATTAGAGATATATGATAAGAAACTATATCTACTAGGGAATCTAAAATGATTTACATCCACAAAGCCATATATATAACATGAGAAGAAAAGTAAAGGTCAAAATAATCCCTAATACAAGTAGCATAATAAAATGCATATACCAAATTAATCATACAAATACTATAATTTATTTAAACTTTCCAAGTACTTGTGGTCCAAGAAGAGAATGTATCAATATTCAATGGTTCACTTAATGGGTTCCACCTGCATATATAGAGGCGGATATGCACTATAGATCAAACTAAAGTGCATTTGTAATTATATGTAAGTAAATAATTTATGAAATATACCAAAAAAGATGGCCAAGCAATCATATGACCAACTGTCTGGAAAAGCTCTTGCAAGTTGTCGTAGGGTCTGATCAACTGCTCCTTAGGTTCAACCACAACTTTAACATTTATTTCACACCAATTCAATCCTAACATTTGTCCGCCAACTTTTGTACTTGGATCTATGCTATGAATATATCCTTTGGCAACAATTTGTTTTGTGAAATAATTCAGCAGGTAAGAAATAAAAATTGTTCAAAAACGTTTTGCAGTGATTATTAGAATTCAATTAGTGATTAGATGAATTTGATTAAAAAGAAAATAGATTAGTATTACATATCTGTTAATACTGAATTCAAGAGTAGATTAAACCGACCATATATTTCACCCAAAATAAACCTAAACCACTATCAATGAAGTTCCCATGATGCACCCACAATTGTCAAAAATTGTATTCCAAACATAAATAAGCATTATTCTTCCCAGAACAGGGGCTACATATATTAACCAATTTCAATTAATTTCAAGCATTATTTCACCTTCTCAAAGTAATTTCAACGAGAAACCCTACAATCCAACAATGAAAACAGATATTACTCTTGCAAGAATGTCTCCATCAAGATTCAGCAAAGAACACTTACCTTATAATCGAATTAGAAATTCCCGATGTTAGAGAAATGACCTTCAGCTGTTGGTTTTAGTTTCGAATTATCTTTGGTCACCGGAGAATGAGTTATTCTTTTCTTGGGAATTGTAGAAGAAATCGTAAATGGGAGTTGTGGAAAGAGTGGACGGTTTTGATATTTGAGATTTAGCGCTATGATTTGGAAAGATTTGGCGCTTGATTTTCAGAGAATGAAGAACGGGGAGGATCCCCCTATGTGCTTCAACTAATACTCCGTAATATTTAATAGGAGTGATAAATATATACTCTAATTAAATATAAGTGAAATCATCAATCATATAAATAATTAACTACGAAAGAAAAAATTTAAGGATGACATATTTTTGAGTTAATTCTTTATTCCAAGAATGATAGTTTTAATTAGAGTATTATTTCAAACTCAATGATCCCCAACTTAATGTTAATGAATTGAAATCATCAATTGTATAAAATAATTAAGTACAAAGGTATACAGTAAATGATATATTGTTGAAAATTATTAATGCACTAGTTACTTAAAAATATAAAAACAAGAATGATATATTGAAAAAAAGGAAAAGGAAATATGTGCGTTTTGTACCACATCATTTTGTGCTATGTTTTGAAGCACGGTAGGGGATCCTTCCCCGAATGAAGAATGATAAATACAAGCGCTTATTTTCAGAGAATGAAGAATGATAAATACACGTATATTAGTATATAATATCAATAAAATATGTATATGTAGTACAATAAAATAGAACTAATATCAACATCCATCTAAATTGTTAACAATGAGTATCATTTATTTGCATATTATTTTAAAACATTGATGATTATCAAGTTTTAAAAATAGTTGTTTTTATGACTTTCTTAATTAATTTTTCGTAAGAATATTTATGAAAATTATAGGTAATTGCTTAAAATAGAGCTATAAGGAAAAAATAATTATTGTAATTTAAGTCAAATTCAACATGAGTTTGAGCTTTGAAAGTTAGATAATTAATTTTTGGAACTTTCCAAAATATTAATTTCTTTAATTGAAAGTGTAAGTAAACAAACATTATTATGGCATTTATTTAAAATGTAGCATTAGTATTTGATAGCAGTGCAGCAACATACTAGTGTAATGACAAGTGATTTATATTGGCATCTTTAAGAAAGTGCCACTAAGTTAATGTAGTGAAAGGCCATATTTTTAGTAGTGCCTAGTTTCAAGTTTAAAAGTATTATATGATGCATGTATGTCCAAGGAGCGTGTTTAAATTATGTGATCACGTGTGATAAGTTGAAATGCGATGCGTGTGTCTTTACACCTTTGTGACGTATGTTGGGTTGGAGAATTGAGAAAGACGATGAGAGAGAAACGATAGGACATGCATAGTAATATGTTGACGTGTGAGGCTGACTTATGTTGTCATTGACAAGGGTGTTGTGTATTCGTGAACTCGAGGATTGAGAGTTGCTAAGTTGGGTTGTGAATTGCTAAGCGAACGAGGTGGGTTTTCTTTTCAAACCTTTTTACTTTTTCGAAAAATATTATGTGGCGATATAAGGGTGGTTTAACTGTTATGTCATGCCATGTTGTTTTTTTTATGAGATTGTGTGCCTGATGCCTAGTTCCTATGAGTTTACTCCGTTAGGCTATATGGCTGTGTTGTGAAACGAATTCGGGTCTTAGTAGGGCCGTAAACCCTATCAGGCCGTGTACACTGGTGGTACCGTGAGCCGTCCTTGCAAGTCGGCCGGTCTCGTGGGCGAATAGTGTGGCCACACTTTCGTCTCACTGTGATGTGATTGATGGATTGATGTGAAAATCGGGGAGATAAATTGTCTGGCCAGACTTGAATTTTTGTGTTTCTCGTGATATTTTTCTTACTGCTTAAAAACCCGAGATCACTGGTATGGATGACATAACTTATTAAAATATTTTCGGCATGAGCCCATTGAGTACAACAAGTACTCAACCCTGCATATTATTTTTCTTATGTGCAGGTTGAGCGGGATGTTGCGGTGGATGTTGAGCTGGCTAAAGACCCTAGGATACGTTGTGTTTTAAATTATGTCTTAAGACCTTAATCTTTTCGTGTTGTGTTTGAGTATGGTGGTGTTAGGTTTAAACGAGTGTTTACGTTGTCTTTCTAAAAATGGTGTTTTCCGAGATTTAAGTTAAATGTTCGTTTTACCTTAGTTTTTTTTATATATAGTTGTATCTCTTAAGTCAAATTTTTCCGGTGCCCTTTCTAAAAGTATGTTTCTTTACGTCTTTAAAAAAAAAACCTTTAACTTCTTTAAACTAAGTTGTTTTCTTTCTTTAAGTCTTAAGCTGTTCTTTTAAACTGTTGTCCATGCATGTCGGTCACGATCGCCGCGTTTGTGATACCCCTGGTATGGGCGGTCGTGACAAATATGTAGAGCCGGGACTGAAGCTTGTTATAAGTGTGGTAAAATTGGTCATTTTGCTAAAGATTGTGGAAAGGGTATAGGATACCTTGAAATCTGGCAGGTATGGCCATGCCACTTGACATACCTGAGGGAGAAAAAGGAAATCTGCAGGTATGGCCATGCTACTTGACATACCTGTCATTTTATTATTTGATATTGGCGCTTCTCATTCTTTTATATCGGACTCTTGTATTGATACCTTGAAATTGACTACTGAACCAGCTGATATAAAATTAAGGTAACCTCACCCGTCGGGGGAATTATAGAAATCACTCGAACTTGCTCGAACATAGAAGTCTTGTTGGGAGAACATAAGATCCTAGTTAGTAATTTGAAAGTCCTGAATATGTGTGATGTTGACCTTCTACTAGAAATGGATTGGTTGGCTGAAAACTATGTCACCATCCAATGTAAAGAAAGAAAAATTTTCTTTCAAAACACAAGAGTCCTGAAGTTCTCTTTTTTATATCTAGGACTTTTCAACTACCTATAATGAATGAGAAGTTTACTCCAACATTGTCGTTTCCTTTCTTTCTTTTATTAAACTCAAATCTACTGCTTGAAAAAGGACCTCTAGCACGCAGTCTGCTCTTGTCGTTGAGTTCTCTTTCCGCATACCAAGCTTCCAATATGATCAATATTGTATCAGTGTCATTTGTGTATTTTTGTTGGTCCCACTTTTGCTCAGATATTCCAAATCAGTGGCGAATCTAGACCCCGAAAATGGTGGGGCGGAATTTATTATTTAAAAATTAAATATTTAATTTAATACTCCCTCCGTCCCATAAAAATATGGGCAATGTGTAGGCATGGAAATTAAGATAAAATTGGTAAAGTGTGAGAGATGAGAGGAATGATATGGTAAAGTATGAGAGAGGAGGAGAATGATAGTTAAAGTAGCGTTAGTGGATAGTGGGACCTACATTATTAAATTGATATAACTTTCCAAAAATGAAATCCACATATTTTTGTGGGACGGACAAAAATGGAAAGTGCACATATTTTTATGGGACGGAGGGAGTATTATTTTTATGGAAAGTAGCACTAGCTTCGTTAATAAAATATAAACATGCATTAGCTAGAAAATATGTATTATTCATTTAAAAATATAAAATTACTGTAAATATTATATACATTCAAAACCATCGTAAATATTATATACAAAAGTGATATAAGTAGAGTAGTAAATGCTTGGGTTTGAAACCCCTTGCATGTTAAACAGTTAATTACATCCTAGAACATAAATAATTCATGCTTAAAGAATATAAATCCTAAAACATGATTTCTACGGTTTAGAGTTACTGATTTTGATTCTCCAAAGAATCGTCGATTGCTCGCGCCTTCTCCACGTGATGATCTTCAATACTAGACCACAGATCTTCTGACTAGTTCTCGAACTGTATCTCGATATCAGAGTGGGATGATCTTATCAAAATACTAGGACTCGAATAAAGAAGACAGAACTTTCTCACGGAGGAGAGCTGAAGAAAAATTCGTCTCCTTCATTAATTAGAGAGGGACGGAAATTTCATGTAGAATAAAAGTGTATTTTCTGTCTCATTTATTCTCCTCTTTATATTAAGTTCATATTGGGCCCGACCCAGTCAGGGATCTATGGATGGTTTTAGATATGACCTCACCCAATTAGCATTTTACTAATTAAATTAAACCCACAATTTAATATAAGCTTATATTGGAATATTACGAGGAGCCACTACATAAGTAATATTGCACTGCCCAACCAAATCCAAAATTACAAGTAATCCGGGTTTCTGTTATGTTTATTGTTTATTTCTCACGCTTAAGATATAAATGTCAATTAATTAATTAATTTCTGCTATGGACTTAATTAATTAACATCTTATTAATTCCAAGAGTGGACTTAGCAAGAAACACTTATTTATTATTCATGGAATAATTAAATTCTAACCGGCCAGTTTCCGAAAAATAAAACATTGTTCAATCCCCTTTTGAGGAAATTATTAAACGAGACTCACCTCGCGCACGATTCAACATAATAGCAATCCTAGCACCTCTGGATATTAATCACCACTACCCAATATATCAGGATTATTGGGTTGCGAAAAACCCGCACCATTTGATAAGTCAAAGTAGTGCATAATCAATACCGTATGCTCAATGCTAACGTATGTAGATTAAGAAATAATATTTTATCAAGACCTAGTCTTTCTGTAGATGGCATAAAGAGAGGTCTTACTGTTAGATCCATTCAGTGCTATACCACACCAACGTCATCTTATTTCAGAAAGACATAGAAATAATCGAACTGACATTGCAACCTTTCACAATAGGTAGTCTAAGCCTATCTGGGTTGTGAAATTCATCTTTTGATTTTGCAAAGCATTGCATAGAACCGATCGTGTTACCTTAAAGTGGACGACGCTCACAACCAGTCTACTAAGCAAAAGACTCAGACTTTGTTTGCTTCTTATACATTTAAATATTTTAACAACATCTTATAAATTCACAAGCAAACACAATGTAATAATATACTGATTCTATTCGTGCGATACTGCTCGAATAATACTGAATCGGGTTAAAAGTGGATTGTAGAGTTTTTCGTATACAAGCAAAATTCTATTCGGGCGAACTTGCTCGAAACATGCTTTTCAGTATACCAAAGCTAACAGTAAATATTTAGATTTCAAAAATATTTAAAATGTTTATATTTTTACATAGAGAATTCACAAATTATAAATACTTTAGGACTAAAAAATATTAACACAAGATTAAAAATGATTTTAACTAAAGAATAAATATAACAACATAATATATGCAAATTAGAAAAAGTTTAGATTTCATAAAGTATTTAAAGGTATTATTTTGATAATAAGAAGAAATATGAATTGTTAAAACAAAAAAAGTAAAAAATATGTTGAGGGTTGAACCCTAGACCTCTTAGTTAAACCCTAGACCTCTTAGTTAAAAACCCAACAACCAAACCGTTAGACTACTACATTTTATATGACATTTATCGAAAACAAAGTACATTTCTACACTCCAGGGAGGGGGCGGATATGGTATTTTCGGCTCGATTCAAGAGAAAGTTTAGACTCTTCGAACTGCCGGGAGGGGGCGACTGCCCCTCCTGCCCCCTACATCCGCCAGTGGTGGAGGGTTCTACCCTACCTTGGTGGGATATGGTGGAATATTTTCAATGTTGCGGCAAAGGAGTACAAGAAAGAGTTGGACGAGATCAAAATCACAGCAAGGTGGCTTGACTAGGTAGCAGCCCTAGTCTTCAAAGTACTCGACGAAGAAATCATGCCCACCACTGCTGAATCAATTTGTAGACTTCTCGCCCAATATTTTTGTCTAAAATCTTACTCATCTACATTTATTTGAGAATGTGATGTTGAATTTAAGCACTTGTTTAAGATTATAGTGATGTGAATATAAGAACAATCAATTTTTTAGCACGGTGACTTGATATCCGCACGCTCCAGCATTGCTTCAATTCGCACGATTAAATTCACATGGTGCTTTAAATTCGTACGCTCCAGCACATACTCACAGTGACTCTCACATTGTTCTATTAGAATGACTTGAAATTCGCACGGTGCTTGTGACATAATCGCGATGATGGACGATGAGTTTTGGTCATCTTACATCGTTTGGCATTCTTTAGGGAGTGCAAAAA
This sequence comes from Salvia splendens, assembly GCF_004379255.2. Lineage (NCBI taxonomy): Eukaryota > Viridiplantae > Streptophyta > Magnoliopsida > Lamiales > Lamiaceae > Salvia > Salvia splendens. Next base: position 32,304,049 of record NC_056040.1, read on the forward strand.
ACAATTTACTATTTTTTCAAATTTATTTTTAATTTCCTATATGTTTCAATGTGATGATAGAGGCCTTTACAATTTACACAAATACCAAAAGTTAAATATTTTATACCAATAATAAGAAAATAGATTTTAGCAATGTAAGGGGAGCTTAACCTTTTCCTTTCTTTTATGTGTTCAATGTTGGAAAAAAATGAATATTGTTATGGTATTTTAAGAAGAAAAGAAAGGAAAAATTATACTCCCTCCGTCCAAATTAAGTTGGTATAAATTTTCGGATATGAATATTAAGAAATTGCGTTGAATAGATTAAATGAAAGTGAAATAAAATAGAAGAGGGATAAAAGTATGAGAGATAAGAGAAAGTAAAGCATGCGATTAAATAAAGTAAGAGTAATTGGATATTTTATTTTATTTTATCAAAAAATGAAATGACTCAACTTCGTTGGGACGTCTCAAAAATGAATACGACTCAACTTAGGTGAGACGGAGAGAGTATTTGAAAGAGAGAGAATCAATAATTACATTTTTTATTATTGTGGAGATAGGATAATAAGAGTTTAAATAGAAGATTAAAACTCTATGTAGTTAGACTCTTTTTTGCAATCTTGTTATCTTGAAAGTGTTGGAGATTAGAGAATATCTCGCAAAGAATGAAGAAGATTACCTTAAATCAGGAGAAGATTAGACGAGATATTTAGACGACAAATTAGGGAGATTTGATTGAGGAAATCTTACCATGTATAATACTCCCTAGGTCTATATATGATGTATCACTTCATTGTCAATATACAACACACAATTATACAATATACAATTTCTACATGGCTCAGAAAAATATCATCATAGCCCAAAAACATACCTCTCTCGACCGAAACGGCGAGAAGACCAATCAAGTCAAAGAAATGGCAGATGAGAAACCAGAAATCGAACCTGTGGCCGAAAAGATCAGGCCGAGTAAAAGTGTTACCATAGCCTTCAAGTTGAATGGCTTGAACTATCCATTATGGGCACGATTGATGAAAGTGTCCAAAGGCGGCCGAGGAGTCTACCGCCACATATCAGGAGCACCACCTCCGCCACTGCCGACGGAGAAGGGATATTCTGATTGGGAGGAGATAGACCTAATAGTCTTCTCCTGGATAATCGACAATATGGAAACCAACCTCATCGCCGATTTCGCACATCACCAAACGGCGAAGGCACTGTGGGATACTCTCGCCGTCACTTTAGCAAGTTCGGCGGACTCATATCTCATATATGATCTGCGAGACAAGGCAAGCAAAATTATGCAAGGAGATTCAACATTAGAAGCCTACTGGAGCAGGCTACATGGGGCTTGGATCGACATCGATCGATGCCCTCAAAAAACCGTGAATTGCTGCGACAAAGGAGTAGCACAATACCGAGACATCAAATCCGAACTAAGGCTATTTAAATTTCTCACCGGATTGAATGAAAAGTACGACTGGGTCCGACGCGAGATCCTCAAAGAGGACCCCTACCCCTCAGCCGACGTTGCATATGGGTGGGTGAAACGGGAGGCGGCTCGACTCAAGATCATGCCACCGGCATCCGATTCAACCTCCATCACTGTCGGAAGTGAGACATCATCGGGGGTCGGATTCGGATTTGGAGCTCGAGAGTACCGTCAACCACAGCCGCAAAACAGAGGACATCCGTCACCGATGCAACGCTCCGCCGCCAACCGCCGGGGAAGCAACAAACCGGACAAATCCAGGCTCTGGTGCTCGCACTGCGGAATGCACAAACACACAAAGGAAACGTGCTTCTAATTGGTGGGGTATCTAGAGTGGTGGGAAGAAGAGAAGGCCGGAAAAGCCAAGATTGCCGTCGGAACCAACAGCGGGGGAAGAAACCTGACAGAAGGAAGCCAAGAAGCGACGGGATTCCAGGAGAAAAGGCCGGAGACCGGCGGCCTCCCAACCGGTGGTGGCGGGCGCGGCGAGAACAGCGGCGGTGGGGGGAAGACGGCAGAGGCAATGATCGCCTCTCTCAGATTGGATGGAGGCGGCGAAATTGGAGGTAAAGGGTTGGGGATTGAGAACCCTTACCCTAATAAAACCCTTATTGCTATTAAACCCTCATATGTCAAGTATTATGAAAAATGCCGCCATCCCGAAAGTTATACAAAAAACCACCCCCAGCTCACTGATAATTGAGAAACAGACCCCATTTTATGCAAGAATTCATTTGCATGCTTAGAAAACTTATCATGTGCATTTGTGGCCCAAAATTGTGATATCATTGATGACACGGGATGGATTTTTGATTGTGGGGCCACCGACACTATGTCATATGACAGACGTGATTTTTTGGAGATTCATAAGACTCCTAAGTCTCATATAAAAACTGCAAACGGAGGAATAACAACAGTCGAAGGGGCGGGGACTATAGAAATTTTTCCGAATGTTCATATTCCCAACTGCCTTTATGTGCCTAAATTGTCACAGAAGTTAATGTCAATTAGTCATGTGACTAAGGATTTAAATTGTACGTTGCTGATGCACCCAAACTTTTGTATATTACAGGATATCCGGACGGGGAAGATTATTGGACGTGGCACTGAGCGTCGTGGGCTCTATTTTGTAGATGAGATTGCTCGACAAGATGGTGCGGCGATGCTTGCTCACGGATCCACTAATCAAGATACTTGGCTCTGGCACCGTCGGATGGGCCATACCTCTCCGGGTTATTTAAAATCTTTATTTCCTAAACTTTTTGTTCCTAGAAACTTCTCTTGCGAAGCATGTGTTTTGGCCAAGAGCCGCCGAAACTCTTTTAAACCAAATGATACTCGTGTTGACACGGTTTTTTCCTTGATACATTCTGATGTGTGGGGCCTAGCGCCTATAGGAACTAGTTCTGGTTTTAAATACTTTGTGATATTCGTGGATGATTGCAGTAGAACTACTTGGGTTTATTTCATGAAGCATAAATCTGAAGTATATGATAAATTTTTGCTCTTTTATAAAATGATCCAAACTCAATTCCAGACGTCCGTAAAAATCCTACGATCTGATAATGGGGGGAATTTTTAAATAGTTCCATGACAAAAAATTTTGGCGAACATGGGTTGATACATCAAACGTCCTGTTCCCACACGCCAGAATAAAATGGGGTAGCAGAACGGAAAAATCGAATCATCCTCGAAATGACTAGAGCCTTCCTATTTGATTCAAAGGTACCCCCATCTTTTTGGCCAGAAGCCGTAGCCACCTCCGTTTACCTCCTAAATCGCCTTCCCACTAAAACACTAAACCGAAAAACGCCCATAGATCACCTTTCCACCTTAACCAAAATTCCCTCAGCCTTATCCCTACCACCTAAAACCTTTGGATGCTCCGTTTATGTACATGTTCCCAAGCATGAAAGGAACAAGTTCTCCCCGTGTGCAATTAAGTGCGTCTTTATGGGATATGGGATTAACCAGAAGGGCTATAGATGTTACGACCCCAAGACCAAACGGGTAATAACCACCATGAACTGCAACTTCCTTGAAACCGAATTCTTCTACCACCTTGGGACTCAGGGGGAGAGTGTGAGACAGGGGGAGACCCAAGAAGATGACTCCCTTCGGTGGTATATGCCAAGTAACTTTGATTCGGATCCAACAGAGCAAGCTGGCACTGTTCATGAGCCGATCCTGTCCGCAGAAACGATCCCGACAACGCTTCCGCCGCGCTCCTCTGATCCAACCGAAACGGAATCCGAGGTAATATCTAGTCCGAATCATGATATTTCACATATTGTTCCTGACTCACCTAGTACAGAAGAAGAAGTGGGACAAGATACTACAATTGACCAGGATACAGGGCAGTATGTGCTTCCTCCAAGGAGTACGAGAGGGATTCCACCCAAGAGATACTCCCCTGAACGAATAGGGAGGAGAAGCAGATACTCGGTGGCTAACTTTGCAGAAGCCAACATATCTAAAATGGAAAAAGCATTCCATACAGCTCTCTATGAAGAGGAGATTCCTAGAACCTTTGAAGAAGCCTTCAGAGTCAAACACTGGAGGGAGGCAATGCTCGTCGAGATGAAAGCACTGAAACGAAACGGTACTTGGGAGGTCAGTCCATTGCATGATGGGAAACATACAGTTGGCTGTAGATGGGTTTTCACAATTAAGCGCAGACCAGATGGAAGCATTGAGCGATATAAAGCTCGATTAGTCGCAAAGGGGTATACTCAGACTCAAGGAGTAGATTACTCGGAGACCTTCTCCCCGGTCGCAAAAATGAACACTATAAGAGTGTTACTATCCATTGCAGCAAACAAGGACTGGCCACTTCATCAGTATGACGTCACCAATGCATTCCTTCATGGAGAATTGAAGGATCCTATCTACATGGAGGCCCAACCGGGTTTCACAGAAGAATTTGGACAAGGCAAGGTGTGCAAGTTAAAGAAAACCCTATATAGGTTGAAGCAGTCCCCGAGAGCCTGGTTCGGGAGATTCACAGAAGTTATGAAACGATACGGCTATCAGCAGAGTAACTCCGACCACACACTGTTCATCAAGCGGAGAGGAGAGATGATCACCTGCCTGATAATTTATGTGGACGATATGATCATTACAGGGGATGATGCAGAAGAACTGAAGGATCTCAAGGGGCATTTGGCTACAGAATTTGAGATGAAGAATCTAGGAGACCTCAAGTATTTCCTTGGGATCGAAGTGCTCAGGTCTGGTAAAGGAATCTTCATCAGTCAACGGAAATATGTTCTCGACCTTTTGACCGAAATGGGAATGCTAGAGTGTAGACCAGCAGACACTCCAATAGTGCAGAACCATGGCCTTCAGATAATCAAAGGAGCAGCGTCAACCGATCGAGGCAGACACCAAAGGCTGGTAGGGAAGCTCATCTATCTATCCCACACTCGGCCAGATATTGCATATGCAGTCGGAGTGCTTAGTCAGTTTATGCATAACCCACAGGGGGAGCATTGGGAGGCAGCACTTAGAATTGTGCGCTACCTGAAGGGAACAATCGGACATGGAGTACTATTCCGAAGAAACGGACACCTAGATATTCACCGGTACACTGATGCAGACTGGGCAGGGAACCCTGTTGATAGGCGATCGACAGGAGGGTACTTCACATTTGTGGGCGGCAATTTGGTCAATTGGAGGAGCAAAAAGCAGAAGGTAGTGGCCTTGTCAAGTGCAGAAGCTGAATTTAGAGGCATCAAGAGTGGACTCACTGAAATCCTGTGGCTCAAAAGAGTAATGAAAGAGCTAAACCTCGACTCAAAAAAGACCTGCAAACTACTCTGTGACAACAAGGTAGCAATTAGCATTTCTGAGAACCCGGTGCAACATGATAGAACGAAGCATGTCGAGATTGATCGACATTTCATAAAGGAGAACCTTGAAGAGAAGATTGTAGAAATTCCATATGTGAAGTCTGAAGATCAACTAGCAGACATCTTGACCAAGGCCGTATCTGCAAAGAACTTTCACGAAGTTTTGGGCAAGTTAAGTTTTGGGGATCCTGTCACTTAACTTGAGGGGGAGTGTTGGAGATTAGAGAATATCTCGCAAAGAATGAAGAAGATTACCTTAAATCAGGAGAAGATTAGACGAGATATTTAGACGACAAATTAGGGAGATTTGATTGAGGAAATCTTACCATGTATAATACTCCCTAGGTCTATATATGATGTATCACTTCATTGTCAATATACAACACACAATTATACAATTCTACAGAAAGAATATAGAGAAAGAAAATAGATTATGGGCTTATAATACTGATACACTTGACTCGATTGCATTCAGATATACTATAAATTTAATTAGATTAAATAAAGTAAAATTACTTCGGATGTGTAGGATGCATTGTATTCTTTTGGGAGATAATGGCAGTGGAGGGAGTTGGTGGCTGAACGCCAGTTGGGCCTCTATTGGGCCCTCAATTGCAGTGTGTGGAGGTGTAATGGATAGTGGCAATAACTTTTATTTGCATAAATAAATTTTATTTTTTCACTTTTGAGTGTATCTTATTTCGTCATTTTTGGGCATCCTTCATTACGTATCTATCTTATTTTCATTTATTATATTTAATAAATAGATCATATAATATTTTATGACTGTATTTAATCAACATTTCTACTAATCTTTTTCCCCCACAAATTTTTCACACTTTCTAGAATCACGATGCCGGAAAATAAGATGTGTATTGATGGACGGTATGAAATGTATTTATCACTCAAGGGTATTTTATTTTCAATTACAACACAAAAATAATTAAAAAAACGAAATGAGGATATCATACCACAAAAATCATTTGCTTGCGTCAAACAACTAGGCTACATATGTACAAATCTTCTATGGTAAAGTCATGTGCTATTTTCGTATGATATTATTCGGAAACTTTGGTGCTGTTCTAGTTTTTGACCTCCTATTTATATGTTCACTGTAGTATATGCAGATACATCATTCTTTTTATTTATTTGTGCCATTCCAACATCCCACTCTCGCACAGCTCAGCTGTAGTCCGATCGACATCGTCGCAGCTACACTCAGTCTCAGTCCAGCACCGATGCAGCAGTGGCTCTGTCTCTTTCCCCTTTTACTATCTCATACTATCATTTATTCACTCTTATGGCTATTTTACTTTAGATTGTGTTCTTGATTATTTGCTTATGTCTGTTCGAACGTTGGCAAATTGGTGTCGGGTTTCGTGATTTACATAACTACAATATTCATGCTTGTAAAGGAATTGGGATGAAGGAAGATTATGCGTTTGTGGTGTTGGTAGACAAAGGAATGAAGAATTCCTCTTGCAAACATAGTTTTGTATGAGTTTGATTGAAAAGAAAAGGAGATTAGAGAGGTAGATTCCGGATATGAATGACCTTATTTTGATTATGATTGGAATTGGAAATGGCCGTCAACTTCTCTCTAGTTGTCGGCTTCTGCTTGAAATTTGGATGTAAAATTTCTTGATTCACTCTCGGAATTTAGTTGTGAATTGTGGATTGTGTGGGTAGAGGAGGCTGTGATTTTTTTAAAACTTAAATGAATATAATAATAACAGTTGAAAAAGTCAATCCCTACCCCCTACTTAAATGGTTGCACGATTTAACTTTTAGCTCTCCAAATATTATGAATAGTGTAACTAAGTTTTAAATACTTATAGTAACATTTTTTAAATTGTTTCCTAAATTTAACGTTTTTATTCAAACGACAATTACAACTTAGTAATTGGTGGGGTGATAGTCAATTTTTTTCTTTTTGTTTTGTCATTCTCTATATTTTTTAAAATTAATTTTTTAGAAATAATACGAGTTTTAATCCAAATTAGTCTATTAAAAAAATAGAAAAAGTAATGAAATTAATACTAAAAGGTCGGGGGATCCATTTACTTAATGGAGAGATTCTATTTTAGAAAACAAACTAAAAGTAAAGAATTTCTATTTTTAGGAAATGAAGGAAGTAGTTTACAAAATCACAGTGTATTAGATAATTATGTGTCACGCCTGCATTTTCTAAGGATAGAAAACACGATTGATCGCGACTAGGGGAGGGTTAAAGAAGCGGGGAAGAAAGAGGGAAATCAACACAACTCGACCATAGTTCAAAATGAGTTAGAATAGCTCAAATAAAATCTGAGTATCATTTCAACAATCAGCAACTCGAAACAAATATTATCTCAACAATACTTGGCAAAAGAAACAATATTCAGCGGAAGCATTCGAGAGTAGAATACTATTATGTATGAAGACATAATATAATCATAAAATTTTATTTAGTATCTTCTTCACTTTCATGCTCAACAGCCACCGCGCTTGTTACCGCTCAACCTGCACATAGGGAAAACACATGCAGGGCTGAGTACTTGATGCACTCAGTGGACTCATGCCGAAAACATTTTCAATAAAAATATTTATCATGCCATTAACGAGTGACCTCGGGATTTTAACTTTGTAAGCGCCGGGTCACTAAAACATTTCACCAACATCATCATCACCATCAACCTCAACAACATCAACATCATCATCACCATCAACCTCAACATCATCAACATCACCATACCATATCTGAACATACATGACGAGGAATGTGGCCACATTCCAAGCCACTAGACCGGCCAACTCAAAGAGATATCGCACGATCTACGGGGTGTACACTAGCCTGAGTAGGGACTCACTCCCTAGTCAGACCCGAATTCGATTAATCATACATGGCAAAAGCCACTTCAGATAGGTCTCATAGCAACACAAAATATGGCATGACAAACATATTTTGCAAAAATAAATATACTTAGGACATAGTCCTTATTTAAAAAGAAAGCACACCTCGTTCGTTTAAAGCCTTAACTTGTGTTCCATCACAATCTTGAAAAGCGTGCGTAAAGTCACCCGTTGATTTAATGGACTCCGGCCCAAATCTTCCATTCAATTAATTTGGCCCAAACCAAATTAATTCCAATCCACCTCCTTGTCAAAACAATAGGCTCAATTCTTAAAATTAATCATTTGTCCCAAACATTAAAATAAAACAAATCCCATTACTTCAACTTACGTGAAATCCCAAAAAGGGAGTGAAATTCATAATCTCTCTTCACTGATTTCAGAACTGTGGTAATCACAGCAGCGAGTTCGTCACTTCGCTGTCCTCTAGGTGTTTCACGTCGCTGCCCTGGCCTTTCTCCTCACCATCTCCATCACAGCACCGTCGCTGCTCGTCTTAGCCGCTGATCCAAAACGTCGCGCCTTGCCGTTTCTATCTCCTTCGCGTCGCCCCAGTTCTTGTGCCGAATCCACCGCGCCTCCGTCTCCATCATCTCCTCTCTCTCTTCCTTCCCCAATTTCACAGTCATCTTCTTCTTCTCCAAACACTCTAACTCTCTCTCTCATTCTCTTTCTCTTATTATCTCTCTCAACCTCTCATCTCTCCCAATTCAAAATCAGGAGGATTCCCCAAATTGCGACTACCTTGCATTACTCTCTCTTTTCCGGCGACGTCACCACGCCGTCACCACCGAAATCACGGCGGTGAGCTTGCCGCCTCCGTCGCCTTTCGCTCTAGCTTCTCTCCGTTGCGCTGCCGTTGTCGTCGCTCCCCTATCTTTCCCTCATCTCTTCCACAGCGCCGCTGCTGTCCAAGATCTGTCAGCGTCGTCGCTGCCGGGTCAGCCGCCGCTGCAACACGGACGTTGCTGCTCCGCCATTCTCTGCTGTTGTCACCGCCGTTCAGCCGAGCAGCCGCTGTCCTGCTGCTGTTCATCTCCCGAGCTGCCGTTGCTCGGCTTCTCCAGCCTCGGTTGTTCACGGCAAGCGCCGCTGCTGTTCGGATAGCGATGCAAAACTGCAGCCACCGCCGTCGTCCTCCCGAACCGCCGCAGCCAGATCAGCCCAAAATAATCATCTTAACTTTTTCATCAACCGTCAATGTCCATCTCAATTCAAGTCATTGCATGGATCAGCCAGATTTGAAGAGGAGTACAGCTTTAGTGTCCAATAGAAGTAGACAAAGTGATGCGTCTCATGAGTTACATAGGAACCGAAATTCTTGCCAACAATGCAATGCCAAATTGGGCAGTATTTTTTGTCGAACGTCTTCTTTATGTGCTCTGCCACATCCTTCTCTACACTAAACTTCTCAAACGCGCCAATTGCAATATCAATAGCTTCTTTCTGGATGTCCTCCTTCATGTCTGCGCTCTTAATGATGACTTTCTTGCTAGGATTCAATCCGATTGAGGACTTCCGATCCTCGACGGAGGGCGCCGCCGCTCCAGTGTCGTTCCTCTTCGTGTCTTCGCTCATTTTTGCGGTGTGACTTCATTCCCTCTCCTCAATTGAAGATGTAAAAATTCAATCTTTAATTTCAATCGTGACAGAGAAAGTGTGTGGTGTCTGATTTGTAGAAAGCTGGATTTCTCAATCGGGGTGACGGCGGTTTTCTTGAAACTGAAAGAACGTGGAGAGAGATCATGTGATTGAAGAAGATATGTATATTATATACAATCTGGATTCTGTTAATTTTTTTAGAGGGTGCAGATTGTGTGTAAACAGATTTGTGAAATAAACACACGATAAAATTAGGGAATTACTTAGGCTGATTTGTAAAAGAAAAGAAATAATGAAGTTGAATTAGGGCCAAAAGAACAAATGAGGTTCATCAAGAAAATTAGCTGGACTTGTAAAAGAATAAATTTAATAGGTCCAAATATGTATATTTTTTTCTCAATAAGGAAACAAAGGCGAAAAATTTTCAGGTGTACAAACGACGTCCTTTCAAGAATAAATAAAAAGGTAGAAAAAGTCGGGGGAATACATTATGCATTTATACGTATTAGATATTTATTGTTTTAGCAAAACAAACACAACTAGAACATGAATTATATTATTCTTGTTGTTAAACTTGTGCTGGATTAATTTGGATTAATTTTATATATTAGATATTTATGCATTTTTGTAATTTTTACTTCATTCGTCACAAGGTAGCTGGGGTGTTTTTTTTGGGTACATGATTTAAGAAATTGATGTGTTAAAGGTTAAAGTGGAGAGGGAATAAAGTAAGATAGATGAAGAGAGTAAAATATAAGAGATGACGAAACAAAAAAATAGTCTCATTTGTGGACAGCACGGGTTCTAATGAGAAATTAATAAAGTAAAAGAGAAAGAGAAAAAATAGGTAAAGTAAAAGAGATAGAAAGAAAAGTAGATAAAAATATGAGAAAGAAACTTTCCATTTTTAGAAAAAGGACTAGTCGATATCTAAAAATGGCAAAATGAGACTATTTTTTATGGACGAAAGAGAGTATGAAAAATTTTAGTAAAGCCCCTACCAAACTTTATTCCTGCGTCCGCCACTGCTCAAATGCATTATTTGCAAAATGAAAGGATATTTATATGAAATTTGAATTTTAAGGAATAAAATCACCTGCCTCATCAAAAAGATTGTTATATATATACTCCTATTTCATAACTAGGATATTCACTCGATTTTATTTAGTTATGAATAAATTAAGAATAAGTAATGTGTAAAGTTATGTATTTTCCTAGGCAAGATTGGAAGAAGATATGATTGAGGGATCTGATTAATTGGAGGTGTGGATATTTTATCTCTAGCTAGTTTATATTCTTACACTTTGTTTTATTACATATTATTGAATTCAAGCGCTGCATTTACTCGTGAAGGTGAAGGTGATGGGGAGGAATGTGAAATTTATAATACGAGTGGGGGAAGATTATAAACTGGAGAAAGCCGTGTGCAACCATGGATGGTTTATGATGGCTCCCAACAATTGGGATCCTTCAACCAAAACCCTCTCACGCCCTCTCCGATTAACCAATCACACTTCTCTCACTACTTCCATACATCAACCTTCATTCCTTAACTTCATTTACGTCACGGTTCAACTTGATTCTCATTATGCGCTTTCGCATCACGACCAACTCTTCATACAAGTATTAATTGGAGGATTTATTCATTAATTGATCAAGTCTCTATTTATTGACATTTTCATATACATATATATATATTTGTTTTGTAGAGTCAGGTTGAACGTATGCTTCGGATCTCAAGGGAAGATGATAGAGTTGTGCATGATTTCCATGATGTCAATCCACGGACAAATGAAATCGGGTTTGGTCGCATTTTTCGTTCCCCTACCCTATTTAAAGACATTGTCAAAACCATTCTCCTCTGCTATTCTGATACGAGCGTCCCTATCAGCAACGGGAGGGATGCCTCGGAGCAGAGGGAGCGAGAGGCTGCGCTGGAACAGAGCATAGTGGAACGAGAGGCTGCTATCGAGTCACCCGCGCGTCGGTAGCAGAATCCGACCACAGCAGCGACGACGAGGTCGTTGAGGCCAAGGAACCGAATTAAGCCCCCGCAGAGACTCGGGGATTAGGATCGCTTATCCGCGATCGATTAGTAGTAGGATTCTTTATTCACGTCTTTTCTTGTTTCTTTTATTTTCAGAATATTTTTTTTTTTGTGGCAATTGAGTCGGGCGAATTATAAGCCCCGTTCGGGTTTTCTTAGTTGGTTCTTTCCCGAACGTATTAGGATAGGTCGAACCAACCCTAGGGTTTAGTTATAAATAGAGCCAATGTGATAGCAAACGATCATGAATGAATATTATTAACTTTGGCTCAATTGCTTATCAAACAAGAAACCTCTCTCGCGCTCAGCCGCCCTTCGCTGGAAGAATCGCCGACCCAAGGTTCTTGGGCGCTCGACAATTCCGGTGTGTGTTTCTTGATTGTGTTCCAAATTTGACGTTAAGGATCGTGATCCTTAACAACTGGTGACTTTCATTGCGTACTCTCCATGGACGGCTCGGATAACCTAATTCCACCCGCGGGCCTCCTCACCGGAGGTAACGCACAGTTGCTGATCGGCGATCCGTCGCGCTAAACGTCTGCATTCAATCGTCGCAACGACAGTCAGCCGCGACAACCCTAACGTGAGGCTCACGCCGACGGCGAACCACCGCAAGACGTCTCAGGGACGAGCGTTCTTCCTTCCAACGGCCTGTAGATACTCCTGGCCCGATTTGACCAATTGGAGCTCAGCTTGAAGGCGACGAACAAACGTGTAGACAATATAGAGGCACCGCGCACCACCGAGCCGGATAATACCTACTTCTCGGATGATTTTGAATTGGAAGAGAATCGTTCCCCACGCGATGAGTGGATGGCGGAAGAGGGTGTCCCCCGGACTTTCATCCGTTGCAGGCAGGGCCGTGGTGGGGATGTCCGTAACCGCCGGGGCGCATTACGCGCTGGATTCAGGCGCGACGACCGTTTTAGGCAGAACGACTACAATCCTACAGCCTCCCGCGTTCGGCCCGATACTAGGCAGCGCACAAGTTGGGACAGGTCGAGGGATCGCTACGGGGGTGATATCGATCGGGGTTTTCAGGGATATCGCCAGCTTACTGCGTGGGATGCACCCCTCAATCGCACGGTTCACCCCACGCCGAGGACCGATAGACCCATGGATCTCACCATGAAGGAGCCCCGTTTTGACGGATCGGATGCAGCGAATTGGATTTCACGAGTTGAGTATTATTACGATCACTTACAGATGTCTGATTCTGAACGCCTGCACTACGTGGTCATGCTTTTTTAACCACCGGCAGCCGAGTGGATCTTTAATTATCGAGCTAACAATCCGGTAGTGACTTGGCTGGAATTCTTGGAGGACGTGCGCCACAGGTTTGATCCGCAGAGTTTTCGCAACAGTATTGGTCCGTTATCCAAATTGGTTCAAACTGGATCGGTGGTTGAATATCAGGATGCGTTTGAACGCTACCTTAACAGAGTTCAAGGTCTGTCTGAAGAGGCGTTGATCTCGATTTTTATGCCCGGCAGGCGGGCAAGCGGACCCGTCACCCAAGGAACCGGCGAAACCAAGCTTTAGACCGATTCAGGTGTCGAACGCGGAGAAGTCGGAGCGTTCTCGAAAAGGCCTATGCTATCATTGCCCGAAAAAGTGGACACCCGACCACGTGTGCAAACAGAAGATGCTTTCTTATGTGGGCGAGGATGAGGCCGACACCTGCCAAGGAGAGTCGGAGGGCGAGGATGAGGGCGACACGATTATAGCCATGGATTTGTCGCATCTCCAGTCCTTAGCAGGGGGCTCTAAGTCTCGTCCCTTCAATGTGGTGGGTACAATCAGGATACCGACGGTGAGCATACTTATTGATACCGGCAGTACACACGATTTCCTTCACCCCCGAGTGGCGAAGCAATTACAGTTAGCACTCACTCCTATTAGACCGTTCCATGCGTATGTGAGAAACGGTGCATCGATAATCTGCTCTCACATCGCACGCCGTACGAAGCTTTCAGTTCAAGGGGTGGACTTCTTAATTAATCTACACATTATGGAGATCCACGGGCCAGATGTGGTTTTGGGTATGGATTGGCTGGAGTCGTTGGGCAAGATCTCTGCCGATATTGTTGGGAAAACCTTGGAGTTCAGTCAAAATGGGGTCCGGGTGACACTGCATGGCGTCCAGCCTTCCCCCCGCCTCATTTCCTTACAGTCGCTGGCAATGCTCACCGCTCATTCCCTGAGCCACGAGTTTTATGAAATTATTGGGGTAGATACGGACGGTGCTACGACCGCGGCATCGGCGGAGGAGGACTTTCCGCTAGACACCTCGCCCGGGGTTCGGCACATTTTGGAGCAGTTCCGCCAGGTTTTCTCAATGCCAACAGGCATGCCGCCGCGAAGGGAGTTCGACCATCGCATACATCTGCTTCCGGACTCGAAGCCAGTCAATGTGCGTCCTTATCGCTATCCGTACTTTCAGAAGAACGAGATCGAGCGACAGGTGCGGGACATGCTAGAGCAGGGTATAATTTAGAGGAGCCATAGCCCTTTCTTCTCCCCAGTCCTCCTAATCAGGAAGAAGGATGGGACATTCAGGTTTTGCATTGATTACCGAGCATTGAATTTGGCCACGGTCCCGGACCATTTTCCAATTCCGACAGCGGATGAACTTTTTGATGAACTCGGTAGGGCAAATTTTTTCACTAAGTTGGACTTGCGCTCGGGCTACCATCAGATACGCATGCATGACTCCGATGTTTTTAAGACGGCCTTCCGCACACACGATGGCCACTTTGAGTTCCTAGTTATGCCATTTGGCCTCACCAATGCCCCGTCTACCTTTCAAGCGGCCATGAACAGGATTTTTCAGCCATTGCTTCGAAAATGTGTGATCGTTTTGTTCAACGACATTCTTGTTTACAGCCTAACTCTAGAGGAACACGGTTCACACTTGGCGGAGGTGTTAAAATTGCTGCAGCAACATCACTTTTTTGTCAAGCTTTCAAAATGTTCTTTCTGCGGCACGACGGTAGAATACTTGGGTCACTTAGTGTCAGACGGAGTGTTGAAGGCAGACCCGACTAAGATCGTAGCAATGACTTCGTGGCCGCCGCCTAAGTCAGTGAAACAGCTGCGTGGATTTTTGGGACTGACAGGTTATTATCGGAGATTCGTCGCGAATTATGCTATGATCGCAGCCCCGCTCACGGATCTCCTTAAAAAGGAGGCATTCGCATGGTCACCAGCGGCGGAAACTACTTTCTCAGCCCTCAAGCAGGCTAGGACGACGGCGCCAGTCTTGATCCTGCCGGATTTTGACAAACAGTTCTGCATTGAGACTGAAGCCTCGGACATTGGCATTGGGGCGGTCCTCATCCAGGATAGACACCCGATTGCCTACTTCAGTAAGAAATTGGGGCCTCGACGACGTGTCGCTTCGACTTATCATAAGGAATTGTACGCCATAGTGGATGCAGTACAGAAATGGCGGCAGTACCTCCTTGGACGTGACTTCATCATTCGAAGCGACCAAAAGAGCTTAAAGGATCTCCTGCAACAGATTGTTCAGACCCCAGATCAACACCTCTATGTGCGGAAGCTGATGGGTTATAGGTTCAGCATCGAATATAAGAAGGGAACCACGAACAAGGCCAGGGATGTCCTGTCCCGACGGGACGACAGCAATGAAACTGCCGAGGGCGACAATCCGGCGGAGACGACAGTGGCTGTGTCTCGGGCCGAGAACCAGTTAACGGCGGCCGACGCGACTTTGTTCGCCGCCACTGCTCACCCGATACCCAAGTTACTGGACTCACTGCGGGAAGAGACGTCACAGTTACCGGACTTACGTGCGCTTGTCGACCAGATCGAGGCAGGTACAGCCCCACCTCATTTGTGCTTCATCGACGGCCTTGTTTATTTCAAGCGCCGAATATTGCTCAGCCCCGACTCCAAGTTCAAACGGATCCTCTTGACGGAACACCACTGCACTCCGCTTGCGGGCCACCCGGGGCATGAGCGTACATTTCGCCTACTGTCGGCAGGATTTTATTGGCCGAACATGGGCAAGGATGTGAAGAAATTTGTCGAATCTTGCGCGGTGTGCCAATCGACGAAGTACTCCACTCAAAAACCGGCTGGATTGTTGCAGCCGCTGCCGATCCCATCGCGGGTATGGGAGCATGTGTCCATGGACTTCATTACGGGCCTTCCTCCCTCTCGTGGCTACACCGTGATCATGGTGGTGGTGGACCGTCTCTCCAAGTACGCGCATTTTGCTCCATTGCCTACCAAATTCGATGCATTACGAGTAGCACATTTATTCATTAACACGGTGGTCAGGCACCATGGGTTTCTGAAGACGTTGATCTCGGATCGGGATTCGGTGTTCTTAAATGCAACTTGGGAAGAAATGCTCCGTCTGAGCGGCACCAAAATTCATTTTTCCACGGCCTACCATCCGCAGTCCGATGGACAGACAGAGGTCCGAAACAGAGGCTTGGAACAATATCTGCGCGCATTTGCAGCGGATCGCCCGTATAAGTGGTGTAATCTGTTACCATGGCCGGAGTTATCCCTTAATTGTTTCCACCACGCCGCACTTGGCACATCACCATTCCGAGCCCTTTATGGTCGCGATCCGCCGCTACTGGTGGCAGCCCCGCCTTCGGCTGCCACTCCACCAAAAGTTGCGGATTTGATATGCCAACGAGGGTCGTTGCTTTGCGAGTTACGCGTTAATCTGGCGCGAGCCCAGCAGAGGATGCGGGATTCCGCAAATAAACACAGACGTCATGTGGAGTTCGAGGAGGGAGACATGATGTGGTTAAAATTACAGCCTTATCGCCAGTTTCCGGTGGCCAAGCCACTATCGGCCAAGCTGCAAGATGATATTACAGGCCGTTTGAGGTGGTGCAGCGAGTGGGACCTGTGGCTTACCGGCTACGTCTGCCGGAGAGGAGCCGAATCCATGACGTCTTTCATGTCAGCCTTCTGCGTGAATTTGTGGCAGGCGAGGGGTCGATGGCGCACGTTCCCTTGCCGTTGGATTTTTTTGGGGGTCGCCCAGTCGTTTATCCGGTGACCTTGGTCGACAGTCAGATTATGTGGCACGAGGGAAAGGCATTTTCCGAATCTCAACCTTTGGACGACATTCGCAGGCATTTTCCGAACCTCAACCTTGAGGACAAGGATGTTGTTAAGGATGGGGGAGTTGATATGAGCGTCCCTATCAGAAACGGGAGGGATGCCTCGGAGCAGAGGGAGCGAGAGGCTGCGCTGGAATAGAGCATAGTGGAACGAGAGGCTGCTATAGAGTCACCCGCGCGCCTGCAGCAGAATCCAACCACAGCAGCGACGACGAGGTTGTTGTGGCCAAGGAACCGAATTAAGCCCCCGCAGAAACTCGGGGATTAGGATCGCTTATCCGCGATCGATATTCTTTATACACGTCTTTTCTTGTTTCTTTTATTTTCAGAATATTATTATTATTATTTTTGTGGCAATTGAGTCGGGCGAATTATAAGCCCCGTTCGGGTTTTTTTAGTTGGTTCTTTCCCGAACGTATTAGGATAGGTCGAACCAACCCTAGGGTTTAGTTATAAATAGAGCCAATGTGATAGCAAACGATCATGAATGAATATTATTAACTTTGGCTCAATTGCTTATCAAACAAGAAACCTCTCCTAAGGTTGCCGACGAGAACGATCTTGCGCTCAGCCGCCCTTCGCTGGAAGAATCGCCGACCCAAGGTTCTTGGGCGCTCGACAATTCCGGTGTGTGTTTCTTGATTGTGTTCCAAATTCGACGTTAAGGATCGAGATCCTTAACATATTCTTCGTAACTACATCTTTCATTTTCACTTACATATCTTTTCATTTTGTCCAAATTAATTTTATAGTATTTAATTATGTTTTAGATGGCCTAGGTCGCTGGAGATGGCTGAAGCTTTGTGTTGTCTTCAACACAAAGTATTATGTTGTGGAAGTAAAAAGAAGAGAAAGCATTGTGATTTTAATGGAAAATTTCCAAGTCCAAATGAGATAGCTTCATTGGATTTTGAGACTATTAAACGATACTGCAACCTAAGAATGTGGGCTTCTACCATTCTTGAATTAGCACAAGATATTCAAAATGGAACCCTCAACTTGGATGATCTTTCTCCCCCTATTCTTGATCCACCTCAAATTCACGCTCGCCTCATGAATATTAAAGGATTCGGCTCTTTTGTGGTTGCTAACATTATGATGTGTCTTGGTATTTATCAATATATTCCTATAGACACTGAGACTATCAAACACTTGGAACAGGTGATCATTTATTGTCACGACCATATCTTCCTAGTCAAAGAAAGTGTAGCTATATCGCGACTAAATCTTACTGAAACTGTCTCAACTCATCATAAGATGCTTAAAGCAAGGGAAACATTGTCTCAAATGTGTTGAGGGTACAATCATACTGAATCAGAGTAGTTGTGGGACAATTATCTTTGCTAAAATATAGTTCTAAATTTACACAACGGAAGGGTACCAAGACAGATGTAATATGTATGAAGACATACTACACCAGCTATCTTCCTACTTACTTAGTCTTCTGTCTCAACACCTCCTCGGCTTTGACAACGATCAACCAGGACAATAAGGAAAACAATATGCACTCAGTGGGCTCATGCCGAAAACATTTTCTCTTTTAGTTGTCAGCCAAGCTGAGTGAACACGGGGTTTTTCTGAAAATAAGTCACAGTCACTAAAACTGTTATTTCTTTCTGAAAATAGACTAGTCCAAGTAGGGTTTGCGACCCTACTGGGACCCGAATTCGATTTAACTAATTTGGCATAGCCAACAGATAGGTAATCATAAACAAAACATGGCATGACAACTCATTCAAAATAAATCATGTTTTCACATCAACCACGCTTTAAAAGTAAGAAGAGCCCACCTCGTTTTCTTAAACTCTTTCAAACGGGGGCTTCCTGGTTTGAGATTACTCGTCGTGCGGCGACGTCCCTTTATAACAATTGATATACTTAAATTAGGCTTTAAGTAACTATTTATCTTGCATGTATGCATGCCTAAGCGTGTGCTTATTGTTTTACTTCCTTCTTTATAAATTTAGAAATCTTAAATCCTTAATTAAATCAACGATTTAATTTATTCGGAGTCTTGCCGAGCTGTTCGGGTACAATATATATCCCGGTATTATTTTCTTTAAGTATCTTGAAACTTACTTGGACTATTAAAAGTCTCGTCTAATTATTTAGTGAATACTATTTCAACACGGCTTAATAAATTTCTTTTCTTCCGTGGCTTAGGGAACTCAAATCCCATGGATTAAATTCTGTTATGGGCAGTGGCCCAATAATATTTAACCTCTGCGGCCCGACTTGTTTTTAACTGGTAGCGGCCCGTTTTGATTTCTTTTCTCTTCTTTCTCTTTTTTTTTACACAAGGAGCCCAAGTTTAATTAAATTGGCTATGGTCCAATTCAAAATACTCCCTGGCCTAGATTGTAAAATGGCCCAAATTGAATTATGCATTTTGCCCAAAACTAAAATATACTCCATAACACCCATCGGCTCCCTCTTCTCTTTTCCAAATGAATTTTCCCAAATTGAATACCAATCCCTAACTTCTCCATTTTACCCCTTTCTTCTCGGCAAATTTCGCCGTTGCGCCGACCGTCGCCGGCGTCATCGCTTCCGGCAATTCAGCACCGACGCAAGCATCTCCGGCTGAGGCAATGCCGTCGGTCTGCCGTCGCTGCTGGTTCGAGACCTAGAAGTCGGAGCTCCGCCGTCAGTTTAGAGCCGCCATCATCGGCTCCTACAACGATGACGCCCCGTCTGTCGGGTTTGAGTTTGAGAGCCTCTTTCTCGTCCTCTGCTCCTGCTGATGCCTTGCACGAGTAGCTACTGCTTCACCGCTGTCAAGTGCCGTTACTGCCCCGATGAGTCCGTGTGGCTACCTTCATGGCCTCACCGTCACCGGTAGTCATTGGGCAGCCCTTCCGGCCCTAAAGCTAAGTTCTTTTTGCCTTAACACACTTAGTTTGATTGATTGTGAATTTTGGGCAGTAGCTATGTGGTGCTAAAGCTTTGTTCTTCGTTGGTAGTCATGATAATTTATTACTGATCTTGGGCTAAAAGAAATCATATGATATTTCTTGTTCCAAGTTGTGTGAATTGGAGATCCTAAAGCTTTTAAGTTCTTTGAGCATGAGGTTCTAATGAGATGCAAGAGGGGAGTATTTTGATTACCTGTTGTGGAGCTATGAAAAGTGTGGATGAACTCCCCCTTTGCTGCTTAGTTCTCGGTCCTCACAGAACAGAAATATGCTGAATTTCAGATGTGGTGTAAGGGAAGATTGAGGGTGGTAAGGATGGGTCTTTATAGGTGATTTGGTAACTGCAAAATCTGCAACTCTTGATCCTCTTGCAGGGACATTTTTGTTGGTTGTGAGAGTGTACTCGTATATTCAGATCTGGGCTGCCTTATTCTTGTTTTATCTTGCTGCCATTTTAACTGCATTTGGTTGTATGTGGAGCTTGGTGCTTTAGCTATTAAATGGCTTGGTTGCTGTGGCAGGTACTCAAGAAAGGGGCAGAGATTGTTACTGCAGCTCTGCAGTTTGTTGCAGCTGGAAGGCAGACATTGCAGGCTCATTTGCCCCATTGCAGCTTGCGGTTAAGGCTGGGAAAGGGCAGGGATGGTACCCCTCTTATCCTTCCTTGGCTTATTGCTAATTTTGAACCTTTCACATGCTTTGTTTGGTTGTATTATTTTGCAGGAATAAGGACCCATCATGTCCGGCTGCCACCTTGATGTTCTGATCTCAACGGGCTGTCGAAGCCGGGCCTAAATTCGGGCCTAAGGAAGAGGCCGAGACTTAGCATTTCTACTTGTAATAGAATAGAGTCTTCTCTCTTGTTCATTTCCAAGCTTTTTCTCCTTTCAAACAAAATGTATAGAATTACTTCTAAAATTTAGTGCGTAGCATTCTTCTTCTATTTTCATCATCAAGCATCTTGTAAACTTATACTTAGCTTGGAAATTCAAAATACTATGTGTTGATTACTCATGAACATAAATAAATACTCTTTCATCTTTCTTTCTTTAAATTTCCAGTATTTATTTCATACTTTTCGAGAAATTAGATCTCAGCTATTACATTCTACCACCCTTAACAAAAATTTCGTCCCTAAATTTTGTCTCGGTCAGGCAAAAAGCTCTAGGTATTTCTCTTTCATCTGGCCCTCAAGCTCCCACGTCGCCTCCCCGTGGCCGTGGTGCTTGCATAGGACTTTCACTGTTACAATTGCTTTATTTCTCGATTCTTTTACTTTTCTATCCAGAATTGCTTCTGGTTTTTCTTCATAGCTCAAATCTGGTTCTAACACCATTTATTCTTGGTGTACTATGTGCTTATGGGTCAAACACATATTTTCTCAACTGCGATACGTGAAACACATTGTGTACATTCCCGAAGCTTGGCGGGAGTGCTAATCTGTACGCTGCAGGGCCAGCTGTTTCTAGGATCTCGTAAGGTCCGATAAAACGCGGTTTCAGCTTACCCTTGACGCCGAATCTAGTTATCCCTTTCGACGGGGATACTTTCAGAAAGACTTCATCTCCTGGTTTGAACTATAATCGGTTCTGCGAACATCTGCATAGGATTTATGTCTATCTTGAGCTTCTTTGATTCTCTCTCGGATCTGTCGGACAATTTCTATCATTTCCTCTACAGAGTCTGGTCCGAGAATTTTTTTCTCTCACCAACTTCATCCCAGTAAAGTGGTGATCTACATTTCTTCCCATAGAGTGCTTCATATGGGGCCATATTGATGGTTTCCTGGTAACTGTTGTTGTAGGCAAACTCTATAAGTGGAAGTACTGGCTCCCAGCTTACTCCACGGTCGAGCACTACGGCTCTCAACATATCCTCTAATGTCTGAATCGTCCCTTCAGACTGTCCATCCGTCTGTGGATGGAATGTTGTGCTGAAATTCAGCCGAGTGCCTTACTCTCGCTGTTGGCTTATCCAAAATCTAGAAGTAAATTTTGAATCTCGATCCGAAGTGATCGTCACTGGTACACCATGCAGGCGCACGATCTCTTGCACATAAATCTATGCCAATTTATCTGATCCGTAGGTGATACGAATTGGTATGAAGTGAGCACTTTTGGTGAGGTGATCTATAATCACCCAGATGGCGGTATTTCCTCGCTGAGATTTGGCAATCATGTCACAAAATCCATGGCTATATGCTCCCATTTCCATTCCGGAATCTCGAGGGGCTGCAACTTCCCATAGGGTCATTGATGTAAAGCCTTCACTTGCTGGCAAGCCAGGCATCTTTCTACAAACGAGGCTATGCTTCTTTTCATGCCATCCCATCAAAATTGCCTCTTCAAGTCTTGATACATCTTTGTACTTCCAGGATGGGCAGTGTAGGGCGTCTCATGAGTTTCACTCATGATCTCTTTCCTAAGTGCCTCATCATTGGGTACGCACAGTCTTCCTTCAAAGGTGAGAGCGTTATCCGCCTCTTCGCGGTAACTGTCCTCTTTTCCGGTCCTCACTTTGAGGCGGATCTTTTCCAATGCCTCATCGCGTCTCTGGGCGTCGATGATTCTAGCTCTTAAGTCTGGTTCTATGGCCAAGGTGGAAATTCTGTTGTCCACCGTCTCTGGGGCCCTGACTATCTCCAGTCGCATCTTGGCGAATTCACGGATAAGCTCTTCCTCTTGTGTGAGGAAAGTAGCCACTTGAGGAGCGATCTTTCTGCTCAAAGCATCTGCTACCACGTTGGCTTTGCCTGGGTGGTAATTTATACCGCAGTCGTAGTCCTTGACTAATTCTAGCCATCTGCGTTGTCTCATATTCAAATCCTTCTGCTCAAAGAAGTATTTAAGAGTCTTAAGATCTATGAAAATCTCACATCGAACTCCATAGAGATGATGTCTCCAGATTTTCAAAGCGTACACCACTGCTGCCAATTCCAAGTCGTGCGTCGGGTAGTTCACTCGTGCGACCTTAGCTGGCGTGATGCATATGCAATCACCTTGCCCTTCTGCATTAGTACGCACCTGAGTCCGACCTTCGATGCATCTGTATACACCACATAGTCGACTCCCGCTTCCGGCACAGCTGAAACGGGTGTTGTGGTCAACTTTTCCTTTAGCGGTTGGAAGCTTGCTTCATATTTTGGGGTCCAATTTACTTTGACTTCTTTCTTGAGCTGTTGAGTCATTGGCCTCGCTATCTTAGAAAATCCTTCAATGAATCGTCGGTAGTATCCTGCCAGTCCTAGGAAACTCTGAATTTCATTGGGTGTCGCTGGTGACTGCCAACATACCACGGCTTCAACTTTAGCAGGGTCCACTCGGATCCCTTCTGTTGTTACTATGTGTCCAAGGAAGTTCACTTCGTTATGCCAGAACTCACACTTGCTAAACTTAGCATAGAGCTTCTCGGATCTTAATGTCTCTAAGGTGGTCCTCAAGTGCATCCTCGAGCTCCTTCTCGTTCTTCGAGTAAATGAACACGTCATCTATAAAACTAGGACGAACTTGTCCATCTATGGGTGGAATATGCGGTTCATTAGGTCCATGAACACGGCTGGGGCATTTGTAAGCCCAAAAGGCATTACAGTAAACTCGAAATGGCCATATCTGGTGCGAAACGCGGTCTTAGATATATCGTCCTGTCGGACGCTCAGCTGATGATAACCCGATCCCAAACCCATCTTCGAGAATACTCTGGCTCCTCGCAGCTGGTCGAAGAGGTCGTCGATTCTCGGTAGAGGGTACTTGTTCTCGAGTGTTAACTCATTCAACTCTCGACGTTCTATCCTTCTTCACGAAGAATTCTTGTGTATCACCTGGTCGCACACTGTGTCTAATAACGCAGGTCTGGTAGTTCTCGTAACTAGATCTTAAGTTCTTCTTATTCCTTAAGCGTCATTCTATATGGTGACTGAGATAATATGACTGATTCAAGTCATTCATTTAGTAATTTATTTCGTCTGGCTGATGAATCCATTTCAAATCTTAGATTTCATCGTCAGATATTGAGTTCTCTAACGCTTGCATCGATCGTAATCGTAGTCATTGAGCTGGCATAATGGCCTCGTAATCTCTCGCTTAGCTGAGGTAGTCTACTTCCACTGCTTTCAAGATGCTTTTGTTCTTACCGCGATTCTTTGTCATGATTTAGCACAGACTTTGTTCTACTCGCGTTAATCCTTGAATACTGGATTAGTGCATGTGGAGGTGTTGGCTTCTTTCTCCCAACGCTACTGTCTCCATGCCCTTTTAGTTCGACTGAGCGATTCGTGGTGAAATAATCTAGCATGACTTTTCAAGTGATCTAGATCTCGTGTCTAGATTAACACAAAACCCTATCGATAGCTCCTTTCTGGGCCGCTTAATTCGGGTGCGGCATATCGTAGAATACTTCTTCGCATTTTAATGCTAACGTTTGCCCTTGCTCTATATTATAAGGCTCTAAATCAGTTCTCTTGCGATAACTCTTTAAAGAAGAATTTCGATTCTTCCTTTCACAGTAGGGATGATGAGGGTAGCGGTGCTATCACGTGTTCCTCTTCCCGAATGTCTCTCCAGCTTTAGCTTTTCCTGGCCACCTCTCAGACGAATCCCTCTTGCTGATGGGATTTGTTTCGTCAAAGATTAGCTACGTATGTACTCACATTTTCTCCATGGCTTTCCTTACATAACCATGACTTAGTCTTTGTTCTTGTGGCTTACTTATCCTACTCGGAATAAGCATTTCGATCGATCAAACAGTTATATACATATATATATAGGTCTTTTACGTCATCGAACGGCATTTAAACCTTGTATATTTCTTTATGTTTCTCTTCTCAAGGCTAGTTACTTCTCTACATAACATAATATTCGATTTTCTACCAGCTTGTTACAAGCGGTACGTAAAAGTGATATATTTGACGCTTTGTGCCGTCGGTTATGCGACGCTTTTGGTTAGTGCATCATCTTCTATTCGTGTCTCAATAGAGACATATTTGTCATGCGTATCTGAAAGAAACTGAGACCATGCCTTTGATGATAGTCTCGTATCAATAACTCGATGATTAATCGAATAGTCTTAACTTGGATTATTATTCACACAGGAGAGTATGACTAAAAGTTTGTAAGGCTCCTGAATACCCAACTGGACAAGAATAACAGCTCTTGTTCAACTCATATGAATTTTCGTCGATAATCGATCTTGAAGGTAAGTACTGAGTTCATTCAAAGAACTACGTAGCTCAACTGGTTTCAGATAAACTCATCGAAGCTGAGGCTCACCCCTGGTGGGAGCTAGAAATAATCATGAGATAGGTCATGAAAACTAGATGGAAATGAATTTACTATAAATTTCCATAGTGGGATGCCAAATAGGACAGTACAGTTGTCCAATTAAACTGAAAGGATCTGAGCATCAAGGATAGTGGTTCAAACATGCCACCGCCTAAGATGATCAACCGTGAAAAAAAATTAGAAACGTAGATGATTGCACTAAAGGAACTTTGATCATGTTTCAAAGACATCCTGATGTGGAATAACAAAATCACATCAATGATTTCATAGGTTCATTAAGGGCACTCACTGAAATGAACTATTCAGAAAAATCAGCTAGGCCAAGCTCGTTAGGGAAAAGTGCAATATGTTTGCCTTAACTTCAAGCTGCAGAAAAATTCCGAGACTAGGAATAATACATGTACTGGAACCGAGATAGAAATATTTCACCTCTGTAGGGAAAATATTGCTACAACACGGTTTCAAAATGGGGAGGTGAACAAAAGTTCCAGTACCACAGGAAATTCCCTGAGGAAAATGTTTAACTGTCGTGATTATTCTGGAGATCATAACGTAAGCATCGTAAGAATGAAATTTCATTGCATAGGTCCAAGAAATCGGGATATAAATCCCCTATATTGTGGCTCAAAGGAGACAACAACAAATAACAATGCTTGAAACATAAGAGTATCCCAAATTTGGGAACTGAAACTGAGTCCCCGCTTTCGTGAAAGGAATGAAAGTGGCGTGAGTCAATCGAAAGTCTTAATAGACGACAGGACATCATTGTCCAGGAGGTTCAGAGAATGTCTGAAGAATAAGCTCATTCTAAAGGTCATAGATATAAACAACTTTAGAATTTAAGGTGAGTCAAAGGACTGCAGTCCATAAACTGGAAGTGAGTCAAATCTCGCATAGAAAAAGGAATATTGACATGTTACTTGCGAGTCAAACTAAAGTCTGAATAGACGGGGGTACCGTCCTTTGGGAGGACTCTTAGAGGGAATTTCATTGGGAATCCAAGTAAGTACTATTGATTATAATAATCGGTTCTAGTTATGTGACACTCTGTCTGTTCATGTGGAGCTCGGACATGATAACTGTGTTCTAGGAAACCATACATTCAAAGATAGGGTTTCTCGTGCTGTTAAACTGATAACCGTAGCTGGAGGTCATACTTTCATATCGTTCTCGATAACTTAGAACGTTGATTCTTTTAAAACATTGAATTCTCCATCGTGCTTCAAAGCACGCTATAAGTATCGTTTCTGGGTCACGTAGCCACTTGGGCCTGTTACGCCAGCTTAGATCACTTTACTAGATCGCGGTCGGGTACAATCTCTTTTCGCGTAGGGATGTATCTCCCGAACATGATCGAAGGTACACTATTTTCGTTATGATTGGGTCTTTATAAAGACACTGAGAACTTCTTGGTTCATTGTTTAGTATAAATGTATATTTATATACTATCTGTGTGCTCAAAGGAAATGGACTTCCTTTCATTGTTGTCTATAGGTCGTACGATGGTACTCCCTGTTTCATTGTTACTTTCTCATAATTCCTTGGAATTAGGTGTTCTCCCTAACTGATGGGTTCAGCTAGTCTCGTCGCCCTTGAAGGCGGTAACAAATTCTCGTTCTGCTAGTACTTGGTCACATATGTCTCACCTATGGTACTTTTCTAAAGCACTCTAGGTTCGCATACATAGTCCACATGACAGCTATACATTTCTGTCAAACTCTTTGATAAAAATCACAGATACATTAAGCATATCTCATGTAAAGTATCAGCTATCATGTTACATCACGCAAACATTTCGAATAAACATTTTCGTTCCCATATAGGGCTGTGAAAATTCTTTTCTTTTCCTGAAAATCTAGAAAATTTTCATTTTCCTTCTCAAAACGGAAAAATATTTTCTTTCTTTAAAATTCTCTTTTCTGGACGAGCGGGCGTCGACCCCTGTTTCTGGTGCAGTTGATCATGTCGAACTGAGGTGTTGGGATCTTGTACTGATCATTCTGTTCACTTCCTAGCCTAGTACTATTGTTCTGGACTGAGGATTAGAAGGAAGATTCTTGGGTCAGAGCAAAAGAAAGGTTCTCTGATACCACTCTGTCACGACCACATCTTCCTAGTAAAAGAAAGTGTAGCTATATAGCGACTAAATCTTACTGAAACTGTCTCAACTCATCATAAGATGCATAAAGCAAGGGAAACATTGTCTGAAATGTGTTGAGGGTACAATCATACTGAATCAGAGTAGTTGTGGGACAATTGTCTTTGCTAAAAGCAAGTTCTAAATTTGCACAACGGAAGAGTACCAAGACAGATGTAATATGTATGAAGACATACTACACCAGCTATCTTCCTACTTACTTAGTCTTCTGTCCCAACACCTCCTCGGCTTTGACAACGATCAACCTGCACATTAAGGAAAACAATATGCAGGGTTGAGTACTTGATGCACTCAGTGGGCTCATGCCGAAAACATTTTCTCTTTTAGTTGTCAGCCAAGCTGAGTGAACACGGGGTTTTTCTGAAAATAAGTCCCGGTCACTAAAACTGTTATTTCTTTCTGAAAATAGACTGCAGTCATTTAAACTTCTGATGATGTACCATATCTAATCTGTGTGAACCGGGAATGTGGACACATTCCACGATCACCGGACCGGCCAACCTGGCGCTAGCACACGGTCCCTATGTGTACACTAGTCTGAGTAGGGTTTGCGACCCTACTGGGACCCGAATTCGATTTAACTGATTTGGCATAGCAAACAGATAGGTAATCATAAATAAAACATGGCATGACAACTCATTCAAAATAAATCATGTTTTCACATCAACCACGCTTTAAAAGTAAGAAGAGCCCACCTCGTTTTCTTAAACTCTTTCAAACGGGGGCTTCCTGGTTTGAGATTACTCGTCGTGCGGCGACGTCCCTTTATAACAATTGATATACTTAAATTAGGCTTTAAGTAACTATTTATCTTGCATGTATGCATGCCTAAGCGTGTGCTTATTGTTTTACTTCCTTCTTTCTAAATTTAGAAATCTTAAATCCTTAATTAAATCAATGATTTAATTTATTCGGAGTCTTGCCGAGCTGTTCGGGTACAATATATATCCCCGTATTATTTTCATTAAGTATCTTGAAACTTACTTGGACTATTAAAAGTCTCTTTAATTATTTACTGAATACTATTTCAACACGGCTTAATAAATTTCTTTTCTTCCGTGGCTTAGGGAACTCAAATCCCATGGATTAAATTCTGTTATGGGCAGCGGCCCAATAATATTTAACCTCTGCGGCCCGAGGAAATTGATATCATGCCAGACTTGTTTTTAACTGGTAGTGGCCAGTTTTAATTTCTTTTCTCTTCTTTCTCTTTTTTTTAACACAAGGAGCCCAAGTTTAATTAAATTGGCTATGGTCCAATTCAAAATACTCCCTGGCCCAGATTGTAAAATGGCCTAAATTGAATTATGCATTTGGCCCAAAACTAAAATATACTCCCAAACACCCATCGGCTCCCTCTTCTCTTTTCCAAATGAATTTCTCCAAATTGAATCCCAATCCCTAACTTCTCCATTTTTCCCCTTTCTTCTCGGCAAATTTCACCGCTGCGCCGACCGTCGCCGACGTCACCGCTTCCAGCAATTCAGTGCCGACGCGAGCATCTTCTGCTAAGGCAACGTCGTCAGTCTGCCGTCGCTGCTGTTTCGAGACCTAGAAGTCGGCGCTCCGCCGTCAGTTTAGAGCCACCATCATCGGCTCCTGCCACTTGGTTCTATCAGCCCTTGCTCCTCACTCGTCGGCTGCGAGGCTCCGTTTGTCCTTTGTGCTCACAACAGCATCGGCTCCCTGGCGCTGCTTCTTGGTGAAAACAGAGTCGTCGCCACTGATTGAAGCTACAATGATGACGCCCCGTCTGTCGGGTTTGAGTTTGAGAGCCTCTTTCTCGTCCTCTGCTCCTGCTGATGCCTTGCACGAGTAGCTACTGCTTCACCGCTGTCAAGTGCCGTTACTGCCCCGATGAGTCCGTGTGGCTACCTTCATGGCCTCACCGTCACCGGTAGTCATTGGGCAGCCCTTCCGGCCCTAAAGCTAAGTTCTTTTTGCCTTAACACACTTAGTTTGATTGATTGTGAATTTTGGGCAGTAGCTATGTGGTGCTAAAGCTTTGTTCTTCGTTGGTAGTCATGATAATTTATTACTGATCTTGGGCTAAAAGAAATCATATGATATTTCTTGTTCCAAGTTGTGTGAATTGGAGATCCTAAAGCTTTTAAGTTCTTTGAGCATGAGGTTCTAATGAGATGCAAGAGGGGAGTATTTTGATTACCTGTTGTGGAGCTATGAAAAGTGTGGATGAACTCCCCCTTTGCTGCTTAGTTCTCGGTCCTCACAGAACAGAAATATGCTGAATTTCAGATGTGGTGTAAGGGAAGATTGAGGGTGGTAAGGATGGGTCTTTATAGGTGATTTGGTAACTGCAAAATCTGCAACTCTTGATCCTCTTGCAGGGACATTTTTGTTGGTTGTGAGAGTGTACTCGTATATTCAGATCTGGGCTGCCTTATTCTTGTTTTATCTTGCTGCCATTTTAACTGCATTTGGTTGTATGTGGAGCTTGGTGCTTTAGCTATTAAATGGCTTGGTTGCTGTGGCAGGTACTCAAGAAAGGGGCAGAGATTGTTACTGCAGCTCTGCAGTTTGTTGCAGCTGGAAGGCAGACATTGCAGGCTCATTTGCCCCATTGCAGCTTGCGGTTAAGGCTGGGAAAGGGCAGGGATGGTACCCCTCTTATCCTTCCTTGGCTTATTGCTAATTTTGAACCTTTCACATGCTTTGTTTGGTTGTATTATTTTGCAGGAATAAGGACCCATCATGTCCGGCTGCCACCTTGATGTTCTGATCTCAACGGGCTGTCGAAGCCGGGCCTAAATTCGGGCCTAAGGAAGAGGCCGAGACTTAGCATTTCTACTTGTAATAGAATAGAGTCTTCTCTCTTGTTCTTTTCCAAGCTTTCTCTCCTTTCAAACAAAATGTATAGAATTACTTCTAAAATTTAGTGCGTATTATTCTTCTTCTATTTTCATCATCAATCATCTTGTAAACGTATACTCCCTCCGTCCCTGAAAATTTGTCACCTATTTCCTTTTTCGTCCGTCCCTAAAAATTTGTCACCTTTCACTTTTACCATTTTTGGTAGTGGACCCCACATTCCACTAACTCATTCACACTCACATTTTATTATAAAACTAATATTTAAAAGTAGGACCCACATGCCACCAACTTTTTCAACCCACTTTCTATTATATTTCTTAAGACCCGTGCCGGGTCAAATGGTGATGAATTTTGGGGGACGGAGGGAGTACTTAGCTTGGAAATTCAAAATACTATGTTTTGATTACTCAAGAACATAAATAAATACTCTTTCATCTTTCTTTCTTTAAATTTCCAGTATTTATTTCATACTTTCCGAGAAATTAGATCTCGACTATTACATTTATCTTACTATTTAATTTTATTTCAACCTATCTATTCATCTTTATTCTCCCTTTGTTTGTTTTATTCTTGGTGACATGTTTTGTTCTTGGTTCCAATTTCAGGTCCATGGCAAGAAAAATATAAAAGGCAGGAAAGCTCAACAAGAGGTTGTTGCACAAATTTATGATGAGTTCGCACCATATCAGTGCCTAACTTACTGGTAATAATTACTCCATTTGAAATGATTAATTGTTTCGGTATTGATATTCTTATACTATGATTTATTATGGGGTCAAGTTGAGAGTCTAATCTGAATTATATATGTCAATTGCATGGATAGTATGGAGCACGTGGATTTCTATGAGAAGTGGCTAGGAAAATTGAGCGAGATTTCATTGAGAATGTTGACAAAACTAGTCTTTTTAAATAATAAATAAGTCTTTTATGTTTTAAATTAAGTAAAAGAAGAGCAAGTACATAGGACAATAGTCCCTACAAAGCAATCAAACTACTAGCTTGATGATACCCACTAACCTATATGAGTTTAGGTTGTGCCTCCTTAAAATCTCATAGAGACAAACTCAAAGGGAGAAAAGGTTCCTAAGAGGAAAAAGATTACTCAAGTGGGAAGCACCAACTAGCTATCCAAGAGCCTCACATAAATAGTTGCATGTGGCCTCCAGTGTCCCAACGTCTCACTTCTCTGGTAATGAATATTACCAAAGTCCAACAATAAGAGTCACATTTGGTGTGGGCACATGTTTTAAGAAATGTAAAGAAAAATGGGTTGAATAAGTTAATGGACTATGGGTAGTCCAACAATAAGAGTCACATTTGGTGTGGGCACATGTTTTAAGAAATGTAAAGAAAAATGGGTTGAATAAGTTAATGGACTATGGGTCCGACATATATATATATATATATATAGGGATGTATTCATTTCCTTTTCCTATATTTTCTCCTTTTTCCTTCTTAATATCAGCCATTAGATTAGAGAAATGGACGGTCAAGATCAACATTGGGTAATTAATCCCGTGTTGCATTATTTGTCCTATTTTGTGCATTATGAGGGTACAATAGTAGTCTAATAATGGCTGGAAACCGCTACGAATAATGCACCACATGATCACGAGTAATGCATATAATTGCCTATATAATGCACAATATGTGAACTGCAATGCATACGAACAAGATGTGCTGTGTTATGATGTTTGACACACGTTTCTGGTTTCCCTAAGGGTTTAATAAGCTTAGGGGCTAGGGTATAGTACGTAGACATGTATGTAATCTTCACATGGTAACGAGTAATGCATATAATTGACTATATAATGCACAATTTGTGAACTGCAATGCATACGAACAAGATGTGCTGTGTTATGATGTTTGACACACGTTTCTTGTTTCCTCTAAGGGTTTAATAAGCTTAGAGACATTACTATACCCTAGCCCCTAAGCTTATTAAACCCTTAGGGGAAACAAGAAACGTGTGTCAAACATCATAACATGGTACATCTTATTCGTATGCATTGCAGTTCACATATTGTGCATTATATAGTTAATAACATCCATTACTCGTTTTATAATTTGTTATTAATGCGTACGTACTATACCCTAGCCCCTAAGCTTATTAAACCCTTATGGGAAACAAGAAACGTGTGTCAAACATCATAACACAGCACATCTTGTTCGTATGCATTGCAGTTCACAAATTGTGCATTATATAGTCAATTATATCCATTACTCGTTACCATGTGAAGATTACATACGTGTCTACGTACTATACCCTAGCCCCTAAGCTTATTAAACCCTTAGGGAAAACAAGAAACGTGTGTCCAAACATCATAACATGGTACATCTTATTTGTATGCATTGTAGTTCACATATTGTGCATTATATAGTCAATTATATGCATTACTCGTGACCATGTGGTGCATTATTCGTAGATACCAAAATGTGGCAGTTACTTTTCCGTCAAATGTCAATAATAACCCTGTAATGCATACAACCACCTTCTATAATGCAACACGGAACCAGTTTTATAGAATCAATCTGATCCGTTGATGCCTTAGATCTAACGCGTAATATTAAGAAGGAAAAAGGATCTAAGATGTGAAAAGGAGAATAACGCTCCCCTATATATATATATATATATATATATATATATATATATATATATATATATATATATATATATAGGGGTGCGTTATAATGATAACCCATATTTATGTGATAACCCTATAACTAAATCTCCACCACACATTTTTAAAATATGTGGTCTAGATTTAATCTCACAAAACTATCATTTTATCAAATAAAACTATCATATTTCGGATATATTAAGGGCAAAATGGTCATTTCGACTATAACCTAACCACTGCAGAGAGCGATTCATCGGCGGTGGAAGCCATTCTTCAGAGAGCACGGTTTGTGCGATTCAATTTTATCTATGTCGTTGCATTTAATGCGGCTTCCAATTTTACTTGTGGAATGCTTGCGTTTTCCGTTGTATACCAATTGATGTTTCCGTTTATCGCAGTAGATTCTGAATGCTGGCATAATTTAACGTTTCTTCTAAAAGTTGAATTAGTTTCCATTTGTATTTTATGATTAGGAGCTGTAGTGTGAGCTTTCAAAGCATTTCATCATGGGCGGTAAAGATGCCAAGATATCTAAGGATGCCAAGAGTTCTAAAGAGGCCAAGAGTTCTAAAGACGCAACTAGCTCTGGCGCCAGTGAGTACTGTGAAATTATATTCCGAATCTCCATTACTACTCTGCTCAAATGCAGTTTACTTTGCTCTTCTTCTCAAATTGTAAGTAATTTATGCAGAGGGGAAGGAGAAGGAAGTGAAGAAAGAGACTAGATTGGGTCTCTCTTATAAGAAGGATGACAACTTCGGAGAATGGTACTCTGAGGTACGAGTATGGGGACAATCTAATTTAGTGTATCTGTACTGTGGGATTTCTGATGTTGATTCAAATATGAAACACCAAACGTTTGGTTCTTTTACACATGGAAAACAATTTAAGGAAACTTTCGCTAGCAGAGATCGTGTGTTGTATTTAAATCAGGAAAAATATCATTGTATCAACTCAGAGTATCATTCTATCCGGTAAAACTATCATTTTATATACATACCTACAAATCAGTAAAAGTATCATTGTATCAACTCAGAGTATCATTCTATCCGGCAAAACTATCATTTTATGTGCGTACCTACAAATCAGTAAAAGTATCATTGTATCAACTCAGAGTATCATTCTATCCGGCAAAACTATCATTTTATCAACTCAGAGTATCATTCTATCCGGCAAAACTATCATTTTATCAACTCAGAGTATCATTCTATCGGCGACAAAACTATCATTTTATCAACTCAGAGTATCATTCTATCCGACAAAACTATCATTTTATCAACTCATAGTATCATTCTATGATAAACTCGGATTTTAACTGTTTTATTGGACATTAAACATGATCTTTTGTGTGCTTTGTGAACAAGAGTGATGTGTTTTGTGAACAAGAGTGAACTAAAATGAGAATAAGAGTGAAGTGTTTTGTGAACAAGAGTGAAGTAAAATCAGAACAAGAGTGATGTGTTTTGTGAACAAGAGTGAAGTAAAATCAGAACAAGAGTGATGTGTTTTGTGAACAAGAGTGAAGTAAAATGAGAATAAGAGTGAAGTAAAATCATAATAAGAGTCATGTGTTTTATGAACAAGAGTGAAGTAAATCAGAATAAGAATGAAGTCCTTGTAATGCAATATAAAGGTGCATATAAAGGTGCTTTGATGAGTTTATCTAGTTTTGAAGTTAAAATAGGTAAAAAAAAAGGGGTCAAAATGAACCAAGACGAGGCTGGGGTCTGCTTCAAACGTTAATCTGCCTATTAAGATGGGGTCCAAATCCTATTTTGAGACTACCATTGTCTTCATCATCGAAAGAGCTTCGCGTGGGTACCTCACACACCCCAATCAGAGTTCAGATGAGAGAGATATGGCCAATCTCCGAAAGCCGCGCGCGATTGCCGGGAGAGCTACCCGACCGGGTGGATTTTATGTTGAATAATTCCACCCGGCCGGGTGGCCAGTTTTGTTCATGGCCAGTCCAGAGACTTTCACCCTATCGGGTGGATTTTATGTTGAATAATTCCACCCGGCCGGGTCGCTCTCGAAATGATTTCTTCTCCGCCTTGGATCGAACACACTATCATGGTTGTCGACGGAGGCTCTGTAGATGGTGACGTTAATGACTCTGTTTTTGTTTAATAATAATAGTTTTAGATTTTTGGCTGATAAAATGATACTTTTGCATCATAAAATGATAGTTTGATAGGATAAAATGATAGTTTCAAATGATAAAATGATACTTTTGCATGATAAATTGATTGTTTGAGTTCTTTGGTTGGATAAAATGATAGTTCGGGGAATAAAATGATAGTTTCAGTGGGTAAATGATAGGTTCAGTGATAAAATGATATTTTTGTTTAATAATGAGAGTTTTAGATTTTTGGCTGATAAAATGATACTTTTGCATCATAAAATGGTAGTTTGAGGAGATAAAATGATAGTTTCAAATGATAAAATGATATCTTTGCATGATAAATTGATTGTTTGAGTTCTTTGGTTGGATAAAATGATAGTTTCGGAGAATAAAATGATAGTTTCAGTGGGTAAAATGATAGGTTCAGTGATAAAATAATATTTTTGTTTAATAATGATAGTTTTAGATTTTTGGCTGATAAAATGATACTTTTGCATCATAAAATGATAGTTTGAGGGGATAAAATGATAGTTTCAAATGATAAAATGATACTTTTGCATAATAAATTGATTGTTTGAGTTCTTTGGTTGGATAAAATGATAGTTTCGGAGAATAAAATGATAGTTTCAGTGGGTAAAATGATAGGTTCAGTGATAAAATGATATTTTTGTTTAATAATGATAGTTTTAGATTTTTGGCTGATAAAATGATACTTTTGCATCATAAAATGATAGTTTGAGGGGATAAAATGATAGTTTCAAATGATAAAATGATACTTTTGCATGATAAATTGATTGTTTGAGTTCTTTGGTTGGATAAAAT